>NW_023425540.1:90028214-90364593 GCF_014108245.1 Pipistrellus kuhlii
AGGAAGGGAGAGGGAGAATCATTGATTGGCTGCTTCCTGCTCGCCCCCTATTGGGGATTGAGCCTGCAACCTGGCATGTGCCCTTGACCGGAATGGAACCCGGGACCCTTCAGTCCACAGACCGATGATTTATCCACTGAGTCAAACTGGTTAGGGCTAGAATCTCATTCTTGGAGTTTGGCTCCACCTGTTTTTAGACAAGTTTCCTAGAAGCAAGTCTGAGGTAGGAGGCATGTGTAAGGAAGTAGTAATGTGCCAGTTATTACAGTCTGGCCTCTCCACTTCAAACTCAGGCTTCTAGACCCTATTGAGGGAGACTGTGGAGATCTGCCGAGAGGGGGGACGAGAGAGACGGAAAGACTGGAGGACTAAAGGACTCCCTGCCGCCTCTTTCCCGTCCCCATTTCCTCCCCCTCGCTTTGTTTTTCAGCCATGCAACAACAGCGCATCCCAGAAACCGCAGCGGAATCCAGTTTGAAGTTTTCCCAACACTCACAGCATCAGCCTCATCACAGCTCATTAGAAACATCAGTGAAAGCTGACTGAGGTCCCTCCTCAGAGGTCTGCATTCAGCTCTTTTCTGAGCTCAAAAACACCCACACTAGCTCAGCGGCACCTCTTTTTCGGAGCTCCCTAAACCCTCTTCAAGCTTCTAATTTAAAAAAAATTATATGTTATTGATTTTTACAGAGAGGAAGGGAGACGGATAGAGAGTTAGAAACATTGATTAGCTGCCTCCTACACACCCCCTACTGGGGGTGTGCCCAAAACCAAAGTACATGCCCTTGACTGGAATCAAACCTTGGACCTTTTAGTCAACAGGCCGACACTCTATCCACTGAGCCAAACTGGTTTCAGCCAAGTTTCTAATTTTTAATAATCTCACTTTGCACCTGGTTGGCATGGCTCAGTGGTTGAGCATCAATCTGTGAACCAGGAGGTCACAGTTCAAGTCGAGGTCAAGGCTCACACCTCGGTTGTGGGCTTGATCCCTAGTGTGGGGCATGTAGCTGATCAATGTTATTCTCTCATTACTGATGTTTCTGTCTCTCTCTCTCCCTCTCCCTTCCTCTCTGAAATCAATAAAATACATTTTAAAAAATAATAATTTCACCTTGACCTGGCCAGGTAGCTCAGTTAGAGTGTTTTTCTGATGTACCAAGGTTGTGGGTTTGATCCCTGTTTGGGACACACACAAAAAGCAATAAATGCATGGGTGGGTGGAGCAGCAGATAGATCAATCGATCTTTCTCTTTCTCTTCACTCTCAAATCAATGCTTTAAAAAAATCTCACCTCTTCATTCTGACCGGTTTGACTCAGTGGATAGAACTGTGGACTCAAGGGTCCAGGTTTGATTCTGGTCAGGGGCATGTACCTTGG
Source organism: Pipistrellus kuhlii (assembly GCF_014108245.1). NCBI lineage: Eukaryota > Metazoa > Chordata > Mammalia > Chiroptera > Vespertilionidae > Pipistrellus > Pipistrellus kuhlii. The sequence goes on from NW_023425540.1 coordinate 90,029,596, forward strand.
TACAGGCACATCCCCAATAGGGAGTATGCAGGAGGCAACTGAGCAATGTTTCTCTCATCGGTATTTCTAACTATCTCTCTCACTTCCTCTCTGTAAAAATCAATAAAATATATATATTTTAAAATCTCACCTCTTCCCTTGGTCTCCCAGCTGGTAGCTGCTTTCTCTGTGTTCCCTTTCTGCCTCATTAGCAACTCTTTATACCTTATTAATCATTTTGTCATTAATCTGTTAAAATAATGAGTGGCTTTTCTTTCACCCCCAGCTTTACTGAGGTATAACTGACAAGCAAAAATCATATATATTGAAGATACACAATGTGATGATTTGATATAACTATACATTGTGAAATAATTATGACAATCAAGCTAATGAACACATCCATCATTTCACATGGTTACCATGCGTGTGTTGAGAACACAATATCTATTCTCTCAGGAAATTTCAAGAATTCACTGTTATTATTAACTATAGTCATCATTCTATACAATAGATACCCACAACTTATAACTAAAAGTTTATATCTTTTTAAAATACATATATATTTTATTGATTTTTTTACAGAGAGGAAGGGAGAGGGATAGAGAGTTAGAAACATTGATTAGCTGCCTCCTGCACACCTCCTACTGGGGATGTGCCCGCAACTAAGGTACATGCCTTTGACAGGAATCGAACCTGGGACCTTTCAGTCCCCAGGCTGACGCTGGGCCAAAAGGTCTATACCTTTTACCAACCTCTCCCCATTTCCCTCACCCCCAAATGGATAGGTTTTCTGATTGTTCATGGACCTTAATTCAGTAATGAACTTGGGCTTGAACGGAGTACTGAGCTCCTTGCCAACATGAAAGGGAATTCTGGTAATTTATGGCACACAGTGGCTTTGTGATCAAGCCACAGTTGCTTGGTTAATAATGATAGAGTGCTGACTGAAGCAAGTGCTCTGGGGACCACATGGCTTCTGCACTTGACGTTTATGGCAGCAAAGGTGACTCCATGGACTGTGTGGCATAGAAAGGATCCTGAGTGCACTGGTTTGCTTATGGAAAGGAAATGATAAGATCAAGACTTTAAACTTTCAGCCCAAGTCATGTTTAGAGACAGGGACATTTTATGACAGCCATAAAATAATCTTATAGCTTCATGGCTGATAGTGTTAAAAATCTAATACATAATTGAGTTATGCAGGTTGCAGATCTATGTTTTTGTATGGATGGATGACAAATCTCCAGTGGTCATCTCTTCTGCATGCATGTGTTATATATAGGAAACTTCTGGTTTTACTCTAGATCATGTTCTGTAGTTTGAGAGACTTTTACCTTGAGGATAAAGACATGGATTGCATGGAAGGAAGGAAGGAAGGAAGGAAGGAAAGAAAGAAGGAAGGGAAAACTTTATCATAAACTATTTTAAGCGTGCATTAAAACAAAGACAATTGTACAATGTGCCCTCATGTCCCCCAGCTTAAGTCATTATAAACTGATGGATAAGTTTGTTTTGTATATACTTGCATTCAGCCCATTATACTTTTGAAGAATAAAAAAAATAAACCTGAATAAACCAATAACCACTGATGAAATAAAAGCAGTAATCAAAAAACTCCCCTCAAACAAAAGCCCAGGGCCAGATGGCTTTATAGGGGAGTTTTTCCAAACACTCAAAGAACTAACACCTATATTCCTCAAACTGTTTCAGAAAATCCAAGAGGAAGGAACACTTCCAAACTCTTTTTATGAGGCCAGCATTATCCTAATTCCAAAACCAAATAAAGACACTACAAAGAAAGAGAATTCCAGGCCAATATTCCTGATGAACATAGATGCTAAAATCCTCAACAAAATATTAGCAAATTGCATCCAGCAATATTTTAAAAAGATCATACAACATGATCAAGTGGGATGCAAGGCTGGTACAATATTTGCAAATAAACAAATATGATACATCACATAAACAAATTGAAAGACAAAAATCACACAATCATATCAATAGATGCAAAAAAAAAAAGGATTTGACAAAATCCAACACCCATTTTTGGTAAAAATTCTCAGCAAAATTGGAATAGAGGGAGCATATCTCAATATGATAAAGGCCATATATGACCAGCCTACAGCCAACATCATACTCAATGGGCAAAAACTAAAACCATTTCCTCTAAGAACAGGAACACCACTCCTGTTCGACATAGTACTGTACATGCTAGCCATAGTGATCGGACAAGAAGAAGAAACAAAAGGCATCCAAACTGGAAAAGAAGAAGTAAAACTGTCCTTATTTGTAGATGACATGATATTGTACAAAGAAAACACCAAGGACTCCATAAAAAAAATTACTAGACTTAATAAATTAATTTGACAATGTAGCAGGATACAAAATTAACACCCAGAAATGTATGGCTTTTTATATATCAATAATGAATTCACAGAAAGAGAAACTAAACAAACAATCCCCTTTACCATTGCAAAAAAAATAAAAAATAAAAATAAATAAAATAAGATACCTAAGAATAAACTTAACTGAGGAGGTAAAATACCTTACTCAGAAAACTACAGGATGTTGAAAAAAGAGCTAGATGAATACATAAACAAATGGAAGAATATACCGTGTTTATGGATTGGTAGAATCAACATCATTAAAATGTTCATACTACTCAAAGCAATCTATAGATTCAATGCAATCCCTGTTAAGAAACCAACAAAATATCTCACAGACCTAGAACAAACTGTCCAAAAATTCATCTGAAATTTAAAAAGACCCCAAACAGCCACAGCAATCCTGAGAAAGAAGAACAAAGTTGGAGGGATCACATTACCAGATATCAAGCTATATTACAAAGCCACTGTTCTCAAAACTGCCTGGCGTTGGCACAAGAACAGATATATAGACCAATGGAACCAAACAGAGAACCCAGAAATAGACCCAAGCCATTATGCTCAATTAGTATTTGACAAAGGAGGCAAGAGCACACAATGGAGTCAAGTCTTTTCAATAAATGGTGTTGAAATTGAACAGATAATGCAAAAAAAAAAAAATGAAAATAGACCACCAACTTACACCATACACAAAAATAAACTCAAAATGGATAAAGGACTTAAAAGTAAGACAGGAAACCATAAAAATCTTAGAAGAATACATAGGCAGCAAAATAGCAGACATATGACATAGCAATATCTTTACTGATACAGTTCCTCCTGGGACAATGAAAACCAAAGAAAAATAAACAAATGGGACCTCAACAAAATAAAAAGCTTCTGCACAGCAAAGGAAACCAATAACAAAACAACAAGAAAGCCCACTGCATGGGAGAACATATTTGCCAATGTTATCTCCAATAAGCGTTTAATCTCCAACATTTACAGGGAATTCATACAACTTAATAAAAGGAAGGTAAACAATCCAATCAAAAAATGGGCAAAGGACCTAAATAGACACTTTTAAAAGAGGATGTAAAGAAGGCCAAAAGATACATGAAACACACTCAAAGTCACTAATCATCCGAAAGATGCAAATCAAAATGACAATGAGGTACCATCTCACTCCTGGTAGAATGCCTATCACCAACAAATCAGCAAACGAGCCGAGACCGGTTTGGCTCAATGGATAGAGCGTCGGCTTGGGGACTGAAGGGTCCCGGGTTCGATTCTGGTCAAAGGCATGTGCCTTGGTTGCGGGCATATCCCCAGTACGGAGTGTGCAAGAGGCAGCTGATCGATGACTCTCTCTCATCAATGTTTCTAACTCTCTATCTCTCTCCCTTCCTCTCTGTACAAAATCAATAAATTAAAAAAAAAAAAATCAGCAAACAATAGCTGGTGAGGATGCAGAAGAAAAGGAACCCTCGCCGAAACCGGTTTGGCTCAATGGATAGAGTGTCGGCTTGGGGACTGAAGGGTCCTGGGTTCGATTCTGGTCAAGGGCATGTACCTTGGTTGCGGGCATATCCCCAGTAGGGGGTGTGCAAGAGGCAGCTGATCGATGACTCTCTCATCGATGTTTCTAACTCTCTATTTCCCTTCCTCTCTGTAAAAAATCAATAAAATACATTAAAAAAGAAAAAGAAAAAGAAAAGGAACCCTCGTGCACTGCTGGTGGGAATGCAACTGGTGCAGCCGCTGTGGAGAACAGTATGAAGTTTCCTCAAAAAATTAAAAATGGAACTCCCATTTGACCATTTGACCCAGTGATCCCACTTCTAGGAATATAAGAAACTAGAAACACCAATCAGAAAGGATGTATGCACCCCTATGTTCAAAGCGGCACAACTCACCATAGTTAAGATTTGGAAATAGCCTAAGTGCCCATCAACAGATGAGCAGATTAAAAATCTGTGGTACAGCTACACAATGGAATACTACACTATGGTAAAGAAGGAGTTCTTACCATTTTCAACAGCATGGATGGAACTGGAGAGTATTATGCTAAATTAAATAAGCCAGTTGGAGAAAGATAAATATCACACAATCTCACTAATTTGTGGAATATAGTGAACAACATAAACTGATGAACAAAAATAGAGTCAGGGGGGGAAATATTCTAGAATATAATAGAATTAATCCTGTTATTTGCAGATTTTTATTTTATTTTTTTAAAATATATTTTATTGATTTTTCACAGAGAGGAGGAGAGAGGGATAGAGAGCTAGAAACGAGAGAGAAACATCAACCAGCTGCCTCTTGCACACCTCCTACTGGGAATGTGCCCACAACCAATGTACATGCCCTTGACCGGAATGGAACCTGGGACCTTTCAGTCCGCAGACCGACGCTCTACTACTGAGCCAAACCGGTTTCAGCTATTTGCAGATTTTTAATATTTCCTACAACTTTTGTGATCATACTATGTTAATACAGTTTGGGTAATATTATAATTAAAATCCTTTTATTATTGAACTATTAATGTTTATTGCATGAAATATTATTATATGGGTGTAAGATCATTTTTCTTGAATAACTGGTGTTTATTGCATGTAATATATTTAAAATAGTTTTTCTTGAAATAAAACTGAAAAAAATACATATGTAACCATAATACAATTAACACATTTAAAAAAAGGACAATTATTCCTTATCATCAGGTAGAATGGATTGTTTTAAAAATAGTATAAAGGTGGCCAGCATTTCCCCTGAAATCTGAAATCTAAGGGGAAATTAGATCTGGATAACTTTTAGAAAGAAGGGGTCTAAAACTCAACTCTTCATACCCCAGGTGGGACTTGAACCCAGAACACCTGGTATAGGAGGCCAATAGCCTTATCCATTAGGCCATCACACCACTATACCACTAGGGACTGCATGAGTGTGTACAGCAATAGTCTTAGACCAATTTCTCAATCATCTCTTCTGGTTTCCTGCAGGTTACATTCAGTCTCCAAGTTCCGTCCCAGCCCTTCTACTGCCCTCCACTTCCGCATTGGGTCGGCACTCCCTCTCGGGTGCTTCCCACCAGAGCCTCCTCAGGTTAGAGGAGACTGCGCACTGGACGGCAGGCCTCAGGTCACCTCACTGGATTGGGATGTGCTCCTCACTGAGGGTCCAGGAAGTCAGGGGGACGATCCCAGAGTGACCCTCCCCCCTCCTTTGAGAGAATCTGGGCCCGGGTCATTAGCTGCAGGAAGGTAACGCAGCTTGTAGGACTAAGGGGAGGGCGGGATCAGTGCCTGAAAAGTTCAGGTCTTTGTCTCCATTCTACTCCCCTCATTGCCCCTTTGGTCCCCAGTGCTGCCTGGGCCAGGCCTCCGCGGTTTTCAGCAGAGCCCGATGCCTTAGGCCTTTGTCCTCAGGATTTCCATAACGGCTCCGGCTTCGGCTCCGGCTCCGGCTCCGTATCCTGTTCCCCCTGCCAGCCAGCTGAGGCTGAGAGAACCCAGCATTTACTTCCTACCGTAGGACGGGTGTTCTTTCTCATCTTTAAAATGTTTATTTTAAAGACGTTTTTCTTCTTTATATTTACGAGCCCTCAATAAACCACTGAAACATCAAAATTATAAGAGAGAAAGTGACATGATGCATGACCCAGGCCTGGGTGCCATTCCCCCAGCGGTTACCCTGGGGTGGGGGGAGGGTGCCGTCACCTCGGCCATTGGCCAGAATCCTTCGGAGAGAACTCCCTCGCAAAGGTAGAGACATTTTTCCTGGGCAGGATGATGGCTCAATCCTGGGCATACTCTTCATTTCAATTTTAAAATATAGGGTGTCCCCAAAAATATATCCACAGATTCAATCCAGTTTGAATAATTATTAATTGGAATTAATAATTATTCAAACTGTGTGTAGATTTTTGGGGACACTCTGTATACCTTCACATAGTAATTGAAGGGTACATTCAGTGTAAGAAATTTAAGTAATCTATTACATTTTTAATAATTTTTTATTGTGGTAAATATATTTGTATATATATAGTTAATTTGCCATTTTAACCATTTTTAAATGTACAATTCAGTAGTATCAGTTACAGTCACATATTGCGCAGCCATTGCCATTTCCAAGCCTTTTTCGTCACAATAATCTCATATATCCAAATGCATCCTGGGGCAACTCCTCTCAACAGTCCGAATCCTCCAGGGCAGTTATATTTTACGTAACCAATTCCCGGTAGGATCCCTGATCCCACCAGCAGGTAACTAACTCCGTGCTCTTAGAGGGGAAAACATTAAGCGAGGGAGAAAAACCAACCTCGGCAGCGACCACGAAGGGACTTGAACCCTCAATCTTCTGATCCGGAATCAGACGCCTTATCCATTAGGCCACGCGGCCCTGTGAGAAAGGCTCTGTTCGGCTTTTTCCATAAAGCTTGTCTGGGCGCCTGCGTGGTGCGCATCGCTCGCGCTCGGAGTGAATAGGAGCTCTGCCCCCTCCCCACCCCCACCCCCTCGGGCTCCGTGTGGGCGGGGCTCCGGTCTGGGCTGTAATTCAGCACCAAATTCCAGACCTAATCAGACCCCCAGGCCCCTCTGATCGCTTTCCCCGATCGCTTTCCCCGCAGGCTCCCAGCTGGCGCTGGTCAGGAGCTGCGCGCTGCTCCCCCCACCACCGTGCGTTCCCGTCACAGCACCGCTAACCCGCGATGCTTTGCTCCAAGCCAGTGGCCTGATCTGGACTCTGACAGTCCTGAAGGCAGAGGCCAAGTCTGCAGCGGAGCCCAGCACCTGCTGTGATGCCCCGTTTACGGATGAGGTAGCTGCCGAGTGGATGGAGGCGGAGGCGGCACTGGGTGCGGCCCCTCAGTGGGCACAGCTGGGCGGCTGAGTCAGGCCTGCAGGCAGAGCCGGCGCCGCAGGGAGCTGCGGATCTCCAGGCAGGCCTTGCGGCTCTCGCTGCAGTCAGGACCCCGCACATCCAGCTCACACACCCGCTGGTTGACCTGCGTGGACCACACAGCCTGTGCCCAGGTCCCCTGGTGCCCAGCCTGGCACCCAGTGTAAGGCCTAACGTTTCCAGAGCTGCCTTGGTATCTTTGGACCTCACCCTGCTCTTGTCAGATATATCCCTGACCCGGCAGGAAAGGCTCCCCACCCAGCTAGTTCCCCCACCAGCCAGACCAGCTGCACTCCACCCCAGCTGCAATCTGAGGGGCTTCAGTTCCCTGCCAGCCTGCAAAACTACTCAGACAAGCCCATCACCTCCTCCTGCGGGTTCACGCTGCTCCTGAGTGCAACCCGGAGTGGCCCTGCCCAGTGTACGCCCCCAAGCCGTGAGTGCATGACTAACAGCTGCTGTGGGTGTCCTGTGCTCGGCCATCCCGTATTATTGAGGTTGAGGGCTCCCTCCCTCACCAGCGGGGTGCATAGGAGGGGAGCGGGACACCAGGGCTAAGAAGGATGAATCTGGCCTCTCTCCCCTCATGCCAGCCCCCCTGCCCCAACACACCTCAGTCAGCAGCTCCAGGAGGTCTCCCTCGGGGGCGGCTCTGAGGACCTCCACCAGCGTCTGGATAAAGTCTGAGCCCTTCTCGTCCCGATAGGCTACGCAGCCTAGGCCAGAGGACCGGGCGGCGTGTCAGGCTCGGGCTGACCCGCCGCCTTCCAGTACCGGGGGCCTACTGATGGTGGGAGTGGGGCTGGTAGACAGGACCCTGGGAGTCAGGCAAGCAAATGGGGCAGGGAGCAGGAACATCTCGTTTCTGAAACAGGTCGCTCTCGATGTTTGCCGAATGAATACACGATAACTTCAATATTAAACAAGCATTCGCTGTGACCGTCCCATTTGCTAGGCCCTGCGAAGGGCCCTGGCAGGCAGAACTGCCCTGCCCTCGTGAAGCTTACAGCCCGGAGGGAATGAGGCAGGCACAGTGCTTGGCGCAGTCAGCCCACGTGTGCTCACCAGCATTACTATTATGATAAATAATAAACACGCAAGGAAAACGACCCAATCGGAATCAGAGGGATGCCACTCGTGTCAAGCCCCCGCTGCCACTACAGCCACCCCTGACCTCTGGCCAGGCTGGGTCCCGGGGAACGAGGCTCCTTGACGACCCCTCCCCTTACCCTCGGCTGCCGCATAGGCCACCAGGATGTCCGCTTGGTCACAGCTCCCTGGCGTGGGGCCCCCAGAGGAGCTGCCTGCAAGAGCGATCAACTCCATTTACTCAGCATCCCGGGACTCCACATCCCTGGGGCCTCCCTGAGTTTGGCTCAAGGGCAGCACACGGCAGTGGAAAGAGTGCCGAGCAGGAAAGACAGATCAAAGTTCAAACCTCAGCCCTGACACTTACCAGCTGTATGACCTCAAAAAAGCTATTTCACCTTCTTAACTCCAGGGTTGTTTCAAGGCTCAAGTAGGGAAGAAGCCCTTGTGGTTTCAGATGGGTTTTCTTCCCATCTTCTTGGCAAAGAGAGAACAGAGGCGGCAGCAGGACCCCAGCTCAGAGCCCTCCACCCTCCATCCCCCTTACACACACACACACACACCAGCCCTGCCCAAGGCCAGGCTCCAGAAGGAGACAGACCCACCTTGGGCATCTGCATAGATCTGAAGGACATCAGCGTGGGAGGGCGTGGCTGGTGGGGCCCGCAGCCAGCGCCAGAACCAGGGGAGGGCTGTGGGCCCCAGGCCCACATCCCTGTGTCCTGGGGAAGGAAGGACAGGCAGGTCCTTTCATTCAGCAGATCCTGGAGGTGCCTCCAGGGGTCCAACCCTCAGCCCCTAGAACTCCAGAGCAGGTCTGCCAGGCTGGAAACATCCAGAGCACTGAATGAAAAATGCTGAGGGTGCTGAAACTGGTTTGGCTCAGTAGAGAGAACTTCAGCCTGCGGTCTGAAAGGTCCCAGGTTCGATTCCGGTCAAGGACATGTACCTGGGTTGTGCGCACATCCCCGGTAAGGAGTGCGCAGGAGGCAGCTGGTCGATGTTTCTAGCTCTCTATCTCTCTCCCTTCCTCTCTGTAAAAAATTTAAATAAATAAATAAATAAATAAATAAATAAATAAATAAATAAAACAATTAAAAAAAAAGAAAAATGCTGAGGGTAAAGTTCATGGACTTGACCTCTAGGAAACACTGAGAGAGGGGGCAAGAGAAGGGCTAGTGCTCAGGCTTCCGGAGCAGGTGGACTGGGTGAGAAGTCTAGGCCAGGAGTCAGGCTGGAGGCTGACCCCAGGGTCGGCCCCAGACCCACTCACCACCGCGGCAAGCCTGAAGCAGGAAGATCTTGGGACGGCCCCGCAGGGCCCTGCAGCGGCTCAGCTCCTGCACCAGGGCCTCTGGCTGCACTTCTCGCCCATCAGCCCCCAGCAACTGCCCCTGAGGCCCCCCATGAGCCATCAGGGCCACAAGGGCACAGCTCACGGGGCTCCTGCGGGTGTCCAGCCGCTCCCGGAACTGGGCCAGCTCCCCCTGGAAAGCCTGGGGTGCAAGGAGATTGAGCCCGGGGTCAGGGCCACTGCCTTCCCAGGACTTGGAAGCCTTCAGCCCCACCTACCCTACCTCCCACCCCTGCCAGCCTCAGGATCAGGAAGGAAGTCCTTCTGACACATGCAAAGCCTGGCATGGAGGTGACAGACATGTGGTTGGCTCGGTAGCTGGGTCTCTGGTGCCAAAAAAGTTAAGAGGCATGAGGGGAGGACAGTGAGCTGGTGAGTTTTGGGAAGGAACCTGAGACCCTTCCAGGGAAAACCTGAGGGACCAACTGGGCAGTGGCGTAGCGAGGGGGGTGCCGAGAGGGCCATGGCCCCGGGCGGCGTATCAAAAGGGGCGGCGGCAATCACCATGATATTTAAATTTTAAAAAATATAGGTATATGTAAAACTGCAAATCGCGCCCGCGCTGATTCAAGCCAAGCAGACCACGAGGGTGCGGAAAGGGGGGCAGGTGAAGCAGGTGGTGCAATAGAAATTTTCGCAGATGTTTTTAAATGGGGGGCGGCAAATTTCCGGTCGGCCCCAGGCGACGAAAGCCCACGCTACGCCACTGCAACTGGGGCCTTGCAAACTGCCAGCCTGGGAAGCCACAGGAGCCCCAAAGAGCAGGCTTCCGGGACAGGGATTCCCAGTGCAGGCAGCAGAGGGATGGGGCTTCCGCCCACCTCGGATGAGAGGCCCAGGAGAGGGTGCCCGGGGTCCGGGGGTGGGGGTACGCCTTTCTTTAGAGCAGCACCAGAGGTTCTGGGCTTCCCCTCACCTGGGCTGTGGGGTCTGTCCTCAGGGTGGTCTCGAAGCCCAGGGTCTGGCACAGGCCCCCCAGTGCCTCCACATCACGCTGGGCCCCGGGCCGGTCCCGGATCACAGCTAGCAAGAGGGCAGCCCTGTCTCTGGACAGGTCATACTGAGCACGGGGGCCGGGTTCCGGCTATAAACAAGGTAAGGAACACTGAACGTACTCACCGGACTTCCAACTCCTGTGTCCCCCTCCTCCCTGAGCCTCTGTCCCACTGGCCCCTCCTCCTGCCTCCTTACCTCAGGCCCCCAGGGCTCCACATCCCCCAGGCACAGCGCACCCCGCAAGGAGCTCCGAAGGACTGGGCAGTGGGCGGCCCCGGAGGACTCTCCAGCTGTCCTGCGGAAGACCTGGGGGGTGGAGCCACAGGGTCCTCAGGGGCTGCTCCATGGGGGCACGGTGACAAGAGAACTGGTTCCAAGGAATGACTCGACCAGACGCATAGCTACTATTGTCTCTTTGGGCTCCTCTGCCAGTCAGAGGGAGGAGGACACAAATGACAGGGGGGTGGGGGGGGGCTACAAGGAGAGTTCTATTTCAGGCTCAAGGTCATATGCTTCCCTGGACGTGGATCACACAGTGGCCATGCCATTAACCACTGCCTTTCGAGGAAAGGCACCAGGCTGGAGCACCCCTCATGTGCAGGGTCACCCAGGGCCACCCAACCATCCAGTGGGATCTTTGGGTGTTGGAACTAGAACTGAATCATTCCCAACCCTGCCTTCCAGGGACCACAGTCTGATGGAATAGTCACTGCCTGGGTGTGAACTGGGGTGGGCAGAAGTATGAGCGTTGACTCAGGGAGAGTGAGAGAGGGTACTGCTGGCAGCCTGGGGCTGTGTGAGGCTTACCGGGACAGCAGGCAGGGCATGGCAAGCGGAGGGAGCAGCTGGAGCAAAGGGGTGGGGACGGGAAGATGTCGGAGTGGGTGTGAGCCAGGGCATGGGTGGGGGGTGAAAGGCGGGGCCATGTCTACCATGTGTGTAGACAATGAATTGTAGAATAGTATTGTACAATGGATGGCTGGGAAGCATGTGAATGCATCTGGCAAAGCCCCCTCCCTGGGACTCCCCATCTGGGGCCCCCACCTCTGTCAGCAGCTGCAGCAGGGACCAGTGAGGACAGCGGCCACAGAGTTCACTCAAGCCAGTGAGGAAGGTCCCGGGCTTGGGGGAAGCTGGGTAGAGAAGTACAACATTGGCCTGAAGGGAAGGTCTTGGCCTCCTGTCCACCCCCACCCTCCATCTTCTCTGCCCCACAGTTGGGGTCCCTGACCAGCCACTCACCCCCAGGAGCACTTGAGAGCAGCAGGAAGACTTTGGGGCAGCCCCGCAGGGCCTCACAGCCACTCAGCTCCCGAACCAACTTCTGTGGCTGCCTCAGCTGCCCACGGGGGGCCACCAAGGCCACTAGGACACAGCCCGCAGGGGCCCTGTGGGCATCCAGCTGCTCCCGGAACCCAGTCAGCTCCTCAAGGAAGTCCTAGAGCAGGAGTAAGAGGGAGGCCTGGGTCTGGGGAGGCCCCGGGTGGGGCTGAGGGTGGAAGCAGCAGGCAGGGTAGGGCTCACCTGGACCGAGGCCTCCCTCCTCGGGCAGCTCTCAAAGCCCAGGGCCTGGAACACACTCTCCAGGAGAGCCACTGTAGAGGCCGACACCTCGGGGCTGCTGAGAGTCAAGGCCACCCTTGGACCCTGCACGCTGTACTTCCCCTGGGAAGGGAAGGCCAGAGTTGGGCAGGGTGGGGCTCAGCTGGGAGCCAGGAGTGAGTAGGGCCAGGCAGTGCCTCCCAATACCTTTCTTCTCAGGCTGTCTTGAGCATCTGCTATCTGTGCGGCCATCCGCAGGGTCCCGGACACCAGGAAGGCCATGGATGCCAGGTGGGCACTTCCTCTGGGCCCAGAGCTCACCTCCAGGCCCCAGCGCCAATGCCTTGGGTCTCAGTACTTGCCCTCTCCCTGGTCCCTGACCTATCAGCTGTTTATGAGCTGAGCCGGACTCTGTCCCCTCCCTTGGAACCTTGGATCCTGGGCCCCATTCCTTGCTCCGTTCCTCGGGAATCGCAGGCTACTTCCTGGCTGGCACTGACATGCCCCTGCCCAAGCCAGGAGCCTGTGCCCAATGCTATTCTTAGCTCCTGGGCCACCTCTTATCTGATTTTGTTACACCCGAGTGTCTCCCTTCTGAGCCAACCATCAGCATCAGGTGCACTACTCCTGCCACCTCTCACCCTGCTCACTCAGGCAAGATGCCCACACACATGCACACAGCAGCCTCAGGCACTAAAGTACAGAGAGTGAGGGGCACTGTCTCAGAGGTAGAACCCTCAACTGGAGTCAGCTGTCCACGGTGAGACCCCAGTTGCTTCATCTGGGAAGTGGGGTCTGTCCCAGATCAGTGGTTGAGCATTGATTGATCTCTGAACCAGGAGGTCACGGTTCGATTCTCAGGCAGGGCACATGCCCGGGTTGTGGGCTTGATCCCCAGTGTGGGGAGTGTAGGAGACAGCCTATCAATGATTCTCTCTCATCACTGATGTTTCTCTCTCTCTCTCCCTTCCTCTCTGAAGTCAGTAAAATATACTGACTGGCTGAGAAAAGGCCCCGGGGGCACACAGACCAAGGAACGGAACGGAACATCTCATCTCAGCCAGCCCCACCTCTCCTCAAGTGAGCCTGCTGAGGCCGCCCCTGGTGAACTGGGAAGGGCGCAGCAGGGATGGAAGGAGCTGGCATGAGCCCAGCAGCTACAGGCAGGCCCCAACCTAGGGTCTGGGCATGCGAGTGGCCAGATGTCAAGGGCTGTGTGGGGGATGGAAGCAAGGCCTTCTCCCTGATATATCTGAACACTGGCACCAGCAGGAGCACACCACCACCCTGACCAGTAACCTGTCTCCCAGCCTGTTTCCCGTTTCTCCATGGGGAGAAAGGGAATGGCCTGGCAAAGACCCCGAAGTCCTGTTCAGCTGGCCGTCTCTTCCTGAACTGGCCCCAGACCGGGACAGACACTGACCACTCAGGGGGACCAGAGTCTCAGGGCTTACACCCGAGTGTCTCCCTTCTGAGCCAACCACCAGCATCAGGTGCACTACTCCTGCCGCCTCTCACCCTGCTCACTCATGCAAGATGCCCACACACATGCCCTTTGGGGCCCAGCTCACCTGGAGGCCAATGTGGCTCCACCTGGTAACCGCCCAGCACCGTGTGCGGATAGGACTGCCAGGTCAGGAGACCAAGGGATGCAGATTCTAGGCTCCCCTACCCACAGCCACCTCAAGAACAGACAGCCGAGGAGCTTTCCACGTTTATTCAAACCCTCTTTCTGCCCTTCTGGGGCAGGCGGGGCTGAGCTCCTTTGGAAGCCTGTGGTGTGTCCCTGTGAATGCCACTCTGCAGACGATGCAGACTACATGGAATGCAGTGCCTAAGGACTCAGTGACAAAGTGCTGACAGAGTGCTAGTGTTAAGTACTATAAACCCCACGTCTCTGGAGGGGAGTGTGGGAGCAGTGGGCTTCCACTGGCCCTGATCTTGGTCTGCACAGACCTCCAGTCCCTGGAGCTACCACTAACCTCGGCAGAGGATGGCTCTCGAGGGGGAAGTTGGCACAGATCAGTAGCATGTTGCCAGGATAGGGCAGTGTGGATGGGGCAGAAGTGGGGGCCAGAAAGCCCTTTTGGCCCCACGGAGGGCCCCGAGCTGCACAGATGTGGGCTGACGAGTGGTCAAAGCCTGTCCTCCGCTCTATGGGAAGGCACAGGTAGGCAGGGCAGAGGGCCTGGCCCATGGACCCAGCCAAGAAGGCAGGGAACAGGTGGACCCCGGGTCCTGCCCAAATTCTCACACTTCCCTGCTGCCTCAGTCTTTCTCCCACGCCAAGGCCACCTGCCAGGAATGTGGTGGAGCTCCGGGAAGTCAGAGGCAGGAGAAACCCCCAGAATGGCTGCGAGGTCATAGGGGATTTCCATCACTTGGTTGTGTGGACCAGGTCCTGGGGCAGAGCAGGGCAGGGCAAGGCCGTAGGGGTGGTGGCTGCAGAAGGTGGCAGCAGAGAGAGGTGGCCATCCTGCTGCTCCGTCTCCCAGAACACCCTCCAGGCCTCACCCCACGGGCTGGGCCATCTTGGCATGCAGGCTCTGGTGGGCGATGAGGTGGGCGCGCTGCTTGAAGCTCTTGTCGCACGCTCCGCAGCGGAAGGGCCGCTCGCCGGTGTGCACGCGCCGGTGGTCCAGCAGGTAGGAGCGCAGCGAGAAGCTCTTGCCGCAGTCGCTGCAGCTGAAGGGCTTCTCGCCCGTGTGGATGCGCTGGTGGTCCGCCAGGTTGGCGCTGCGGCTGAAGCTCTTGCCGCACTCGGAGCAGGAGAAGGGCTTCTGGCCCGTGTGCACGCCCCGGTGGCGCATCAGGTCCGAGGAGCTGCGAAAGCGCTTCTCGCACTCCGGGCACTTGTGCGGCTTCTCGCCCGTGTGCGTGCGCTGGTGGCGCGCCAGGTCTGAGCCCCAGCGGAAGCGCTTGCCGCACTGGCCGCAGCTGTGGGGCTTCTCGGCTGCCAGGTCCCGGAACGGGCGCCTGCAAGGGGGCGGCCGCCCCCGCCGCGGCCCCAATGCTGGCTCCAAGAGCGACCCTGGCCCGGCCTCACTCTCCCAGGGTTCGGCCTCCTTGGGGCTCCAGGCCACAGTCACATCGCTGCCCGCCTGGCCGGGGAGCGCCCTCACTGCCTCCTCCAGCGGGGATCGCCCCCTTTGGCTCTTGAGCCCCAAACCTGCAAGAGGAGGAGGTGGGCTCTTTAGTCCCATTTGGTCTGGGCTCGGAGCTGAGGCAAGGCAGAAACAGGGCTCAGTGGCAAGCGCCTTGGCTGGCAGGTTCAGAAACTCCTGGGCTGGACAGACCCGAGCCTGTTTCCTCCTCCATAAGATGGGGGCGTGATAAAAGGCCGGCAGAGAGGGCAGGGGCAGAGGCAGAGGCGAGGAGTCTGCTGATCCTGCCCCAGAGGCACTAATTATACATCTAACCAACCTATGCTTCCCTCCCATAATAGGATCCAACTCCCCTCTCTCTGAACCCTAGCAATTCAAACCTCAAAACTTAAGCAATTAAGGCAAAGTTTGTCCATGATCCAAACTCTCACTAATCATCATCAGAAACAGGACTCACAGGAGCTCAGCTACCATGTACCTCTCACTACACAAACCCTTGTCTTTTTTTGTAAACTTAAAAAAAAACACATTTTTTTTATTGGTTTCAGAGAGAAAGAGAGAAAGGGAAGGAGGTAGAGAGGGAAAGAGGGGGAGAGAGAGAGAGAGAGACATCAATGATGAGAGAATCATTGATAAGCTGCTTCCTGCACCCCCTACTGAGGATCCAGCCCAGATCTCCTGGTGCATGGGGGACCCTCAACCACTGAGCAACACCTGCTGGGCCATGCTCTTGTCCTCTAAACTCAAAAACAAAGTTGGATCCAGAGGGATCCCAACCCACCACACCGAGTCGTGTAGATTATGTGCGATGACCCCCAAGCAGAGCTCAGAAAGGTCCTGGCCTGGAGAGGGTCCAGGGAGTGTGGCCCTACTGCACAGGCCCAGGCCCTGGGGCTCAGCATGTGCTTTCACTGCAGCACCTCTCCCCAGTGCAGCCCGGAGGGCCCTGCGAACACCATTTGGACTGAGTCCCGACTCTGTCCCTTTGGTGTCCATTGACCTGAGGCTCTGGTCCCTTGTCTATAAAAAAAGAACACCTTTATGTACTGGGCGGTGAGACCCACATGAAAAAATGTCCGTCTGAGTGCTCGGCCAGTGCTAGTGTGTTGCAAGCACCCACCATATATTAATACACGTTCAAAGGCAAAGCAAAATGAACATTAACACACAAAAATAAACCAGCATGGGCTCTTGAAGACAGGCTGGAAAGCCCACTTTGGAGCTAGCTGAAAGGGAGTGAGGAGGAAGACTGAGGAATCCAGCAGGCAATGCAGCCTGCCTGGACCTTCTCTGCTGCTGGGACCCCCAAGGAGGCTACTGCCTCCAGCTCAGAGAGACCAAGGACTCCGAGGGTCCTGGCTGCACCTACTGCTTACCCACAGCAACGTTCCGGGAGTTTTCCCGCTTTATGTCCCAGAAAAGATCCCGCTGAGCAGGGTCCAGGGACCCCCATTCTTCCCGGGAGAAATAGAAGGAGATGTCTTCAAATGCCACAGGTCCCTGAAACGAGGTGAGAAATCCCGCTCAGGGATGCCTTGCTCAGGACTCCCCTGGCAGCGGAGAGGAAGAGGGCTGGGGTGGGGAACAGGATGGGCCCAAGCAGGAGCAGGATGGATGGGAGAGCCTTTGAGAAGGCGAGGCCCATTCAGAGTCATCAGTGCCAGTGGCCTCAGGGGGGACAAAGGGACTGGTGACTTACACGGATCTCAGAGGCAAAGTCGGCATTCGTTTTCTGTTTAGTACTCCCCTCTTTAGGGAGAGCAGGAAGCTGGGCTGGAAGAAAAGAACAAAGCTTCAGAGAGGCCAACTCAAGCTAGATATGAAACCCCATACACACACACACACACACACACACACACACAGGCACGCCTAAGCTTCACAGGACAAGTGCCCTTCCTGGTACCCTCAGGGCAAAGCTGGGGAAGGAGCTTACTCACCACCACGGCCCTGCTGCTCCCGGGGCGCAGGCGGCTGGTTTTGTGCCCCCGCCTTAGGGGGAGGTCCCTTGGCCTGAGATCCCTGGACCGCAGCCTTGGGTTCCACCTCCTCTGAGGGCACATCCTGTGCGGGAACCACAACATGCTCATCAGCGCTGAGACCAGGCAGGGAAGACAGAGTTTAATCCCTGGGAGGAGACACAGGACATGTCCCTCACGAGGCTGGGGTCTGGGGAGACATCAACACAGGCCCAGGAAGATCCAGAGGAGAATGTGATACCAAGCAGTGCCATGCGCCCAGGGCACTCCCTGATCAAACACAAGGCAAGAACCAGCCCCGAAGGAGAGAATCCCACAGCTATTTAGGGGTCAAGGAGGAGTGGGGGGTGTGGGGGGTGGGGGGAAGGAGGCCTCCCTGTGAAGGACAAAACCCTTACCCCAGTTACTCAGCACTTCCCCAGATGCTTCCGGTGTCAAGGGCCCAACGCCTCACAGGACAGTAGGGTTCACATGTGCAGCTCTACCTTCTCATGCCCCCTCTGGTGCGCTCACTATGCACATCCCTGTATCCCCAGGGCCTGGCCCAGAGCAGAAAATGAGTAAACATTTGCAGAGCTCGTGTGGAGCTAAAACCTGCCTTTCTGGAACATGCTTCCAAGGCCACCAAAAAGAAACCAGATTCAGCCGAATCCGGTTTGGCTCAGTGGACAGAGTGTCGGCCTACGGACTGCAAAGTCCCAGCTTTGATTCTGGTCAAGGGCATGTTCCTTCCTTGCAGGAATGTCCTTGGTGTGTTGTGTAGGAGGCAGCTGATTGATGTTTCTCTCTCAACGATGTTTCTAACTCTCTATCCCTCTCTCTGTGAAAAATCAATAAAACATATTTTTTTAAAAAAGAAACCAGATTCATTTGGACAGTGTCTTTCAGATGAGCAACGCCCGTTATGGCATGCTCCTGTGGAAGTTCTCGCTGGCTCTGCGCCCCCACTGCCCCTGGATGTAGGAAAGATCCCTCACCTGCGGCCGGGTGTTCACTGGCTGCTTCTGCAGGTCCTCCACCAAGGCAACAGCTTCCTCGCCACTCTCAGGGCCCCGCTCCCGCACCCGGGCCTGGACACCCCCGGGCAGCACGCTCAGGAACTGCTCCAGCACCAGCAGCTCCAGGATCTGCTCCTTGGTGCGCAGTTCAGGCCGCAGCCAGCGGCAGCAGAGCTCCCACAGCTGGCTGAAGGCCTCGTGGGGCCCGCCCGAGTCCCTGTAGCAGAACTGCCGGAAGCGCTGGCGGCAGGCCTCCGAGTCCCTGCTGTCCTCTTGCTGGGCGGAATCCTGATCCCAGCAGGAATCTTCCACCTTCACAATCAGAAGCCCTTCTCCCTCCCCAGGGGCCTGGTCCTGAGGCTCCAAGGGGGCTGCCATTCTCCTGGACTAAGGCTCAGGGTTGGTGGGCCTCAACCCAGGAGCCTGCCCTTCAGTCTCCCAGAGGGACTCCCTGTGGCAACTGGGCCAGCATCTGGACACACGCGCCTAGGGAAAGAGCAAAACAGCAGGAGGGAAGAAGGCACATGAGCAAAACCAGTCTGGAGGGGCATCCAGGGGCTTTTGTAGGTTCTCCTGTAATGCCGTGCTCTCCCCCTACCAATACAGGCCTATAGCCCCTTATCCTCAGCTCTGAAGACCAAACCCCCAGGTTTATACCATCTGGCCTCCTCATCTGAGCATGTTTGTATTCTCCCTGTATCCCACTTAGTGTAAATGTTCATATATTTTACAGCAGAAATATTCACATATTTCAGTTTGTAAAAATCCATCAAACTGTTCTTAGAATGTCTATTTCTGTATGTGTATTATGGTTCAATAAATAAAATAAAAAAATTAACAGCCCTAACCGGTTTGGCTCAGTGGATAGAGCTTCGGCCTGTGGACTGAAGGGTCCCAGGTTCGATTCCGGTCAAGGGTATATCCCCAATAGGAGGTGTGCAGGAGGCAGCTGATCAATGTTTCTCTCTCATCGATGTTTCTGACTATCCCTCTCCCTTCCTCTCTGTAAAATATCAATAAAATATATATTTTTTAATTTAATAGGTTTGATTGAGTGTTGCCCTAGATTCTGCTGGCAGGGGTTACTTGATATACTACTTGTACTGTATTATCTTTTTGAAATTTAAAAACTTCTGAATTCCAAACATCGTCTGGTCCAGGGGTGTCAGCAATGGGCTCACAGACATCATTCTAAGCCAGTGTTTCCCAAACTTTTGACATATGTGCACCCCTTCTATAATTTTCGTAACGCTGAGTACCCCTCGTACTATGAAAACGTAGAATTAGGTGCAGCTAAGCACAGTGCGTGCATATCCCCACCAAACTCCAGTGCAACGCGTACCCCCACCAGACTCTTCCCGAACCCCTGGGGGTACGCATATCATACTTTGGGAAACAAAGTGGACCTAAGCCATTAATCCACAGGTATGTATGAATGTATGTATGACATGTTATGCCTTACATTGCCATACAAGTCTTGAAAGAGTGTATTTTAGAACTTAGGTTTTTTGTTTCAATAAAGAAGTGATACCAACCATTGTAATGAAAGGGGGAAAGGATTAACCAAACAGAATACATAACTCTCCATTCGACAATGCAGTGCATCCTCCATTAAGTCACATAACTTCCCAGACCTTTCCCTAAAGTACTAATACATTTACTAAAAAGTACTTCTAGCCTAGACCGGTTTGGCTCAATGGGTAGAGCATCGGCTTGGGGACTGAAGGGTCCCGGGTTCGATTCCGGTCAAGGGCACGTACCTTGGTTGCAGGCACATCCCCAGTAGGGGGTGTGCAAGAGGCAGCTGATCAATGACTCTCTCTCATCGATGTTTCTAACTCTCTGTCTCTCTCCCTTCCTCTCTGTACAAAATCAATAAAAATATATTAAAAATAAAAAAATAAAAAGTACTTCTAGAAACGGAAAGTGTTTTGTGTGTGTGTTCACATAATGAGGTCTTATTGCACAGACTATTTTGTAATATGCTTTTCCACTTAACCTCTTCATTCGCCACTCGGGAAGATTTGGAGGTATGGACATACTCCCGTTTCTGAACCCTTACCCCAGGGAGGCATTCAGGTTGGTTCCAGTTCTTTTCTCTACGGCATACTGAGTACTTTATTCTGTCTTTTTAAATTATTTATTTATTTATTAGAGAGGATGGAAGAGAGAGAACCATGGGTGTGTTGTTCCACTTGTTTATGCATTCATTGGTTGCTTGACTGCGACCTGACCCGGGATCAAACCCGCAACGTTGGCGTGTCAGGGGGACGCCAACCAAACCAACCGAGCACTCCGGCAGGGCAAGCGCGTTACTCTTGTACTTCTCACAACTCCCCTGACAGGTACGCGCTCCACCCCGTCCTCCAGGGACCGAGGAGGAGGCTCCGCTCGGAGAGGGCGAGGGACTCACCAGGGTGGCTCAGCAGGACGCGGCAGGCGGGAACGCGGGCCGCCGGAGTCCCGTGCTGGATCCCCGGCAGCCTCGCCTGCGCGGAGCTGCGAGGCGGCGGGGCGGGCAGTGAGGGCGGGCGCCCGGGTTCCACCCCCCCTCCCCCAGCCCTTCTCAGAGGTGCACGCCCCCTTCGGCTTCTGCCCCACCCGCGGGGGGACCCGAGCTCCACCTGCGAGCCCAGCAGCCCAGGTCACACGTCCCGTCCCGGGGCCACACCTCCCACAGCCGCCTGGCGTTCCCAGGTCCGCTAGATTCTGGCACCGGAAGTCCGCGCGGAGCTCGCCGGGAAACGGCACGGCGCACGCGCAGCTCTAAGTACTCGGAACTACATCCCCCACAAGGCCGTTGGTCAGTGAGTCTGTTGGCCTCCACCGACGGCCAATGAACGGAGAGAGTTACCTCGCGCATCGACACCCAAGGCCAAGGGATGTGCTCTGCGTCTAGACTGGGGTAGTCCTTAGGCCAGTGTTTCTCAAACTTCTCTCATGATGAGAATCACCTGGTGGAATTGTTAAACTACAGATTCCTGGATCCCAACTAAGTGCTAAACTAGAATTTTTGGGAACATATAGGTAAAATTGTATACTTAACTAGTGATACAATTTTACCTATATGCTCCCCAAAATTCTAGTTAAGTATACAATTAGCACTAGTTAATAGTGCTATTAGTTAAGTATACAATTTTACCTACATGTTCTCAAAAATTCTAGTTTAGCACTTCTTAGTTGGGATTCAGGAATTTGTATTTTAACAATTCCACCAGGTGATTCTCATCATGAGAGAAGTTTGGGAAACACTGCTCTACGCTAATCCTTCAGACTTCTCAGCTCTGCGGACTCCTGAGGAGCGTGGAGCTTTCTAGGAAATGCAGTGAGGGGCGCAGAGCCTCCTGCGGCTCTTCTCTGCCCCCGAGGGTCGGCCAGAGTTGGCGTACAGGACTCGGCAGGCGGTGACTCTGGCCTCAGAAAGCCCCGCGCTCTCCCACCAGCAGCTTCGTCTCTGGGGCGGCGGGGATCCGGGGCCAGGGAGAAGCTAGAGCAGGTGGGCCGGGCCGTATCCGGGAACCTGTGGGTTCTCCTTTCCACGGGTTTGGACCTGCTCCCACACTCTCTACTTACTCCTCGACCTGGAGATCTGAGGCTCCAGATCTTTCTCTGAAATAGAAAAGGCTTTCTTGTTTTGATTATGCATGCTTAGTGTGGAAAAGAAAACATGGAAAATAATAAAGGTATGGAGATCCACAAGGTTAGCTCCGTCGCTTTGCTCAAATGGCTTTCCTTAACTCTGTATAATCAGCACCTACACACACACACCGCTCGGGCTCTGCCCAGCCTTCTTTTTCTTCCTTTTATTCAATACCTGACATATTTGTGTAATACCGTCTCTTGACTACAAGCTCCATGAGGTCACACTATTTTCATTGCCCTAATACTCCCAGCATCGAGAATTGTTTCTGACACAATATTTGTTGAATAACTAAAGGTTTAAAATATTTCTTTTTTTTTTTTCGGTTGATCTTTTTGTTTATTTGTTTGTTTGTTTTTTAAATAAATCTTTATTGTTCAGATTATTACAAATGTGATCCTCTTCCCCCCCTCAATTGCTCCCCTTCACCAGTTCCCACCCCACCCTCTGTCCTTTCCCCATCCCCCATTGTCCTCATCCATAGGTGCACAGTTTTTGTTCAGTCTCTTCACGCACCCCTACTCCCCTTTTCCCTGAGAATCGTCAGTCCACTCCCCTTCCATACCTCTGATTCTATTATATTCACCAGTTAATATTGTTCATCAGATTTTTAAATTCCCTTGGTTTTTAGATTCACTTGTTGATAGCTACGTATTTGTTGATCATAATTTTTATCTTTATCTTCTTCCTCTTCCTAAATAACCTCCTTCAGCAATTCATATAATTCTGGTTTGGTGGTGGTGAACTCTTTTAGCTTTTTTTTATTTGTGAAGCTCTTTATCTGGCCTTCGATTCTGAGTGATAGCTTTGCTGGGTAGATTATTTTTGGCTGTAGGTTCTTGTTATTCATCACCTTGAATATTTCTTGCCATTCCCGTCTGGCCTGCATGGTTTCTGTTGAGAAATCAGCTGACAATCTTATGGGTGCTCCTTTATAGGTCACTACCTGCTTTTCTCTTGCTGCTTTTAATATTCTCTCTTTGTCTTTTGCTCTTGGAATTTTAATTATGATATGTCTTGGTGTGGTCCTCCTTGGATTCCTTTTGTTTGGGGTTCTGCGGGCTTCCTGGACTTGTAAGTCTATTTCTTTCCCCAGGTGGGGGAAGTTTTCTGTCACTATTTCTTCTAGTACTCTTTCGGTATCTTGCGCTCTCTCTTCTGGAATCCCCATAATTCTGATGTTGGTTCGCTTGAAATTGTCCCAGAGGTTTCTTACACTATCTTCAACTTTCTGGATTCTCTTATCTTCTCCCTTCTGCAGAGGAGTGTCCTCTGGCTCTTTGTGTTCTAAATCTTTGTCTTGATTCTTGCGATCTTCCAGTCTGTTTTTAGGACTTTGTATAATATTTTTTATTTCAGACAATGTTTTCTTCATTTCTTGTTGATCCCTTATTATTTCTAGTTGCTCCCTTTTCATATCCTCATAGGTCTCATTTATTTTATCGGCCTTTTTTAGTATATTGTTGAATAACCTTATAACTGTAGTTTTGAACTCAATGTCCAATCTTTTCTTTTCCTCCATCTCCTTCCTTTGTGTCCTTCTTCTTGTCTGCATTTTAGTTGTTTCCTTGATTTGATGGAATAGCTTTGTGTGCTATGTGTTCTGGTAGAGCCCAGTAGCACAGCCTTCCCAGTTACCTGCAGTGGACAGTCTTGGTGTAGCCCTTTGTGAGCTGTGTGTGCAGTCTTGTTGTTAAGCCTTGCTTATTGTTGGTATCACTGGGAAGCGTTGATCTCCAAGCCAATTGGCTGTGAGGATCAGCAGTGTCTCAGCTAGGAGGGTTTCCGTACTCTGCTTGAATAGGGCGGGGTCTCGGGGTGGCGCAGACAATCTTTGGTTCCCTGTCAGTCTCGCCTTAGAAAAGTCCTTCACAGTTCCTGAGGTTCAGCGTGCCTTCTCTCTCCTTCCCAGATGGCAGAGCTTCCTCTCAGCCAGCCGTCTGGCGCTTCAAGGCAATGCCTCCCCTGTTTTTCAGTTCTAAATTCAAATTTGTTGTGGTAGGCTGCATTCGGATGTCTACCCTATGCCGCCATCTTGGTTTCTCCAGGTTTAAAATATTTCTAATAGAGCCATTCAGAAATAAACATTGTTAATAGTTAAATCTGTTCTTACAGTTCTACATCTACACGAATGTTTAAATATAAATCTGGAATAATTTGCTCAGGCCAGTGGCTCAGTTGGTTGGAGCGTGAGCCTGTGTACCAAAAAGTTTGTGGGCTGGTTTCCGGTCAGGGCACATAACCTAGGTTTTAAGTTTGATCCCCAGTTCAGGCACATATGGGAGGAAACTAATGGATGTTTCTCTCACATCAGTGTTCTTCTTGCTCTCTTTCTCTCTCTCTCTCTAAACAAAAAACATCCTCAGGTGAGGATAAATCTGGAATCATTTTATATAAGTAATCTTTTGTCGTTTTTTGTTTTTTCCTTTTTATTGAATCTATGGGGTTAACACAGGTTACTAAAATTATACAGGTTTCAGGTGCACAGCTCCATAATACATCATCTGTACACTGCATTGTGTGCTCACCATCCCAAGTCTTCCATCACCATTTACTCCCCCATGCCCTCCTCACCTCTCCCTCTCCCCAAGTAATGTTTTGTTGACTGAAAAGTCTATCAGATAATTTTTCCATATCAGCATTTATAAATAAAATAATGCACCTGTTTTTCTAGCTGCATATTATTCCATAGCATGAAAGGTGTATATTTTATTTAAAGCCCCTCTTACTCTTGGGCATTTAGTTTCCATTTTTTCTGTATTTCTACATACACTTTGCTGCAGTCCCTTGAGGAACTTGCTGGAAGACATGAACCAAGGCTGTTCTATCAAACAACTTACGTGATGTTACTGGGTTCCCCTCCCTCCACTGGCCTCATTGGAAAAGGACAAGGGGAAGCAGAAACTTGCAAGTCCCCCTTTTCCAAGAATGGCCTTATAGTGTTCTACCAACGCCCTCTAGTGGCAAAAACTGACGAGCAAAGGAGAAACGTCTGCAGCAGCGTTTTTCAACCGCTAGTGTGCCGCGAGATGTTGCCTGGTGTGCCGTAGGTGCAGACAAGACAAGAATTTTATAATTTTTCACTATTTTGTTTACTTAATATTTCATAATAAAGTAATTATAAAATACTTTCTTTGTGTTTATTTGATTCCTATTCAAGAGAATTACTTTATATATAGTTAATATAGGCACAGAGTTAAATTTTTTAACATTTTCTAATGGTGGTGTGCCTCGTGATTTTTTTCATGAAACAAGTGTGCCTTTGCCCAAAAAAGGTTGAAAAACACTGGTCTACAGGATCCAGGCGGCTTCAGTATCACAAAGGACAAAGTGAGTGTACTGGGGGCTGACAGACAAAGTAATAACTAGCTCACCTACCATATATTCTATTGGAAATTGCAGGTAGATGATACATTATTTTCACACAGGTATATAAAATTGACAAGCTAATTGAACCTTCTTTTCCTTCTGACAGTATTTTATTTTTCTAGCTAGAAAATATAATCTATAATAAAAAAGTAATTTATTTCCAAAAAATTACATTCATTTCCAGAATTTATATACATTATTTTCTTAGTATTATAGCATTGTCCAGGACTCCCTAAACTATGTTAGGGCAGCAGACATCATTCTCTGGGCTCATTAAAATACTTCTAATGATATACAATTGTCTATTGTTTGTCTCTTATACCCATGCTCTTATTAAGCAACATCTATTCTCATTTGTAGCAGAAAGACTACTAGTTGTTCTCTATATCAGTTTTCCCCTTCTATAGTAAGAATTTTTAGATGGCTCATGGCCATTTAGAAAGAAAAGTATATTTTCCAAGCCTCTCATGTAGCTAAGTATGGCCATGTAAATAAAGTGAAACCAATGAGATGTGAGTAGATGTGAGGTATGCATCGTATTGGAAAAGGATAGATCATGTCCCTAGTCTCTTTTACCCAACTGCTAGCAGGAATTTGGACATAGTGGCATGGACCTTGCAAATCAGAGAAACATCCAGAGGTGTCAAAGCAATAAGATGGACGGTGCCTGGGTTCCTGGTGACTGTGGAGCCACCAAACTAGGCCTGGACTTATACTCAGGAAGGTAATGTGAGAGAGAAAGAGATACCAAGTTTAAGCCACTGTTGTTTTGGATCTCTATTACAACCAGAATGTATACCTTATCTAGCACTACTGCCTACTAAGAGTTCTTTCATGAAAAAGAAAGCCTGGCCAATGTGGCTCAATGGTCGAGTGTCAACCCACAAATCAGGAAGTTGCAGTTGTGGGCTAGATTCCCCATTGGGGGTGTGCTGGCGGTGGCCGATCAGTGATTCTCTCTCGTCATTGATGTCTCTAGCTCTCCCTCTCCCTTCCTCTCTCTGAAATCAATAGAAACATATGTAAGAGGGGGGGGGGATAGCCCTGGCCAGAGTGGCTCGGTTGGTTGGGTGTCATCGTGAGCATCGAAAGGTTGCAGGGTTTGATTCCTGGTCAGGGCACATGTCTGGGTTGCAGGCTTGATCCCTGGTGGGGGGCCTGCAAAAGGCAGCCAATCAATGTTTCACCCTCACATTGATTCTCTCTCCCTCTTCTCCTCTGTGTTTTTAAAATTTAAAAAGTGTTTTTAAATTTCAAAATCAACATGTATATTTAAATCCATGGTTTGAGATCCCAAGATAGCACTTTTTTAAAAAAGGTATCTCAGTCCAGTTTTCTTTTTTCTCTTTCTTTTTTTAAATATATTTTATTGATTATTATTATTAATTAATTAATTTATTTATTTTTTTACAGAGAGGGAGGAAAAGGGATAGAGAATTAGAAACATCAATGAGAGAGAAACATTGATCAGCCGCCTCCTGCACATCCCCTATTACTGGGGATGTGCCCGCAACCAAGGTACATGCCCTTGACCGGAATCTAACCTGGGACCCTTTGGTCTGCACCCAACTCTCTATCATCCACTGAGCCAAACCGGTTTCGGCCAAGATGGCACTTTTATTTTTATTTATTTATTTATTTTTAAATATATTTTATTGATTTTGTACAGAGAGGAAGGGAGAGAGATAGTTAGAAACATCGATGAGAGAGAGTCATCGATCAGTTGCCTCTTGCACACCCCCTACTGGGGATATGCCCACAACCAAGGTACATGCCCTTGACCGGAATCGAACCCGGGTCCCTTCAGTCCCCAAGCCAATGCTCTATCCATTGAGCTAAACAGGTCCCGGCCAAGATGGCACTTTTAACGGTGGTGGAGTAGCAACAGGTTAGGAGTCTGAATCTCTTTTGACTTTGATTAGGGCTCCCACTCCAGTCTTGCCATAGGCTGCCTACCTCTGGCCCACCTCCAGACATTATCTTGAGAAATACCCTTCAGTCTCATTTAAGACCCTGATATTTTTGAGTCTTCTCTGTTATTTGGAGTTGAACTGAATCCTGACGACCTCATAGGGTCATTGTTTATATATATATATATAATTATTAATTTTTTACAGAGAGGAAGAGAGAGAGTTAGAAACATCGATGAGAGAGGGACATCGATCAGCTGCCTCTTGCACACCCCCCACTGGAGATGTGCCCGCAACCAAGGTACATGCCCCCGACCGGAATCGAACCTGGGACCTTTCAGTCCGCAGGCCGATGCTCTATCCACTGAGCCAAATCGGTCTCGGCCTCATAGGGTCATTGTAAGGATTACATAAATGAGAGTATACAAGTAGACGAGTATTAACTCAACACACAGTAAATGCTCAATAAAGAGTGGTTAGTCTCAGGGAGTTACCATCACCAGAAACTTGCCAGGAGCATAGAGTACCTGAGAAGCTGCAGGAGTCAGAACCCCTGGGCATCTTTTCCACTTTCCCCTGAAGATTTCAGCCCAACTTGCTCTGGTGGGTGGCCTGTTCCATTGTCTTAATCTTCATGGCTGGCCGTGAGCTTTATGCGTTGAGAACAGAAAAACTGGAGTGCTCCAGGAGGTGAGCGAGTGGCAGGTTCCCGAGTGCTGCATTTGGAACCCAGACAGGAAGGCTGCCTGACCCATGTCACAGGCTGGACCAGGAACGTGAGCACGAGGAAGGCCGGACCATCCTCTAACCTCCCGTTCTCCACCATCCAGGCAACACCAGGGAGAAGCCTCGGGCCACACCCTTCACCAGTCTCTCTTCTCTGGCTTCCCCTCCTTCTCACCAGGGTTGTCATTTCACCTCATGAAACGCCGGTCTCTTCTTGGCAGGGCCTTGATTTTGTTGGCTTCATTTTGTTTTCCTAGCTTGGAGGGTCTGCCCCCAAATTCTTATACAACAGCTTCTTGTCATTCTTCAAGTCTTAGCTTAAATGTTCCCTCCTTGCATGCGCCTTTCCTATCAGTTGCTAGCATCCTCCATTGCTTCACCTGTCCTTTCTTTCTGGCATTTATCACTACTGAAATTAATGTAGTATCTGCTTGCCAGTCTCCTCCACCAGGACCAACCCCATGAGCGCAAGGATCTTGTGTGGCCTTTTCATCGCTTATTCCTTGCCATTTAGCAAAGAATCCAGAATGCATTCATCTCATATTTAAAAATATGAATGAGTGAATGCAGCAAAGACCCTAGTTAATGTTTTCCCGCTTTTTCCTGCCCCCTCACCTCGCACCGGAGTCCTCAGTTTACCCACCCCCGCCCGAAAGGTCCCTTCTTGGGCAGGATTTCCCTGCCTGGCGCCATGGAAGAGTCAGCCAGCTTCAAGGTTGGATGTGGCCACCAGGGTCGGGCTCCCTGGGTCTTGGGGTAACAAGCAGGTGATGGGGGGCTCGAGCACGATGCCGGAAGTGGCCCTGGCCCTCCTAGGACAGCAGGAGGCTCGGTATCTCTGTGGTAGGCCCGAGGCCGGCCCTGAAGGCTCTGGGGCTGGCTGCGAAACCAGGAGTCCAGCCCCCAGCAGTTGGTTCCTTTTGCAACCGATGCCGGACTGAAGGGAAGGGGCAAGTTTCAAAATCGAGAGCGTCAGGCCCTAGCCGTGGGCTCAGTAGTTGGAGCCTCCGTCTTCCTCGTCCTTTGATTCCCGGTCACGGGTTGCAGGTGGGGGCATGTGCGGGAGGCAACCAATCGATGCTTCTCTCTTCTCTCTCTTTCTCTCTCTCTCTCTCTCTCTCTCTCTTTCTCTCTCTCTCTCTCTCTCTCTCTCTCTCTCTCTCTCTCTCTCTCTCTCTCTCCCTCCCTCCCTCCCTCCCTCCCTTCTTCCTTTCCACTCTCTCTAAAGATCAATGGGAAAAATATTCTTAGGTGAGGACCAACGAAGAAATCCAGAGCGTGGGGTCAGTTGCCCTAGCAACCCGCTGTGGCTTGCGGGCGCGGGGAAAACAACCACACAACGGTCCGCTCTTGAGAATGTCAGCCGTGATTGGCCGGTTTTCCTCGTGCCCGCCTCTCTCTCCGCCTACGCACTTGATTGGCTAAAGGCAGGAGAGGCGGGGCCTTCCGAGGCCAGTCCTCCTTGCAGGGAGGATCCCAGTGGTCGGCTCCCCGGCTCCCGAGACCCCGGCGGGTTTCCAGACCCCGACGTTGTGCCCAGGCCGTGGACCACGCGCCAGCCAGGACCTGTGTGATCCTGTGGCCGCCCAGGAGGAGGGTAGAGAGCCCAGAGGAAATGCTCTCCCTTCCCTTCGCCCTCCCGAAGGCGCAGGTGTAGGCCAATAGTGCGTAACCTAACCAGGTTGGGTTCTGCAGTGCCCTGAAGCTGGCATGGCAGGTGTGAGAAGCAAACCCCATCGCTACCCACACCCTGGTGTCCCCTCACCCCCGCCCGCTACCTCAGTGTCACTCCCTAACTCACCAAACCACCAGCACCCTTCACCCTAACATTCTAGGCCCTTCTACGATGCCCCAGCTACCTCCTCTCTCTTAGCTGCTCTTGTCAAATAGTTTCCAAACCGCCAAGTTCCACGCTTAGAATGCACTTGCCTGGCCTAGAATGCACCTGCCTGGCCGGTGCCAGAATGGTGATCTGTGGATGGACTTCAGGAAGGAAGGGAGAGCCAGGCGGGTCTTGGAATCACATCTCTGCCTCACACTATGAAAAGGGGAGACAGTTTCTCCTGGATACGGTGGTCTCTGAGCTTTTCATAGGCCAGAGTGAAATTTCTGACTCACCCAACAGACCTCCGAGTGGTTCAAGTCCTGACACCCCGGCTGTGCAGCCCAAGCAAATAGCCTCTGTGCAAATGAATATTCTGTGCTAAGCCTGTGCCCAGTGCTGACAGCTCCCAGTGTCCTTTTAAGTTGTCTTCTCATTTCTGTCTCCCCCCTGCATTAGAAAGCAAGCTCCCGGGACAGCAAGCCTGCTTTGTGTGCGTGAGCGCCGTCAGCCCCTCACGCTGAGCCAAGCAGAGAAATCCCATTTCTGGCTGGGACTGGAGCCATGAAGGCAAGCTGAAGGGAGGAAACTTTCTTTCTCACCAGGCCTGCCAGCAACTTATCCCTAGATCCCACCGAGGCCTCCCAGTCCTGCCTGGGCTCCTGTCAGCAGCAGCTTCCAGGCATCCCAATGATTATATGCTCCTCCCTCCCCCATCTCCAGCTGAGTCCAGCAGCCCAGAAGGTCAAGTCCACTCTCTTACTCTTCTTAGACGGCCCTGCCTCGTAATATCATGCATTAATTAGTCAATAGCTGTTGGGGTGCGTGGAAATAGGGGTATTCTTTACCTGGTAAAAGCCCTGGCCCTGAATCCAGCTTTCAGCTCTCCAGTTGTATGGCTTTGGGGAAGTTAGCCTTTTCTCCCAGCCTCCATTTCCTCATCTATAAACCTGGGATAAGCCATAGCCAGTTTGGCTCAGTGGATAGAGCATCAGCCTGCAGACTGAAAGGTCCTGGCTTCAATTCTGGTTGGGGGCACATGTCTTGAGTTGTGGGCTCGATTCCCAGTGTGGGACATGCAGGAAGCAGCCAATCGGTGATTCTCTCTCATCACTGATGTTTGTCTCTCTTTTCTCCTCTCTTCCTCTCGGAAATAAATTTTAAAAAGTAATGTTAAAAAAACGAACTGGGATAAAACCCACTCCTCAGTGTTGTGGAGAAGAGGTGACATATATATAGTACTTGGTCCCAGGCCTGGCAGGGCAGCTGCTCAACAACGGGCAGCTATTATTACTATCCCAGTCTGCCATCCCTTAGGAGCTGGGAGCCAGCCAGGGCTGAGCCACCTGCTGGCTCCATGATCCACAGAGACAGGTGGGTCTCAGTGGCCTCTGATGCAGTCATCAAGGTCAGAACTGCATGTTATCTTAAAGCCAAGTTGCAAATCTTGGATAATAAGCAGGCTGAGCCCAGCCCTCCCAGGAAACATAGTAGAGAATGGGAAACAAACAGAAGCAAAAAACTAGAAGGCCAGGAGTAAGATAACCAGGCATAGGTGAGTACGGCAAACTATAAAGGACATGTGTGAAGAGGCCAAGGAGGGGAGAAGCAGCCCCGGAAGGAACTAGGAGGGACAGTAGTCCCTGTAAGTGAGGATTTCATATGAATTACCACTAGACCCCAGAGAAAGCAGATGGAAAATGTCTGAGCTGGCACCTGCGACAGGAAACAGGGCAGGCAGGAGACATTGTGAGTTCACAAGCTGGCCCTGGCCCGCTCAGGCTCCCTGCAGGCAGGCCCAGGGCGGTTTCAGGGCTGTGGGCAAGGCCCATGGTCTGAGAGTGATGGCACAGCTGAGGCCCCCCTGGGAGTCCACAATTCCAGCAGTGGCTGGTTGGCTTCAGGTCTTAAGCCCTCCTTTGCCTGGAGACTCATGGTCCTGACCATTTGGATAGGGCCCCAACCCAACTCCGGGGCCAGCCACCAGCATCCCCCATGGCCCCAACCCTCCCCACCCCACCCCAAGACAGAGCCATAGGCTGTGGCTTGAATTCCAAGTCCTTTAATTTGCAGCTAGCCTGCCTGGTCTTCAACGTGGACACTCCCAGTGTTGCCATGCCCCACCCCCACGCCAGCACCTCCCAACTCCCTTCCCAGCACCTTCTCACTGCCACTGCAGCTGCCCTCGTTCCTCCCCGGGCCGGCCCCTCCCTCCAGGCCTCCTAGGTGGGGGCAGGCGGGGGTGCCGCCAGGGCGCCAGCAGCTCCCAGCATCAGCATGGCCAGGGCCTTGGGGCCGGTGGTGTGGATCTTCTCGTGCCGGTGCAGGTTGGAGCGCCTGCTGAAGCTCTTGCCGCAGAGCGGGCAGGCGTAGGGCCGGACCCCGCGGTGGGTGCGCTGGTGGGCGGTGAGGTGCGAGCTGTGGCTGAAGCTCTTGCCGCAGTCGAGGCAGTGGTAGGGCTTCTCCCCCGTGTGCGTGCGGTTGTGCGCGATGAGGTTGGAGCGCTGGCTGAAGCACTTGCCACACTCGGGACAGGGGTAGGGCTTGACCCCCGTGTGGGTGCGCTGGTGGGTGACCAGGGCCGAGCTCTGCGTGAAGCACTTGCTGCAGACGGGACACTTGTGGGGCTTGGCCCCGGTGTGCGTGCCCTGGTGCGTGACCAGGTCCGAGCGGCGCGTGAAGCGCTTGGCACAGCGGTCGCATACGTAGGGCTTCTCGCCCGTGTGGATGCGCTGGTGCTGGATCAGCGTGGAGTGGTGGCTAAAGCTCTTCCAGCAGGACGGGCAGGTGTAGGGCTTCTCGCCCGTGTGGATGATTTGGTGCTGGATGAGGTGCGAGCTGCGGCCGAAGCGCTTGCCGCAGTCCGTGCAGGCGTAGGGCTTCTCGCCCGTGTGCGTGCGCCGGTGCGTCACCAGGTGGGAGTGCCAGCTGAAGCCCTTGCCGCACTGCTCGCATTTGTAGGTCTTCTTGCTGGGGTCGCCGTCGGGGGCCACGCCCTCCTCGCCGGTTTCGGGGGCGCCCGTCTCCCCCTCGCTGGGTTTCTCTAACGGGTCAGTGTCGGACAGGGCTGGCTCCAGCTCTCTCTCCTCCGGGACCCCCGGCGGCCCCTCATCTTTGGGGGGCCACGTTCTCTGGCTGCCGGCTGCCTGCCATCCACACTGTAGGACATCCTGGGCTCTCCCTGTCCTGGTCCGAAAGGACTTCACGTCCCCAGGGACTGCCGGGTCCTCCTTTCTCACCTCCACCGCTCCTGGAGAAACGATTTCCAACCAGAGAGAGGCTTTTGTGAGGGACCCAAGGGAATTCCAGAGATGGAGAAAAGCGCAAGGACCAGAGGGGGGCCTGGGGAACGACTGCCACCCTGAGCAGAGGAGGGAAGGCTGGCACCCTGCCCCAGGCAGGGCCAGGTGTCTGCACCCACAGGAACCAGAGCCTGCACAGACAAAGGGCACCTGGGAGTGCCACCGACAACCCACTGCCCGCCATCACCTCTGGACGCACCTCTCTCCTCTTCATCTCCCATCTGCAGGCGTGCACTGGAGGCCTCGCCCTTGCCCTGCACCTGGGAGGCCCAGAAAGTTCTGCTGAAGGGAAACCCTGCCCGAAAAGAGATGCAGTGCTCAGTCACAGACCTCCCGGCTGCCCAGCAGGAGATCCCCCCCCCCCCCCACACACACACACCCCGAGAAGTGACAGAGCAAAGGGAATGGGTGCAACCGGAAACACCAGGTAATACCACATGAGCACAAAGACTGCTTGGTATCAGATGTCCACCCTCTCTAGGAAGCACGTCTTTCCAGGGCTGAGTCAGGGCTCCTCCTCGTCTCCTTGAAGGAGCACCAGGAGTAAAGGGCCAGTTCGGCTGCCAGCGACCCGCTCCCTCACTGTCACAGCAGTGGGCCCAGCATCGTTGGAAACCAAACACAGTCTCCCACTCCTGCGCCTACACCTTTCCAACACCATCAGCAAAAAAGGGCTCCTGGGAGAGGGCCGGGGACAGGAAGGCCAGAGACACCAACCACCCAGAAGTCAGGGACCAGAGGTCCATTCGGTAAGTCCGTGGTAAAGGCCTGAGAATTCTGGTTAAGTCAGTAAGAGAGCAGAGGGCCTGGCCTCCATACCCTGATCCAAGCTCCCGGGAAGCTTGTGTTGGACAAACTGGTCATTCCTGACACTTGTCATGGGGCCACAAATGGGCACTAGGTTCCCTCTGATCACTCAGGACTTGCCTAGTCCTGCTGATCTGGGCCCTGAGAGTTAACAACTAAAGGAGTGAGCAGGGTGGCTGTGATTTTAGAGTCCATCAGGGACTGTAGGGGTCTCAGCTCACCACTGAAGTCAAAGGGGGCCATTACCAAGCCCCCAACTCCTCTTGGACTAGCAGGTGTGCAACAGATGTATGTTGATAGACATACTAACTGAATGAACAAACGAATGAATGAATGAATGAATGTATGAAGAGCCCAGCCAGCATGGCTCAGTGGTTGAATGTCAACCTATGAACCAGGAAGTCAAGGTTCGATTTCTGGTCAGGGCATATGTCCAGGTTGTGGGCTTGATCCCCAGTGTGGGGTGTGCAGGAGGCAGCTGACCAATAATTCTCTCTCTCCCTCTCCCTTCCTCTCTGAAATAAAAAATATATATTTTAAAAATGAATATACACACCGAGTTTTTCATAAGATCTCATGAAAATGTGCCCAAAAAAACTAGTCTGAAAGTGAGGAGAACAGCCCTGTGACTTAACTCTTACAGTGAGAAAAACAGAGAGAGCCACGCCCCTCTGAGAAGAGGACATGCCTCTTGGGCATGAGTTAATCTGGAGATTAACTGGCACCATGTCCCCGCTACTGCAGGCATGCGGCCCTGACCCCAGAGCCAAGTTTTCTGCTCGGACATTTCAAAAGTCTAGTTTCGTGCATAGCTGGTGTGGCTCAGTGGATGAGTATCAACTTATGAACCAGGAGGTCACGGTTCCATTCCTGATCAGCACACATGCCCAGACTGTGTGCTCAATCCTCAGTAGGGGGCATGCAGGAAGCAGCAGATCAATGATTCTCTCTCATCATTGATGTTTCTATCTCTTTCTCCCCTCTCCCTTCCTCTCTGAAATAAAGAGAGAGAGAGAGAGAGAGAGAGAGAGAGGGTGAAAACTACAGGTATAAGCACACAGAAGAACCAAAGAGAAGCAGAATCTGTAGGTAGGCACTGTCTAGTCCAGCAGCCAACTAGCCACATATAGCTATTTCAGTTCAAAACTGAGCTGATTAAATGAAGTAAATTAAATACTCAGTTGCTCTAACCACATTTCTATGCTCTACAGCCACATCTGGCTCATGGCTGCCAGCTCAGCCCATACATGGAGCATGCCCATCACTAGAAGGTTCTACATAACAGCACTGTCTATGTGAACTATGAGAAGGGGTTAGGCCTTGGAAAGCTGGGAGGTGACAGTGGGCACACCCCTCCTCTGACATCTGGGGCCTCGGGAAGTGGTCGCCCCAACACAAGGGCCAGCCTTACCCAAGGCCAGCCCATTTCGCTTCTGCAGGACATCCCGGTAGAAGCTCTGCTGCGTGTGGTCCAGCTGCCCCCACTCCTCCCGGGAGAGGTACAGAGCCACGTCCTCAAAGGTGACTGGCATCTGAAACAACACAAAATGCCTTCTCTGCGGACACAACAGGCATGGCGGAGGGAGCCTGACAGTGCCAAGATGAGGCCAAGATGAGATTCCCAACTCCCAACCTGCTGCCCAGGCCTGAGGGTGAAGCAGGAGCCACCCAAGGATTTTGGGGGGTGGGGGTGGAGGTAAGAATAAGGCAGTTGTGTGCAACAGACAGGAACAAAAACAAGAGGCCTTCTTTCTGACACCACAGCCAAAGCTTGGAATTCCAGCACATTTCCCTCCAGCACCCACCCTCCGGTCCGGTGCTGAGCTCTGGAGGACGATTCGGTCAGAGATGCTGTCCCTTGGCCTTGGATAGCGCACTCACCTGGGACCAGGCAGTGAGGAGCGCTGCAGCCATCTGCCGGTCTCTGGTCCTCCCCTCCTGGGAAAGCACGGGGATCTGGGGGGAGGGGAGGGCTGAGAGAGGAGAGAGGTCCTCAGAGAGGCCACCTCATCCTGCTGCATCCTGCTGCTCCCAAAGTGGGCTCATGCCTGGAAAATGCACAGCCACCTCAAACCCCACTGCTGACCCCACCCAAGAAGAGGACAGTAGGCTCTGAGGCTGTGCCAGGATGGCCTCCAAGAGACAAGTGAGCAGACACCCAGGCATTGCTCCTGCCCTTGGCAGCGGCCTCTTCCCCTCCCCTCCTGGGCTGTGAGCCTCCCTCTCTCCCACAGCCGCTGCCCAGGAAAGCACGGCTCTTCACCCCTCTCCTCACCTCCGGGCAGAAAGAGAGCTTTCTCCTTAGCACCCTGGCTTAGGCCCCAGATCCAAGCTCTTTGCACCTTGTCCTCCTGCAGCGCCTCCTCCGGGTGTGGCTCTTGCAGCTCTGTCTTAATGCAGGGCGACTCCTGAGCGGCTCCCAATGGCGCCATCTCCTTTGGCTCAGGAAGCATTTCTTGACAGGGATGCCCTGGACCTGGAACCTAGGAATGGCAGCCCCCATCAGCACTGGGACGGAGACGGAGAGACACGGCCGAGCACCCACGTCCTCCACACCGAGGGGTCCCTGCAAGGGCAGACACCTAGTGTGGCCGAATGCACAACCAAACACAAGACACAGCCTTAGGACTGGCCTTGCTCCTTTCCCTACCCCAGGGGCCTGTGCACCGCCTGTTCACCACCACAAGGGAAGAAAGGCAGCTTCTCAAGGCCCTGCGAGGTGCCAGCTGGCTGTGCCCACAGAACGGCTGCCTGTTTCGATTCAGGCCTGCACCTCTAACAGCCGTGTGGATTATTATTATTCTTTTTTTTAAATATATATTTTATTGATTTTGTACAGAGAGGAAGAGAGAGGGATAGAGAGTTAGAAACATCGATGAGAGAGAATAATCGATCAGCTGCCTCCTGTACAACCCCCACTGGGGATGCGCCAGCAACCAAAGTACATGCCCTTGACCGGAATCAAACCTGGGACCCTTCAGTCCACAGGCTGACGCTCTATCCACTGAGCCAAACCGGTTTCGGCTGGATTATTATTTTTAATATAGGAGGTAACCAAGTATAGCAGGTAGAAAATCTAATGACTGGTGGGTGTCCTTATAAAAAGAGGAGAGGACATGGAAATATGGAGGAGGCCCTGCGAAGACAGAAGCAAAGGTTGGAGAGATGCTGTCACAAGTCACGGGACAGCTGGAGCCCCCGGAAGCCAGGAGAGGCAAAGGATTCTCCCCTGGAGCCTTGGGAGCCCTGGCAACACTGTGGGTTTGGGTTTCTGGCCTCAGAACTGAGAGAACCAATTCTGGTTGTTTTAAGCCACCAAGTTTGTGGTCCTGTGTTACAACAGCCCCAGGAAACTAATCTTCCCAGGCTCAGCGATCAGACAATGGCCCAAAATCATGGAGCTGGTGAGTGACTCCACCAGGATTCGAATTCAAGTGTCTCTGACTCCCAAGTCACCCTCGGGCCACCATGTCTTCAAGGTGACCGGGAGGCATCGGGTGGCCTGGGGCTGCTCCTGGCCTGACTCAGTTTGGTCAGAGTAGTTGGGCGTTTGTTGGTTTGGAAAAAAACCCAAGAGTGCCACTAAGTGTGCTGAGGCCTGATGCCCATCGTGGTCTGACAGAACTCCTCTCCAGCTCACCCTTTCAGCACCACCCCGCACAGTGGGACTGCAGGGTCCTCCCAATTTGCCCCCCCACTTTGTCACACCAGCCTCAGCCCGGCCTCTGCGTGAGGAGCAGGCTTTAGTCAGGTGACCGGGGCTCAAATCCAGAGCCTCACTAGCCATTCGCCTGAGCAGGCACCGCCTCCATCCAAACCTGCAGAGTCTCAGTTAAGTTACTTCCCTTCCCCTTGGAGGCCCCTGGTGAAGCCTCATTGTCTCCACAGCAAGGGACTAGCCTTCTGCTGGGAACTCATGCAAAACCCTCCCACATCCCCCATGTCCATCTGTTAGTCTCACAGGAAAAAACTCAGGAGTCAGGGTGCCCGAGAATCACGTGGGAGAGACAGCCTCCAAGACTCAGCTGCTCTGCCTCCTGCACAGATAACAGGTGAGTAAGAACTGCCCAGAACATTCCAGATAAACATAAAAAAGTTGCTATTATTATTATTACTCAACTGTGTGAGCTGTCAGAACCCACCATCAGCAGGGAATGCAGTGGGTGTGTAAGGCCCTTTGGAGTTACAAAGGCACTGTGGAATGGAAACCGAACACGGATAACAATTCCTTGTGCTTCTATGGCGGGAAAAACAGAACTGGTGCTTGATTTGTATTTTACTCCTAGGAGAAGGGCCATAGGTCTCTCTGACCAGGTTCCCGTCGCTGTGGGTGTTCTTGTTTTGTGTGTTACCAAAATGACCTCAATAAGCAGGCTGATGAACTATTTACCGAGTGCCTGCAGCAGCCAAGTCCAGAGCAACTAGGTCGGGAGCGGCAGTGACCAGACCCGGAGCAGCTGGTTGTGGAACGCACCAGAGCAACAGAGGCCAGGCCCTGAGCAACCAGGCCTGGAACAGCTCGCTCCTCACCTGTTCCTGCCCCACGGCTGCCTCTCAGACATGGCTGGAAACTTTTGTGGGAACTTGAGGGTCTGATGAATCAAGTGATGAAGGCTTAGATCTGGATGTGTTGAGTTAGTATAGCGCTGGGGTGTTGATCTGTGAGTGCCTTGGGTGAGGTCTGGATGAGGCTGGTTGACCCATTTGGAAATGTCTTTTGTGTGAAGTGTATCATTGGGCATGTTGAGGTATTATTGATATGAGAAAATGCTAAGTAACTGATTTACTATCTGAAAAGGGATTTACCATTGGGGAAAGGGAGGGAGGAAGAGACTGAACATAAACTGTGCACCTATGGATGAGGACAATGAGGGATGGGGAGGGGGCGGAGGGTGGGCTGGGAACCTGGTGGAGGGGGGAAGAAATGAGGAACCTTTGTAATAATATGAACAATAAAGATTAAAAAAAAAAAAAAAAAAAGAACTATTTACGGAGGACTCTGCCCATTACCTCTTCTGAGCCTCCTAACCACCTGGGTGAGACAGATGGGAACAACAAGCACATGATCCACATTTTGTAGGTCTTACAGAGGCCAGGGACTTGCCCAAGGTCACACACCTGGCCGTGACTGACTCATATTCCTCTGATTCCAAGCCTGGTGGCTCTGGTCTCCCTGTAATTACACACACACACAGTACAGGAAGGCCTAGGTGCTCACACCGAGAGAGAAGAGAAGGGGTCTCAGGCCAAGGACAGTGTGTGTGTGTGTGAGTGTGAGAGTGTGTGTGTGTGTGTGTGTGTGTGTGGTGGGGGAGGGTACTGAGGCTTCTGTGTGCTCTGGATTCTGTTCAGAGAGCTGGCCTCCTCAGTAGGGTTTCTACACAGCCTAATGCTACCTCACAACGTGGTCTTTGGTCCTCTGACGATTACAAAGCAATGCAGTCCCACAGAACTCAATTCCCAGGTGGAAAGTCTTTCCAATCATACCATCTTCTTTTTAATACTCCTATCACCCCCACCACCAGCTCTGCACCCCAGTGATTGGTCCAGACACCCTCCTGGGAAGATACCATCCAGCTCCAGTTCCTTCCAGAGCACACTCCCCTCACCTGGCACCCCGTCCATACCTCTTGGGCTCTCTCTTTGTCCTGGGTAGCCCGGATGCCGCCACGATCTGCAGACATTCTATCTCACAGCAAGAAAGCACAGCTGAGCTGTTTCCCGCTGTTGGCCAGGCCCCCTCCAGCCTCTGGCCAAGAGCCTAGAAGAGCAGAAGGAAATCAGGCAGCGTCTCCTGGACACCTCTGAAGTGCCCCCCAAAACCCCATGGAGGGCCAGATGCATCCCCATTTTCAATAAAAAATAAAGCCTCCTTGATGCCATCCATCCCTCTGTTTTTTTGCTCCTTGCTCCTACAGCATGCTATTTTGTATTCTCCCATTTGTCACTAAGCCAGAGCCCATCAGCTCAGATACAGACTGGGAATCTGTATCTCCTGTCATCAGAAGCTCTCAGAGATCCTACAAAGCAGGTGCTGCGTTGTAGCAGCCAGCTCAGCGGGGGAATCCAGGATCTGGCGTTTCTCTGGCTCAGGACACACATACACCCTGAACTCGGCCTGACTCAGCCCTGCCTGGGATCCAGAAAGTGAGCTGCCCACTCTCAGCAGCCCTCCCCCACCCCAACCCCCTGCAGCTGCAATGACCCGCCTGGCACTGGGAGTCCATCTGGCTGAGGGTCCTGACCGGAGGATGTCCTTCCTGTCCTTCCCCTTCCCCAAGCTGGGTCTAGGACCCCTTCTCTCCAAGCCTTCTACCCTCGACCCCCTCCCCTCCTGCCAGCTGGCCGCCCGCACCAGTCTTTGGATTCAGGCCCCCACCCGGCCCCCCACCCTCACTGAGGTGAAGATGGATGGGGCACCTTGAACAGTGGGAAGGGGGGGTCCTCCCCCAGGAAAGTTGTCACGGCAGCCAGCACCTGGGAAGGGGAGCCGGGCGGAGACTGGGATTAAGGACAACAGGAAGTCCCTCCCAGATCCCGTTCCCCGCGTAGCTGCAGTCCTAGAGGGTTCCTGGCTTCGAGGGTTCCGGGCTTAGGGTCCCCAGCCCAGCAGGGCTTGCTATTGCCCCAAAGGTCAGTCCCAATCTGCACTGGCAGCTCACAGTCACTTTTCCGGGCACGTATTACTAGAGATGCCACACAAGCAGGGGTGCAAATACGGGAAAATGCGTTTTATGGGAGGAGTTTGACATTTGGCGTTTCAGAGACAGCACTGCAGCTGTCCTCACAGGAGGGAGGCACTTTGCTGGGTGGAGGGGCAGATGGTCCTTTTCAGCACCATTGAGGACTTCTGAGGGTCTGTGGTGTCTCCATAGAGATTTCCCCTCGATTTTATTTGCGGCCCCAGGCTGGTCAGCAGGTCCTCCGGGTTCCCCCAAGACTGATACAGAGTTCCCGCTCCATAAGAAGCCCAGGGTCTCCCTTCTGCCTCTTTCCCCCATTTCCCTACACCTCTGAAAGATGGGGGATCAACCTAATTTTTCTAATTGCCTCCGACCCTCAACTCCCTCCCGAGGCTGAGGTAAGCGGAGGCTAAGGGGTCTGGCCCAACTATCCATGGGGCCCCAGACCCTCAGACATCCCTGGTAGGTTCATATTGCACCTCCCAGTCAGAAAGGGGGTGGGGACTAGCCCTGAAGTCAGATTCTAGGAAGATTCCTAGAAATTTCCTCCAGGAAACATTCCCCTGCCCATTGCCATCAGCCCATCCGTCCAGGCTGATTACTTCAAAGTAATCTGGTGTTGGGAACACAGTGGAATGGGAAGAAGTGGAGATGAAACAAAACCAACGTTTGAATTGATGATTATTCCCCCATTTCCCTACACCTCTGAAATCAGGGCTGATGGGCTGAAGGCCATGGGCAGGGGAAGGTTGATGGGCAGAGCAATGGGCAGAGGAAATAGTACAATAGCCCTCATGAACCCATCCCTTTTCTTCCAGGAAATATGGGACGTGTCCACTGCATCCAGTAAGACAAGCATGCCTGGCCCCTGTACCAGCCTACAGGCATGCTACAAAGGCTCATAAGGATTTCTCTTTTAGAAAATCAGAGGCTCGATGCATGAAATTTGTGCAAGAGAAGGCCTCCCTTCGCCTGGCTGGCTGCCGGCACCGGCTTCCCTCTGGCACCTGGGGCCTGGGCTTCCCTTGGGCTGCTGGCAGGCACCCAGGACCTGGGCTTCTCTCACAGCCCTGGCTTCATCCAGAAGGACGTCCAGATGGATGTCTGGTCTAATTAGCATATTATGCTTTTATTATTATAGATTAGTTTCCAACATTTAAAAATTAGAATTCTCATAAATGTTATTTTCTTGAAAAATTAGAACATCTGGCAACCCTGGACCCAACTTCCTCACCTCCAGGGGCCGCTCTCAGACGGCCACATTTGGTTCCCACTTGGCTCCTGCAATATTTTAAGTTTGCAACTCTCCTTCTGGAGTTCAACATGTTTTAGGAGTCCCAGAACTCTAACCCATTCTGTTGTCACTTTGATGGAGAAATTACCCCTATGGTTTATCTCTGGTCAGTATTTCCAGACATTTTAATCCTCAAGGTAAAGAGAGATGTACAAAGGTGGAGCAAAAGTAACTATTGTTTTCAAGCCAGAGAGAGTACAAACTGAGAAGCCACAGGGAGCCCTGAAGAAGTGAACTGCTCAATCTGTGAGCATTTCTCCATCAGGGGGAGCATGGTCGCTGTCCAGAGTAACGGACCTTGCTCCTCGGAGAGCCGTTTTAGCCCATGGCAGTCCCAGGAGTGCACCGAGTCCAAAAAGAGTGCTTCCTGGGCAAAAGTCTCTACCTCAACTAGTAAGGGACACGTCAGGGATATTGGGAAGTCCGGAGATTTGGGTCCCACCAGGGGATTGCCTACACTAGACCGAATAAAGTAATAGTATTTATTTAACTGTTAAAATATATACTGAGCACCTGCTATATGACAGATAGTAGTGCCTTCTTGGAAATAAAAGGAAACCCTTCCAGGACCAGTGCTAGGCCCGAGCAGGCGTAGGAGGAGAGGCTCTCACGCTTGCTATGTGGGAATTCCCTGGACGAGTTCAGAAAGGCACCCAGGCAGGGTGAGTCAATGAGTAAAGCAGAGATCAAAACCTAAATGCATTGGTTGTATGAAACTTGTGTATTACATATAATCATATTCTGTTAAAAAACAAAACAAAAAAACTGCATGCATCCA
Source organism: Pipistrellus kuhlii (assembly GCF_014108245.1). Lineage (NCBI taxonomy): Eukaryota > Metazoa > Chordata > Mammalia > Chiroptera > Vespertilionidae > Pipistrellus > Pipistrellus kuhlii. The sequence continues at coordinate 90,072,233 of NW_023425540.1, forward strand.
GCAGCTAGGCAGTACCACAAATGACAGGCTCGTTGGGTGTAAGACCTGAGAGGGGAGGGACTTCAGGGGCCTCAATAAACCATATTTTGTTTAAAAGGTGACAGTTGGGGACCCAGAATTGCCAAAGCTTGAGGATTTTTCAAGAGAACTCAAAAGAATAAGATTTTTATGTGAAATGTCCTGACTTTTAAATGTTGATGACTAAAATAAATTTTTTTAAAAATAACTCCATATAAATCCAGCACAAATCACCGGCTGTCCAGTTCACAGGCCACCAGTGTAGGTATGTACTCACCACAGGAGCCTGTCACAAGGATAATTATGGATGAAGGCGCTTATTGGAGCTTCAGGCACCGGAAACACAAATGCAAACTGGTATCAGGTGGCTTCATTGAGCTTGAGTAAGGAGAATACGCTATCTTTAGAAAATAAATCATGACCTATCTTCAGAGATTGGCCTGAGAGCTTATCAGGTCTTAAAGAGGACTTTACAAAAACAAAAACAAACAAAAAACACACCCAGAATAATAAAAACTAAAACACACACACACACACACACACACACACACTAATCTTAAATAAGAAAAAAAAAAAATAATCTTAAGGAAAAAGTAGCCTTGTATTAAGGCAGCCCAGGCTGGAGACAGGCCAATGTAAACATCTAGTCTTAGGAAGAAGAGACCAGAGAGGGAAATAAAGGAATGGGAGAGAAGGAGAAAAACAGGAATAATCGAATAAATAGAGCAGAGTAAATGTTCACCACTGACAAAGGAAAAAAGAAAACCAGTACGTGTTAGATAGGAGGGGTCCCAGGAATAAAGAAGAAAAATAAGAACCCCCAAGTCTGCCGGAGACCAGGTCGTGGGAGCTCACCCCCAGAGGCACAGAGGTGACTCCGCCGCTGGGTCCCCCCTAATGCGAGGCAGCAGGAGAGGACGCTTTCGGAGCACCGGTGCTGGGAGCGTGTTGCCTAGGCAACGACGTTGCCCCGCCCCGAGGACACGCCGGTGATTGGCTGACTTCCACATGGCCCCGCCTCTCCAAGGCGCCGTCCGACCACTCGCACCTGCGCGCTCCCGTCCGCGCCCCCAGGGGCAGCCCCGCTGAGTGGAGTTACCCTTGCGCCTCCGGACCCAGGCGGGTGTGCTGGCGTTTCCCGTCCGGCTGCCCCACTCCAACTTCCGGTTTTCCCGGCTCTCGCGGCACCAGCTACGAGCACCGGGCGCGGGGCCACCCGAAGCGGCGAGAACTCCGGGGCGGACGCTTGCAAGCCCGCTATGGGGAAATTGAGGCGGTCTGCGCGGGGCCACCAAGCTACCAACCCGGAGCAAACTCCGGCCCGGCCTTCCGGGGACAAGGTCTCCTCCCACACTCACCTAGTCTGAATTTTGTTTCAGATAGGGGAGTGTATGCCACCATGTGCTGCTGACTTATCCCTACTCTGTGTGTGTAACACATCTTAGAGATTGTGCAATATAAAAAACATACAGAGAAGAGAAAAACAACAACAACATGCATGCCGAAACCGGTTTGGCTCAGTGGATAGCGCGTTAGTCTGGGGACTGAGGTTCCAGGTTCTATTCTGGTCAAGGGCCTTGGTTGCTGGCACATCCCCAGGAGGGGGTATGCAGGAGGCAGCTGGTCGATGTTTGTTTCTCACGGATGTTTCTAGCTCTATCCCTCTTCCTTCCTCTCTGTAAAAAATCAATAAAAAATATATTAAACAGCCGAAACCGGTTTGGCTCAGTGATAAGAGTGTTGGTCTGCAGACTGAAGGGTCCAGGGTTCGATTCTGGTCAAGGGCATGTACCTGGGTTGCAGGCACATCCCCAGTAGGGGGTGTGCAAGAGGCAGCTGATCGATGATTCTCTCTCATCGATGTTTCTAACTCTATTCCTCTCTGTAAAAAAATCAATAAAATATTATATATATATAAAACAAACAAACATGTATTGTGTCGAAGACAAACACATCCGGACACTGGTTAAAGCGGTGGGAAGATTTTATTCGGTAACTACTGACAGCAGGGAAAAGAGCGGCATGCCATCCGATTTGACAGGGCATCTGGGAAAGGGAGGGTGAGGCAGGGAGAGAAGGGGCTCAGTGGACTCAGAAGTGAAAGGGCTCAGAGCCGGTCAGTGTAGCTGTGATGAGGCCAGGTGTGTCTGCTGGATGTGTCAGTAGTCCATCCTCCCACGAGTAGGGAGACGGACGTCTTGTCCTTCCCGGCAAATGCATTTCAAAGGAATGACTCTCAGGGCTGTGACAGATGGCTTCTGAGTTGTAAAAGACACATATTCACATTTATAAGCCCTTTTTAGTAAATAGTCTGAGAAAGGGAGGTCAGGGGCCAATCACCAGGTATTGACTAGAACAAACTAAATTCTCCTGGCAGCAGCTTGAGCTTTTTCAGGCAGGCATTTTAGGGGTGGGGGGTGGGGGGCGCTAGAGTCATCCTAGCCTTAGGCTGTTAGAAGCCACAATTTGGTCAAGTCTCTTAGTGCAGGTTTGGATGGAGATGTTGTGTGCTGAACTCAAGTAGTGCTTTGGTTTTTTTGTTGTTGTTTGTTTTGTTTTTGTTTTTGTTTTGTTTTAACTAGGGCATATTGTGTGGCTATATATATATGTCTCTTTAACCAGGTCCCTCTCACCACCAAATTCTTTTTTTTTTTTTAATATATTTTATTGATTTTTTACAGAGAGGAAGGGAGAGAGATAGAGAGCTAGAAACGTCGATCAACCAGCTGCCTCTTGCACACCCCCTACCAGGGATTTGCCTGCAACCAAGGTACATGCCCTTGACCAGAATCGAACCCGGGGCCTTTCAGTCTGCAGACCGATGCTCTACCACTGAGCCAAACTGGTTTCGGCTCACCACCCAATTCTTGATGCCCTTGTCCTGCAGCAACAGGAACTACTCAGCAGTTATGATCATGGAGGCTTTGTTCCTTCCTAGTGGGTGAGCAAGACTAACATCTAATCTTGCAAATAGGGGAGGCAGAGAAGCTGCCAACCCCAGGCATGGCTTCTGGATATCAGCCATGATGCTGGGTTGGCAGTCTGCCTGTCAAAGATGCTTTTTCCTGCCCTGGGCAAGCTCCCAGGGGGACAGAAGTCTCCTGCATAAGCAGCAATACTAAGTCTTTCTTTGCACAATTGTCAAGGCTAGCAGTTTCAGCCTCGGCTCAGCAAGCCACCAAATTTAATAGGGTAAATTGGTTATGCTCCCCAGGGGTGTTGATAGTTCTTTTTTAAAAAAATATTTTTATTGATCTCAGAGAGGAAGGAAGAGGGAGAGAGCGATAGAAGCATCAATGATGAGAGAGAATCATTGATTGGCTGCCTCTTGCATGCCCCTACTGGGGATTGAACCCATAACCCGGGCATGTACCCTTGAACTCCTGACTCAGGCCAGTGTCCAGGGGACTCTTCAGTCCACAGGCCTACGCTTTATCCACTGACCCAAACCGGCTAGCGCAATAAGTTCTGATTTGATCCCGATGCTGGCTAAAAGGCTGTTTTCACTTGGTAGAAACCCATCGCACTCTTCATTGTTGGTTTTTATACATTTCTGTATGTTACATTTAAAAGTTTACTTTAAAAAGCAACAACAAAGTGAATGAAGAGAAATAGTTCAGCCATTGCTATGGTTCAGGTAAGACATAATGGTGACCTGGATATGGGTGACGGCACTGGAGGTAGAGAATCGGGCAGACTTGAAAAATATTTACAATATTAGACTTACAGAACTTAGAGATTGATAAGATGTCAGAATGAAGTGAGGAGGTCAAGAATAAGTGAATAAGCCAGTCAATGAAAGAAAAACACAACATGATCTCACTCATTTATGGATAATAAAGAACATTATAAACTGATGAACAAAAATATAGATACAGAGACAGTAAAGCAACAAACAGACTGTCAAATTATAGCGGGGAGGGGAGGGAGATATGGGGGAGATAAGAGATCAACCGAAGGACTTGTATGCATGCATATAAGCATAACCAATAGACAAAAAACTCTGGGGAGGAAGGGCATGTATGTGAGTGGGAGGGGCAATGGTAAGATATGTACACATATAATACCTCAATAAAAAAATTATTTATTAAATGTGGGGAAAATTAAATCTAGGGGAAAATTAAATGTGGGGAAAATTAAAGCCAGGTCAGCAGAAGTACATGACAAGATGACTGACATCTTTCCTCCCATCTCTTCAGAAATTTCAAGAGAAAAACAAATCTTCCTGTATTTTCAATTTATGTAAGATTCCTCCATTTAGGATAATTCAGTGCAAAGAGAGAACTCCTCCAACACTGGGAAGAATTACTATTAAAAGCCCTATGATTGCGAAGCCCGTGTGGCTCAGTGGCTGAGTGTTGACCTATGATCCAGGAGATCATGGTTAGATTCCCCGTCAGAGTACAGGCCTGGGTTGCGGTTTCAGGCTCGATCCCCAGTAGGGGGAAGCCGATCAATGATCTTCATCATTGATGTTTCCATCTCTCCCTCTTCCTTCCTCTTTGAAATCAATAACTTATATTTTAAAGCCCTTTGACCCCTGAATAGCCTCTGGTTAATCCAGTGGCCTAAGTGTGTTCCTAACCTGCATTAAGCCTTGGCTGTGTTGCAAGGTGGTTAGCATGTTGGCCCATGCACTGAAGGTTCTTGGATTCCCAGTCAAGGGCATGTACCTGGTTCCATCCCCAACCCTGGTCGGGTGTGTATGGAAGGCACACATCTTTGTCACATCAATGTTCCTCTCTTTCTCTCTTTCCCTATCTCTCCTCCTCCCCTCAGTCCCTCCCTCCCTTCCAATCTATCTAAAAATCAATGGAAAAAATAGCTTGGGTGAGGATTAATATATATATCTTTTCTGATGTTCTCTATTTCAGTCAATATAGTATAATCCATTTAGTCATGCAAGCCAGAAATTTGGACTTATTCTCCCCCCCCCCCATAGGAATATGAAGTTTATTTTTTTCCTTAAGATTATTTTTTTCTTATTTAAGATTATTGCGTGTGTGTGTGTGTGTGTGTGTGTGTGTGTGTTAAGACACCAATTACTTCCAAAAATCCTAGGGTAACAAGTAGAATAGTTGAGGTTTGCAGTTTCAATATAATTTTAGGAGATTCTGAAATATACCCCAAATAGGTAGGTGGATATTAAAAGTTCTTTGGGGATGTGTTACCATTTACATAGAGATAAGTCATCCAGCAACTTAACAAGAATTTTTGTTTGTTCATGGATAACACTCTGGGAAAGGGGGATGTATTTTTCAAAGTTCAGGATGAATTTGAAGAGAACTAAATGTTCATTAAGCACTTTTTTCCTGCGAAGTAACTTCTGTTAATGAGAGAAATAAAGGGAATCCTGCTTCAGGGACCTAAAGCCTCATGGAGGCAGCCCTTGTCTGTCCACCGAGCCCGCATCCTTGCCCGACACACATTAGGGAAGCAAATGTTTTCCGAATGAATGAATGAATGAATGAGTGGTCTAAACCCGTGCTGAGCCAGGAGCTGAGATATTAGGCAAAGCACACAAGCTGGCTGAGGTTTAGGGATGAAGGCCAAAAGCTAGTGTCAGTCTTTTCTCCCTCCCAGGCCTTTGTCTGGCTGTTTTGGGTAGTTGGGTCAAGTAGGCCTCTGCTTTTTTTTTCTTTTCTTTTTTCTTTTTATATTTTATTGATTTTTTACAGAGAGGAAGAGAGAGGGATAGAGAGTTAGAAACACTGATGAGAGAAACATCGACCAGCTGCTTCCTGCACACCCCCTACTGGGGATGTGTCCGCACCCAAGATACATGCCCTTGACCGGAATAGAACCTGGGACCTTTCAGTCCGCAGGCCGACACTCTGTCCACTGGGACAAACCGGTTTCGGCTGGCCTCTGCTTTTCTAACTTATTTCCAGGAAAGGGGTGCGCCTGAGTCGGAGGCCCTGGCGAACCCCGAATCTTCCAGCTGCATTCCCAGCCAGCTCCCTCAGGCGCTCACGCTCGGCCCCGCGCCCGGAGACGGCCAGGTCGCATCCTTCGCCAGACAGGCCATGTTCCTGCGGCTCGGGTGCAGCCACACGCTCTCTCAGGGGTCAGGTACAAGGCCACGTCCTCCAGCCAACAGCCATGGGGTCGGATCTCAGGAGCAGGGGCGGCAGCCTGGGGGCCGGTGGAGGAGCCCGGGCCGGGTCTGCGGGAGGAGCCCCCGCCCCGCCCCGCCCCGCAGGGAGGCTGCAGGACTTCTAGGACGTGGCCTTGCTGCCCCCACTGCCCCCAGGACAGACTGGCCTCATGGCCTCGGCTCAGCACCAGAGGAGGGTCCAGGCAATAGAGACAGCCATCCTGCCCGGGCGGGCCGCACAGCCGGGTGGGGGTGGGGTGGGGGTGGGGGAAGGGGGGTTGTGAACCCGGGAGGAGCCGCCCGACGGGGAGCCCGGGGTGGGGTCGCAGCAAACCCCTGAGTTCTGAGGGCCCGCGGGCAGCTTCTCTGCCATCTGGTCTGTCCCCGAACGTGCCAGGAGAGGAGGATGCCGAGCGGACAAGGGAAGCATCCCCGTGGGCAGGGGCTGGTGGTCCCGGGCGGCCCACCCAGACACATAACGGAACCAGATGAGCCCGTGCTCAGCACGGGAAGACCGCCGCCTGCGAGGGAGCCAGCGGGAGCGCAGGTCTGGCCCCCATGGCCCTGGGCCCCGCGGCTGCCAGTCTCCAGCCTGCAGCCCCCCTGGAGGGGGCCCCGGGGCTCCGGGACAGGTGGTGCCACGGGGTGCACCTCCAAAAGCACAGCCAAAGGCCCCCAGAACAAAGAAGTCTGAGGCGGAGCTGAGGTCACTGCCCCTCCCCAGCCCCTGCCTGTCGCTGGGAAGGCTGGGGGCAAAAGCCACCGGGCAGGATTCTTGGGAGGATTGTAGGTGGCCATGCTGCTGGCGCCCTCCCCTCCCCCATCACATAGTCCTGTTTTCTTCCTGGCACCCATCACACTGCTTGTTCCTGCACCAGGCGGGTAAGCCCCTGAGCCCAGGTCCTGCTTACCTCTGTCCTCAGCACCCACGGCTGGGCCTGCCCTTGGCAAAGACTTGCTGCGTTGAATGAAAATGCCTGGCAAAAAGCCAAGCACACAGCAGGCATTTTTATTTATCAATTAATTTATCATTTATTTGATGCTCACCCAAGAATATTGTTTCCATTGATTTTTAGAGAGGGGGAAAGACAGAGAAACACATCGATTGATTGTCTCCTGGGCCCAGGCCTGGGAGGAGCCTGCAACCACTGGGAATCGAACCGGGGACCCTTTAGTACGCAGGCTAACGCTCTATCCATTGAGTCAGACCAGCTTGGGCCACAGCAGGCATTTTTAAATGGCACTTCTTGTGTCTCCCTCACCTCAACGTACAGGCTGACAGACCCCAAGAGGCATAGGACCAGTCTTTTTCTTTTCTTTTTCTTTTTTTTTTTTTTTACAGAGAGGAAGGAAGAGGGATAGAGAGTTAGAAACACTGATGGGAGAGAGACATCAATCCGCTACCTCTGGAGATGCTCCCGCAACCAAGGTACATGCCCTTGACTGGAATTGAACCTGGGACCTTGAAGTCCGCAGGCCTATGCTCTATCCACTGAGCCAAACCGGCTGGGGCGGACCAGTCTTGACTAGGAGGGGGGCAGTTCTTACTGGGAGGGGTGGTTAGACTCATCAGCAGTTTGGGGTTGGAATCTGGTTTAGCCTCTTGGTCTTTATTTCTCTGGCCCTGCCCTGCCTTCTCTCCACCCAGCTCCCAAACTGGGAGGTTAAGGGTTAACTCTAGGATGCCCCCTCATCACCTGGCTGGGGCTGGGAACTTCCTGTCCCATTTTCCGTGAGTCCTTCCCCAGGCTGGCCGAGCCTGACTGGTTCTGCAGCCCTCAGAGGACCCCAGCACCTCTGCCTCTGGAGCGGGGTCCGAGTGGTAAGTCGCAGGGATGCCTGGGGTGCAGGCTGCCGGGACACCCGTGAGAGATCACAGCAGCTGGGAGAGAAAACGGGTGGAGGGTGGGGCGGCCGGGAGCTGGGAGGGAGGGTGTCCCAGGCCTGGACGGGGGGTTAGGTGGCTGGCAGAAAGTCTTGAGAGGATGTGGGGGGTCCATGCTGGGGAAGGGCCCAGTGCCAACCAGATCAGTGGACCTGCGTTGATGGGGCATCGGGGAGGTTACAGGACTTGCTATGACATGGGCTTGCTGTGCCCGCTGCCCCCAGGAGGACCGGCCGGTCTTATCAGCTCCGTTTAGCACTCAGAAGGGAGCCCAGCCAACAAAGGCGAGCGGCTCTGCCCGCCGTGTCCAGGGAGAAGGCAGAGCTCCCGGCCGAGGGCCCGCTCTGTGCTCTCCTGTGACCACTCCGCGCCGGGCTGGCCCAGCGATCGCCTCCCTGACTCTGGGCTCCAAATCAAGATGGTCAAATGCTAGAGGGTGGCTGCAGAGTCTTCGCCCTCACTCAGCCCAACCCCCACAGATGATGTGCATATTAGCAAAGCTTTTGTGTGCTCGGGCCAGGGGAGGGGGCGAGGCACCGAGGGACTCAAAGGCCAATTTCCCTTGAATGCCACTTCTTTCAAACCTTTTGGTGAGACCTCACCTGGAGGTTCCGGCACCCTGGGTGTGTGGGCCTGAAGGATGGAATTCGGGATACCCTTTTTAATTTTTTTTTCTTTCTGATTCACATTACGATGCTCTGCTAAGATGAGGGCCCTTTTCTGTTTCTGGGCTTTTGCTTGGCGGTCAATTTCAGCACACTGGTGACCTTGACCAGTGTGCCCATCCCTTTTGAACAGTCTTTGCCTTGGTCAAATTTACCTGTGGGCCAGAGTGGGATTCGGCAACCCTTATAGCTTGGCACCCGGTTAATACAGGTTCCAGATTACATGCGATTGGTTCTCTAATTATTTTGCTCTTGCTACCAAAACACAATGGAACAAAACCCCCCCTTTTTGGGGGAATATTTATCAAAGACCTTTTCTGTACCATTTTGCATGCATTCCTCAAAAGTTACAACTGCAAGGTAGCCATTAGGGTCTCATTTTGTCATTTCTAAACAAACATTGAAGCCACTGCAAGTGCTGGGTGGTCAGTTACTGAACAAGAGCCAGTTTGTGGCTCGGTTGGCCCGGAGTGTAGTCCTGTGCACGGAGGGTGCCAGGTTCGATTCCTGGTCAGGGCACATACCCAGGTTGTGGATAAAATCCCTGGCAGGAGCTGCTTTCTCTCTCACATTGATACTTTTCTCTCCTCCCTTCCTCTCTCTAAAATCAATTAAAACTAAACAAAACACCGAAAGAAAAAAGAAAGAAACAGTTCCTACTCACAGGCCAAGGGGAGAAATACACTCAGAGTGACCCTGGAGGGGGAGACACGTGGGCGGTGTGTGCTGTCCCGCGAGGGGACAATGGGCAGAGGAGCGGCAGTAAGGAAAAGCCCCCATGACACAGGGCAGGGAAGAGTGGAGGATGGAGAGGCTGAGGGGACACAGATGCTGGGGAGTGTGGGGAAGTGCTGGAGGGAGGAGGGGGAAGGAGGGGAGGTATGGAGGGAAGAGGGAAGACAGGAGAAGCGGGAGAGTGGGGGAAGGGGAGGAAGCCGGGAGATGCAGGACGGAGGGTGGGGGAGGCGGGAGAGAGGGGCCGGCCTGGTCAGGTGGGCGGGATGTAGGCCTCTCCCCTCTCTTTTCTCTTCTCTGAGGCAGGAAGTGTAGGACCAGGTTCAAAAAGCCCAGATTCTTTCTGTCCTACCAGGTCATACCCCACTCACCCCACCTGAAAAGGAGGTTTACAGAACCCCCAGCCCCTTGGCCCCTGAGTCCCATATCAAGAGGGCTCAGCATATAGTTCAAAGCTCTGGAGCAAACTGCTCCCCGGCTCCATGGCCAAGGTTGAGTTGCCTTCTTGGTCTGTGCCTCTGGGCATTGGTGTCCTCAGCCATAACCAGGCCATAACCTGGGCCAACTGTTACTATGCTCATTTGTGTTATTATCCAGTAATAATGGGGTGAGAATCTGCACACCCACCGTCTGCTCCCTTGGGGTGGTGGAAAGGCGGTGAAGGCTTTTTTCTGATCCCCCGGCCTGGATGTCATGGGGTGAGGGGGGAGACAGGTTTGGGAGACACTCATTTTTAACCCTGAGGCTGGACAGCATGGAGGGCAGAAAGAGATTTGCACTTGGGTTTCAATACCTATAGAATAATTCCTGCCCAGATTAAAATATAAAAGTGCCTCCAAAGCTCTGTAACAAAAGAACAGGTAGCCCTAGCCAGTTTGGCTCAGTGGATAGAGCGTCAGTCTACGGACTGAAGGGTCCCAGGTTCGATTCTGGTCAAGGGCATGTATCTTGGTTTCAGGCACATCCCCAGTAGAGGATTTGCAGGAGGCAGCTGATTGATGTTTCTAACTCTCTGCCACTCTCCTTTCCTCTCTGTAAGAAATCAATAAAATGTATTAAAAAAAAAAAAAAAAAGTAGAGGTATGTACTGGGTTGTGCTGAAGGACTAAATTGAGTGCCCTGTGAGTAGGGCTGAATTTGGGGCAGCTCCCACTTTGTTAGCTGGGCTACCCCCCCCCCAAAAAAAAAAAAAACACACAAAAAACAAAAAACTGAGTAGCCCCACAGAACCCTTTGGGGCTTGCCAGGAGAGGGGGGGCGGGGGGCGGGGGACGATACATTGTCAGTCAATCGCATGGATCCAGTGCCCCCTGGTGGCCACTTAGAAACACTATATTGCCAGCCAGACTCTGGATGGATTCCTCCCAGAGGGATAGACCAAGGAAGAATCCAAAATGTAAAACTAAGAAAAGGAAAAAAACTGCCTCTCCTGCCCATGGCCCCGCTCCCGAGAGCGCACCCACTCCAGGCCTCTGTGACGGGCAGGCAGCTTGGCCTGCCCTGGGGACCCGTCTGACACAAGCTTGTGCAAGCTGTAAGCTGGTCTCTCTCCTGGAGACCCATCCAGCTCTTTGTCGCCCATAAATTTGGTTGAACCCACATGCTCCTTCACTTCCAAACCCTTCAACAGCTAAGAATAAAGGCATTTCCTGCATACCACAAAACTGAAATTTCACCTCAGAAATCCACCTTCATTGTCATCTAGTGCCCCACCCATGTTTAAGTTTCCCAATTAATCCCGAAGTAGCTTTAAGAGCCTTTCTAAAAACATCAGAATCGAGCCCTGGCCAGTTTGTTCAGTGGTTAGAGCGTCGGCCCAAGGACTGAAGGGTCTAGGGTTCCATTCCAGTCAAGGGCATGCACCCTGGTTGCAGGCTCCATCCCTGGCCCCAGTCCAGCCTGGCCAGTGTCACTCAGTGGCTGAGTCAACCCATGCACCAAGAGGTTGCAGGTTTGATTCCCAGTCAGGGGGCCTGTAGGAGGCAACTTATTGATGTTGATGTATCGATGTTTCTTTCCCTATTTCTTTCTCTCTCTCTCTAAAACCAATTAGAAAATAAATATTTTTAAAAAATCAGAATTCGGCCCTAGCTGGTTTGGCTCAGTGGATAGACTGTTTGCCTGTGGACTGAATGGTCCCAGGTTTGATTCTAGTCAAGGGCACATGCCCAGGTTGTGGGCTCAATCTCCAGTAGGGGGTGTGCAGGAGGCAACTGATCAATGTGATTCTCTCTCTTAATTGATGTTTCTTTCTCCCTCTCCCTCTCCCTCTCTGAAATCACTAAAAGTATATATATATATATATATATATATATATATATATATATATATATATAATATTTTATTGATTTTTTATAGAGAGGAAGGGAGAGGGACAGAGAGCCAGAAACATTGATGAGAGAGAGACATTGACCAGCTGCCTCCTGCACACCTCCCACCAGAGATGTGCCCGCAACCAATGTACAGGCCCCCAACTGGAATCGAACCTGGGACCCTTTAGTCCGCAGACCGACGCTCTATCCACTGAGCCAAACCGGTTTTGGCTAAAAATATGTTTTTAAAAAATCAGAATCTGGCCCCAAGTGGTTTGGCTCAGTGGATAGAGCAAGGCCTACTGACTGAAGGGTCCTGGCTTCAGTTCCAGTCAAGGGCACATGCCCTGGTTTTGGGCTCGATCCCCAGTGGGGGGCATGCAGGAGGCAGCCGATCAATGATTACCTTTTATTATTGATGCTTTATCTCTCTCTACCTCTCCCTTCCTCCCTGAAATCAATAAAATATATGGTTTAAAAAGCCAGAATCCAATCAAGTTTCATGCTTTTGATTTGCAAGGGGTGTTAGTCTCGAGCAATTCGCCCCTGCAGGTACTTATTCTTTATAACGTAGAGCGTAGACTGAAGAACCTGGGCCAGCTGTTTCCGGGAATATGCTGTCTTTCGGCTTTATTCAGTTTTTCCTTGAGGGATCGTTTGACTTCTTATGCCCTGCGATGCCCTTTGTACTGAGTTGGGTCTGGAGAGCGGGTTGGATGCCGATGGAACGTGGTTGGTAAGGACCCATCCTCAGGACGGCCAGGTACTCCCCTCGGAAGGCCGCCGGCTTTGAGCCCTGGGTGAAGAGAGGCGGGGTTATCGCTGCTGCAGAGAGGATGGTAATACAGAACAGTCCGCTTCCCCTGCCTTCGGAGCATTGGTCTGGCCGAGCCATTCCCATGACCAGTGCAAGAGATGATTCTTGCCAAAACCGGTTTGGCTCAGTGGATAGAACATTGGCCTGCGGACCCAAGGGTCCCAGGTTCGATTCCGGTCAAGGGCATGTACCTTGGTTGCGGGCACATCCCCGGTGGGGGTGTGTGCAAGAGGCAGCTCATCAATGTTTTTCTCTCATCAATGTTTCTGACTCTATCCCTCTCTCCTTCCTCTCTGTAAAAAATCAATAAAATATATTAAAAAGAGAGAGAGAGAGAGAGAGAGAGAGAGAGAGAGAGAGACAAGATTCCTCTGGAGGCCACATCTTTAATCCTCTCTCTCTCTCCTCTCTCTTCTCTCTCTCTCTCTCTCCCTCTCTCTCTCTCTCTCTCTCCTCTCTCTTCTCTTCTCTTCTCTTCTCTTCTCTTCTCTTCTCTTCTCTTCTCTTCTCTTCTCTTCTCTTCTCTTCTCTTCTCTTCTCTTCTCTTCTCTTCTCTTCTCTTCTCTTCTTCTCTTCTCTCTCTCTCATCTTACCCCAGGTGTGGGAGCAGAGAGGGAGAGAGCCTCAGAGCAGGAGCAGCTGTGGTGAGGTGTCCCGGAAGGAGGAGGATGCTGGTGGAAGCGGTGCCGGCGGAGAGGGAGCCCGAGCAGCTCAGCGCAGTGAAGCTGGAGGAGGAGGAGGCCGCAGGCCAGGAGGACGCCAGGCGGCCTGAGCTCCGGCTCCGGCCGGAAGTGGCTCACCAGCTCTTCAGATGCTTCCAGTACCAGGAGGACATGGGGCCGCGGGCCTCGCTGAGCCGGCTCCGGGAGCTCTGCGGCCACTGGCTGCGGCCGGCACTGCACACCAAGGAGCAGATCCTGGAGCTGCTGGTGCTGGAGCAGTTCCTGAGCGTGCTGCCCCCGCACATCCTGGCCCGGCTCAAGGGCCAGCAGCTCAGGGATGGCGAGGAGGTGGTGCTGCTGCTGGAGGGGGTCCAGAGGGAGCCCATCGACGTGGGGCCGCTGGTAAGCGGGCGGCAGCTCGATGGGCTGGGCAGCTGGTGGGAAAGGGGGACTCTATGGCCCCATTACAAAGTCACTCGCAGAAACCGGTTTGGCTCAATGGATAGAGCGTCGGCTTGGGGACTGAAGGGACCCGGGTTCGATTCTGGTCAGGGGCATGTACCTTGGTTGCAAGCACATCCCAGGTAGGGGGTGCACAGGAGGCAGCTGATCGATGTTTCTCTCTCATCGATGTTTCTTTTCTTTTTTCTTTTTTTAAAATATATTTTATTGATTTTTTTACAGAGAGGAAGGGAGAGAGATAGAGAGCTAGAAACACCGATGAGAGAGAAACATCGACCAGCTGCCTCTTGCACACCCCCTACCAGGAATGTGCCCGCAACCAATGTACATGCCCTTGACTGGAATCGAACCTGGGACCTTTCAGTCCGCAGACTGACGCTCTACCACTGAGCCAAACCGGTTTCGGCTGATGTTTCTAACTCTATCCCTCTCTCTCTCTTTCTCTTTGTAAAAAATCAATAAAATATATATTTTTAAAAAATCACCACGCACCCCTCTTTCCTCCCTGTGCCAATTCCTTCTTAACCTCCTCGTTTCTCCCCCATCTGACTCTCCGCCTTCCTTGGTTTCGTGTCTTAGGAGTCAGTAGGACATGGGCTACTGCCCTGTCTTGCCTCACATGGATTTGTTTCGAACAGGATTTTAGTTTCAATGCCGGCAAGAACTGTCCCCGAGCAGACATCGCCGCGGAAGAACACGGGGGCCCCTCCCAGGGCTCTGTCCATAGCCCCAAAAAGGAAGTGCCCCCAGAAAAGCCTCCAGCCCCAGAACCACCCGTGGAACTCCCGCCATCCCAGCCAGGGCCCTCCCAGCCTGCTGAGCAGGGAGCCTGGAGACAGCCCCCGAGTTCAAAGCCGCCGCTGAGCCCAGGTCCCAAGAGGACATGCCAGGCCCTGCCAGACAGTGGTGAGGAGCTGGTGCCCAGGGAAGGTGGGAGCTGGGAGGCCAGGTGGGGGCAGAGCCGGGCAGCCCCTCGTTGGCAGGAGTGGATGAGAGCCAAGAAGTCTCAGAGACTTAGCCACGGGCGCCTGTCCTCAGCCTCGTGGTGGATAAGGCCGGCTCCTCACAGCTCTTTCTCCCCCGATGCTGTCAGCCCCCCAGGGCCCTGAGCTGTGGTCGGAAGAGAACTCCCGCGATCAGGAGCTGGCAGCTGTTCTGGTGAGTTGGACTGGGCCCCTCACTCGAGGATGCTCTTCTGTCCCAAAGGACCATTGCCTCTGCAGTTTTAGCAAGTCTGTGTGTCTGAATTTGAGCCTAATAAGCTCTTCAGTCCCCTCAGGCCCCAGGGCTGAGTTCCGTACTCAGGAGGGTTTCTGCCCCTCCTTTTGTTGCAGGAGTGCTTGACCTTTGAAGATGTCCCTGAGAAGAAGGCGTGGCCGGTGTACCCTCTGGGTAAGAGCCCCCTCCAGGGCTTACAGACCCCAAAGCCTCTTTCCTTCCGTTGGGATGCGATTCCTGAAGCTCCAGACGCCCTACCTGATACCTGAACCTTTTTGGCTCAATATGCTGACTAGGGCTGACCACCTATTCTAAAAATTCAGAGTTAGCCCTGGCTGGTGTGACTCAGTTGGTTGGGCATCATCCCTTGCACCACAAGGTTGCTGGTTCGATTCCCTGTCGGGGCACACTCAGGGTTACTGACGAAGAGATTATATATATGGTGGAGCAAAAGTAGGATTACAGTCCTGCCAGGGAGGCCCAGCGGTTGAGCCAGGAGGTTACTGGTTCGATTCCAGGTGAGGGTTGCAGCCTCCATGCCCAGTTTGGGGTGTGCAGGAGGCAGCCAGCCAATCATTGATTCTTTATCATCATTGATGTTTCTATCTCCCTCTCCCTCTCCCTTCCTCTCTGAAATCAATAAAAAAAATTTTTTTAAAGTAGGTTTACTTTTTTAAAAAGTGAGTACACAAAACAGAGTTTATTCTTATGTTATTATTGATTACTTATTATTTTCTATACAAAAACTGTAAACCTACTTGTGTCCCACCCTGTATATATTCAAAAGCTCATAGTGTCTTGTCTAATCATCAACCTCTTTTACTCTGGGCTTTTTTCCCCTTCATAAATATTTTAATTGATTTTTTTTTAGGGGAAGAGGGAGAGAGGGGGGAAAACAGCAATGTGGTGTCGATGGGCTGCCTCCTGCACACCTCCTACCTGAGATCCAGCCTGCGTGTGCCCTGACTTGGAATTGAACCGGCAATCTTTCGGTGCAAGGGATGACCAATTGAGTCACATCAGCCAGGGCTGACTCTGAATTTTTAAAATAAGTAGTCAGCCCTGGCCAGTTTGGCTCAGTGGATAGAGCATCCATCTGCGGACTGAAGGGTCCCGGGTTCAATTCCGATCGAGGGCACATGCCCAGATTTGCAGCTCCATCCCCAGTAGGGGGAGTGCAGGAGGCAACTGATCAATGGTTCTCTCTCCCCATTGATGCCTCTATCTCTCTCCCTTCCTTTCTCTGAAACGTGTGTGTGTGTGTGTGTGTGTGTGTGTGTGTGTATTCTGTGGTCATGTATGGAGTTTCCATTTGGGGGAATGACCAAGTTCTGACACTGGATAGTGGTGGTGACAGTGGCACACATTGTGAATATCAGTATATCTAAGGACTAGAATTGCACACTACCAATCAGTTACAGTAGTAAATGGCTTGTTCCTTGTATTTACCCCACGCCCTCTGCCCTCGCACCAGCTTTACAGGATCCTGGGTTTCTCCCTGTTCCCGGGCAATGAGTGTCTGGCTGTTCCTAAGAGCCCCTCGGAAGAGGCCTGCTCACTCCCATTCTTTGCTCCTTTGACAGGATTCACAAACAGAATCCCAGACGAGGACTGTAAAGAAGACCCCGAAGGGGTGGCCTGGTCTGCTACTATCACGGCGGCGTCTCAGGACAGCCCGGGCGCGGCGGGAGAGGCCCCCGAGCAGCCGCTGGGCCAGGGCCCTGCGGGGAGCAGCTCCCGCGGCGGAGCATCCTCCGACTGCAAGAGCGACCTCCTTGCTGAGGCCAAAGCGGCCGACGGGGCCCCCCAGCCGGACCCGGAGACCAAGTTCATCTGCACGGAGTGCGGGGTGAGCTTCCCGAAGCTGTCCCGCCTGGAAGCGCACCTGCTGCGCTCGCACCCGGGCAAGCGGTCCTTCCAGTGCCTCTGCTGCGGCAAGACCTTCGGCCGCAACTCCATCCTCAAGCTGCACATGCGCACGCACACGGACGAGCGGCCGCACGCCTGCCACCTGTGCAGCCACCGCTTCCGCCAGAGCTCGCACCTCAACAAGCACCTGCAGACGCACTCGGAGCCCGCCTTCCTGTGTGCCGAGTGCGGCCAGGGCTTCCAGCGCCGCGCCAGCCTCCTGCAGCACCTGCTGGCGCACGCCCAGGACCAGAGGGGCCCGCGCGCCGCGGAGGCCGGGGCCGCGCAGGCGGAGATGACCGTGGTGCTGTGCTCGCTGTGCGGCCAGACCTTCCAGCGCCGCTCCAGCCTCAAGCGCCACCTGCGGATCCACGTCCGAGACAAGAGCCTCCAGGGCCCCGAGGGCGCGGCCGGCCGCCGGCGTGCGGCCCCGGAGCGCAGGCCCTTCGCGTGCGGCGAGTGCGGCAAGGCCTTCCGGCGCGCCGAGCACCTGGCGGCCCACGCGCGCCTGCACACGGGCGAGCGGCCCTTCTCCTGCCCGGTGTGCGGCCGCGGGTTCAGCCAGAGCACCCAGCTGGCCTGCCACCAGCGCGTGCACACGGGCGAGAAGCCCTACAGCTGCGCGCAGTGCGGGAAGCGCTTCGTGCGCCGGGCCAGCCTCGCCCGCCACCTCCTCACCCACGGCGGCGGCCCGAGGCCCCACCGCTGCGCCCAGTGCGGCAAGACCTTCGGCCAGACGCAGGACCTGGCCCGCCACCGGCGCAGCCACACGGGCGAGAAGCCCTGCCGCTGCAGCGAGTGCGGGGAGGGCTTCAGCCAGAGCGCCCACCTGGCGCGCCACCAGCGCATCCACACCGGCGAGAAGCCGCACGCCTGCGACACCTGCGGCCACCGCTTCCGCAACAGCTCCAACCTGGCCCGCCACCGCCGCAGCCACACGGGCGAGCGGCCCTACGGCTGCAAGACGTGCGGCCGGAGCTTCCGGCGCAATGCCCACCTGCAGCGGCACCTGGCCACCCACGCGGGGACCGGGGACCCGGCGGCGCCCGGGCAGGCCGAGCCCCCCCAGGAGTGCCTGGAGTGCGGCAAGAGCTTCAGCCGCAGCTGCAACCTGCTGCGCCACATGCTGGTGCACACGGGGGCCAGGCCCTTCTCCTGTCCGCAGTGTGGCCGCAGCTTTAGCCGCAACTCCCACCTCATACGCCACCTGAGAACCCACTCGCGGGAGACCCTGTACTAGCAGGCTGGCCTGGCGGGCCTCTCCCCGGCCTCCTGGCAGCCCGCCCGGGCTTGCAGGGGAGGACCTGGCCTCACCCAGCCTTGCCCCGGCCCACACCACTCCCTCTGGCGCAGGCTAACCCTGCATTCGTTCTTCCCTTCCCCAGAAGCGTCTCTTCCTGGCCTCGGGAATGTATTTCAAAATGCCCAAAGTAAAAGAGCCTTTTTTAAAAATCATTTTGTACTTAAGCATTGATTTTTAAAAATATATATTTTATTGATTTTAGAGAGGAAGGGGGAGGGAGAGTGATAGAAACATCAATGATGAGAGAATCATTAATTGACTGCCTCCTGCACGCCCTCTACATGCAACCCAGGCATGTGCCCCTGGCCGGAATGGAACCTGGGACCCTCCAATCTGCAGGCCAACGCTCCGTCCACTGAGCCAAACCAGCCAGGGCCTTAAGCATTAATTTTATAAAATGTGGCATAAAGGTGAACTAAATTTACAACTTAAATTGTTCATATAAATTGTCTGCAAAATATAGTACACCTAAGAGGTTTATAAGATTTTATATGCATTTTGGGAGAAATCACACCGAAGCAGCTGCTTTTTCCATAAACTTGGCCAGTTTCACACCTCTTGGTCAGTCCACCACCGCCATGTGAGGCGAGAGTGACCTGGACTTTTTTTGCATACATTGAACCGTTCCCAGTGGTTGATTTTTTCTGCTTGTAGGGCAACTTGAGACAGGAAACCAAATGCCTGATTGAAATTTTTGAAGAACTCTTTGTAGATGGCATCTCTCTTTTAATCCTGGCCCTCCTGCTGCTGGAAGGTCAAGCATAATGTGGCTCCTGTCCTCTGCTGTCAGCCAGTGAGCCTCTGCTGACAGGGCCACTGGCTGGGACTGCCACCCCACAGTGCCACCAGCCTCACAGGGGCCGGCCCTAGAACAGCCTTCCTCTTAATTTCTTCTTTTTTTAATCCTCACCCGAGGATTTTTTAAAATTGATTTTTAGAGAAAGGGAAAAACAGAAATATTGACGTGAGAGAAACACATCGATTGGTTGCCTCCTGCACATGCCCCAACCAGGACCCAGTCCAGGGAGGAACTTCAAGCATGGTACATGCCCTCGACCAGAATCAAAGCCAGGATCCTTCAGTCTGAAGCATCCATCTCATATAAAAACGGCTGTTTGAAATGTTAACCCTGCTATTTTGGCTTCTGTAAATGCCTGCTTGCTTACATAATAAGGAAAATAAGACTACTCCAGAGAGGCCATAAACCTTCCCCGGTCGAAGTTATCAGTGCTGGCGCCAGGCCAAGCCTTTGGTTTAGGTCTCAAAGCCCCAGCACACGGGGCTCTTTAAGAACTTGCAAAGGGGGTTCTGGTCACGGAGCCGGTGTGGCTGTGAGGGGCTGTGTCTCACTGCCGCCGGCCGGCCGGCTGGCATGGTGTTGGGCACCGGGCCGCCTCGCCTGTCTCCAGGGGCCCAGGGTGAGGGCACCGGTAATGCTGCCGCTGGCGAGCAAACTGACCCGGGATGATGGTCTCCAAGGATCCCAGACGTCAGCACAGCCTCTGACTCCGCTCGGAGGGTGTCTGTGAGAGACAGACAGACAGACTGCTCGTTAAAGAGGTTGCAGAACCTGAGGCTAACGTACCTTGTCCAGGTAAAGTGCATTTTCCTCATCCAAACAAGCTTCATTGCTTTCAGCTAACGGTTACCCCGATGAGGGTCACTACCGGGTTGAAAGTTTCAATTTGAAACAGAAGTCCCTGATTCGTACAGCATGGTGCCGCCCAAAGCAAGATGCTTGACTGAGAAGGAAACCCCTATTTGTAACAAACTGCTGCTTGGAATTTTCTGCTGTTATTCTTGGATAAAATGTTGCTTTCTAGTCTGCTTTAGCCTGTTTGAAAAATGATGATAATAAACTTAGCTGTATGACCTTGTAGGCGGGAGACTAGATATGCCCATAATCTTAATGCCATGCCAGGTGCATTTTTTAATTGGATAGAATTGTATTGTTTTCAAGGCCAGCATCGAGATAACCACTAAATGCACATAGGGCTGGCTCTTTAATAAAAAAGGAAGTTCTGCTTCTAGCTTTGCTTAGAATTTGAAGTCATTTTCTCTAAGCCCATCGCGCGATGAATAAACTTAAGTCTCTCCAAACTCTCCTTCTGCATTGTTTGATTGTTCGGGAACTCTGCAACATGACCAGGATCTGGCACTCCAGCATCATCACAGAGACGGTGAGATATGGCTGAGTTTACTGAGGGAGCATTCCATTGACGGCTCTGTCTGGGCTCCCACGAGGACATTAAAGGATGTTGTTTGGGCATTAAACTCTGTTTACGGATCTTCTTTTTTTAAAAAACAAACAAACAAACTGTGATTGGATGAGCAGTCTCTTACCTCCTCCCATGAATGGCAGCCCTGCCTCAGTGTCTGAGGCTTCCCAGAATGCAGTCGTTCACTGTAGATCTCTTACTGAAATGCGTATTTTATTTAATGTAAGTATATTTTGGGACAGATTTGTAATTTGTACAATTTAATGCTTTTCTATTTTTTTATTATTATTATTATTTTCTATTCTCCTTTAGATTGTCTTTCCATTGTATAGAGCAGGCAGATGTTGGGTTAAGCAATTATTGAAGAGAAATACAAAGAAAATATGAAAGACCAAAAAAAAAATAGAACTTGCAAAGAGGACCGGAAACACCCCATATTTGGGAGACAAAGAAGGTAAAAAACATATAAATAAGGAAAGTTCCTCCATGTTGGGTCCCAGAATTTGAAATACAGTTTTATTTCAGTCTGCGATGTGATAACAATAAAGTGTAACTCCATCTCTCTAAGCGTTGCTTGGTTCTTCTCTGGTTTTCTGAAACAAGTCCATGGCCGAAGCTCTACCACCGAGCCAAACCGGCTAGGGCTCCTCTTTCTTTTTTTTACATTTACCCGAAAGACATCTATTACCCTCCTCGCTGTCACACTGGTGGCTTCCTCCCCAAAGGCAGGCTGGATGGGAACAGGCCTGGGGAGAGTCTCCCCAGCCCAGAAAGGCCCGGAGCGAGGTGTGTGTGAGAGGAGGTGGCTCTGTCACAGCCAGCCATGCGGTAGGGCCACGGAACCTCACCCTGGAATTTCTCCTGCTCTGGAGTGGACCCTAATCTGTGCTATCCAGATTATTAAAAATCACATGATTTAGCCCGGCCGTCAAACCCTTTGTCAAACTGAAACGAATTTTGCTCTTCTCAGTTTGTTTGTTTTTCTTTCATTTCTTCTCTTCTCAGTTTTGGTATACATTGCACGCTTTCCTGGGATAGAGTTTTGTTTTCACATAACAGCAGTAGTCAATATAATTTTAAAATGTTTTATTTGGAAATGTCTTACCTTTAAAAAAAAAAACCTCACATATACTTTTTATTGATTTCAGAGAGAAAGGGCAAGGGAGAAAGAGATAGAAACATCAATGATGAGAGAGAATCACTGATTGACTGCCTCCTTCACGTCCCCTACTGGGGATCAAGCCCACATCTTGGGCATGTGCCCTGACCAGGAACTGAACAGTGACCTCCTGGTTCATAGGTCAATGCTCAACCTCTGAGCTATGCCGGCCGGGCTAAATCATGTGATTTCTAATAAATTACAGGAAAAGCCTGGCCAATGGTTGGTGCGGGTCAATGGTTGAGTGTTGGTCCATGCACCAGGAGGCCACCAGTTCAATTCCCTAGGTTGCAGGCTTAATCCTCAGTAGGGAGCTGTAGGAGGCAGCCAACTGATGTTGCAATCTCTCTCTCCCTCTCCCTTTCTCTCTCTGAAATCCATATTAAAAAACATTAAAATACACAAATTGTGGGGAAAAAAAAAATACAGGAGAGTAATGCAGGCCACCCCAGCTCCAGAGCACATAGAACTTCCTGTTGTTGTTTGTGGCTTTTCACCCACAAAAATGCTGTGTCTGAGTTTCTGTGGCCCCTCCACCCCACTTGACACATAGCTGCTCTTTAACTGCTTTTTGTAGAAAGTTAGAGAACTTATTCACCAGGGCTCAAGGGACTAAGGGAGGTGGGAAGGCTAAGTCTAGCAAAGGTCAGCACTTTGGAGATTGGGTGGGAAGATTGGGGTATAGAGAGCCACCAGATGTCACACAGCAAATTCAACTCATGGAAAACCCCAGGGGGGGGGGCGGATTTCAAAGAGGGAGGGTTGGTCAACTAAGAGACTGAGAGGAGCTGGGAGAACCCACAGCATTGAAAGCTTATTACTGATTGAGCACCTACTGTGCCAGGGACTGTGTGGGCTATTGAGGGGAACAAGGACTACAATAGAGGGGGGACGGGGGAGGCAGCCTCAGGAGAGTGGAAAGAGCCTCCCAGAGAGAACAGCATGGGCAGAGGCCCCGAGATGGGAGCGGCTTGGCAGGCAGCTAAAGAATGTTGTCCAGCAGGGGGCTCTGCAGGGACCTAAGATGCAGGCAGAGCCTTACAGGCCAGGGTTGGGCTTCATTCACATTGGGTGCACAGGAGATTTTCAGGCCGGGATTATTTCATTTTTTTAACAATGAAATCATCTAGAGCTTGGCTACTGGACTGAAATAGCTTAAAAGAGGCAAGACTGGGAGATGAGCTAGATGACCTCAAGGGATCGGTGGGCCACAAAGCTCCTGGTGGCTTTGGCACAGGGCGGCAGTTTTTCTGTTGGAAGAAATAAGGGGGAGGGCATGAGGAGAGGTCAGTGGAGGTTTGATTCAGGGTCACTTGGGAAATTCAGGGACAGGGTTTGAAAGAACAAGAATGGTGACTGATGCCCGGTCGGTGTGGCTCAGAAGTTGACTCATGAACCAAGATGTTGCCTGTTCAATTTCCAGTTAAGGCACATGCCCAGGTTGCAGGCACCATCCCCAAAAGGAAGTATGCAAGAGGCAGGTGATCAATGTTTCCTTCTCAGTGATGTTTCTATCTCACCCTTTCTCTCTCTAAAATAATCCATAAATCTCTAAAAGAGCCCAGCTGGCATGGTGTGGCATGGCTCAGTGGTTGTGCATCGACCTATGAAGCAGGAGGTCAAGGTTTGATTCCGGATCAGGGCATATGCCTGAGCTGTGGGCTGGATCCCCAGTAGGGGGTGTGCAGGAGGCAGCCGATCAATAATTCTCTCATCATGGATGTTTCTACCTCTTTCTCTCTCTACCTTCCTCTCTGAAATCAATAAAAACATATTAAAAAGAAGAAGAAGAAGAAGAAGAAGAAGAAGAAGAAGAAGAAGAAACATAAAGAAAAGAAAAAAGAAAAGAAAAGAAAAGAAAAATAAAGGCACATGGGACATGAAGTGAGGATATGGCCAAGGGTAATGAAAGCTGGTCAGGACCTGCAGTGGGCAGCCTTCGGAGCTGGGGAGTCAGGACAGAGACGGGCCTTCTAGTGTGAAGGCATGCCAGAGGGGTCCCTGGAAGTGAAGGAGGTAGGACGTGAGCACCAGTGGGGCTCTGCTCAAAGGAACCCTCAGCTGGGCTGCCTCCTTCCTTAGGAAGGTAGGGGCCAGGCCAAAGGTAAGGAAGATCCTTGCCACTAGTGCCCTCCCCTCCTGGGGCAGGGTCCTCAGGATTATCGGGACCAGCGGGAAGCTACTGAAAGGGTGCGGGTCCAGCCATTGCTCCTCTTGCAGGACTGACAGCTGGCCATGGTGGGGAGCTCCTTCTAGGAACCAAGATTTCCTTCCTACCATCCAAAGGGTCTGAAGCTGGCAGAAGAGGGTGCAGGATACTGACCCACAGAAATGTCCCCATCCTGCAGGTCTCCTGGCTCCCAAACCCTCCCCACATCCACCTTGGAGTGTTTGCTCTTCATCAGGCCCACTTCCTCCCTTTTCTTCCTGCTTCAGGTCAAAGTCCCACCTTCATCTCATCTCAGCAGCTGCTATTTGCTGCCAATCACCCCTGAATGCAAAGCTGGTCTTCATACATCTGCCTGGAGCAGGGAGTCAGGGCTGGGGGTGGGAGGCATTTGGCCTCACAGATGGTGAACTGCGCTGGCCCTCTCAGGCCTCAGGCCTTGCTCCAGGCTCCCCCAGTCTCTGCATTTGCAGGCCCAGGTGAGGTGGCCAGCCCAGAGATCAGATGGCTGCCCCCTGCCTACTCTGCCTTCCTTCTAGGCTCATGTGGAAGTGCACTCTGCCAGCTCCCTACCGCCACCACTGCCCCAGTCCCTGGGCCTCTGATCTTGGAAGAACATGAAGGAGTTTGAGAGGCCCAGCCCAGCCCCAGTTATGAAGGCCCAAAAAGGGTGGTCAGGAAAAGCAAAGGGGCCAAAGTCCCCAGGCCTGAGCTCCTGGTGTTCAGAAAGGTGCAGCTATTGAGCACTTACTGTGTGCCAGGCCCTGCAGGAAGCCGTGCACAGGCTGAAATCCAGCTGCTCATGGTAAGTCTGTGGTCAGTGTGACCAGTGCCCTGTTTACAGATTAGAGAGGTCAGGTGGACTCTGTACCTAGTTAATCACTGTCCCTAATGCACATTCAGGAAATCACTTGCCCTCCCTTAGTTATCTGGTCCTGCAAGAACTATTTATGTAAATACTCCCAATCTATAAGGGGCATAAACCAACGATGTAACAGCTTAATTAGAGGGAGGTCACTGGCTCCATCCATGATGGACATTAGATACAATCGAAGCTTACCCAAGTTCTCCTTTTTCAGCAGAGCCTAGATCCAGGCCCAGGTCCATCTGCTTGGCGCACTGAGCACCCGCACTCCACCTCCCAACCCCCATCCAGTCAAGCACTCAATTTGGTTCAATCAACTTTTGAAGCAAATCACCTTTATTGTTGAAAGTATTACAGATCTCCCTTTTTCCCCATTGACCTCCTCCACCCCACTTGTGCCCCCTCCCAAGGCCAACCAGCTTTTATTAAAACGCCATAGCAAGAGAAGGAAACCCAGGCAAGCTGGGAAGAGAGGCTGTGAACAGGGTGGACGTGAGGGAGGTTGTGGAGGATGGGTCAGGGGTGAGCAGGAAAGCAAATATTCTATGGGAACGGGGGAATCAAAGGGCTGGGAGGTGTGGCTGAGCTCCTCCAGGATCTCATGGGACTCCTTAGGCCTGGCATAAACTTGAGAAACACTTTGCCACACTAGAGAAGAAACTCTCAATTACACTCCAGATGGTCTTCGCCACTTTGACAAAGGAGGCAAAAATTGAGGCCAGCACATCCTTCCATATCTTCTTCTGTCGATTTAGCATCTCTCGGAACAACCTCAGTACCCATTCCCCAAAGCTCTCCTCAGGTTTCTGGGCCCCTGTGAGAGAGACTAGTTAGCAATCCAGGGCAAGTGGAATAGGGAAGCTGAGACAGATGGTTAAAGGACTGAGGCTTTTCAGCCATTGAGTACAATGCAAAATCCTGTCTTCCCTAACCAGGGACACAAGAGTAAATGGTTTAGAACATCGTCCTGTACACCGACACAGATTGTGGGTTTGATTTCTGGTTAGAGAACATACCTAGTTTGCAGGTTCAATCCCTGTTCAAAGCAAATACAAGAGGCAACTGATTAATGTTTCTCTCTCACATAGATGGTTCTCTCCTTCTCTCTCTCTCTGGCTCTCTCTCTCTCCACCCCTTACTCTCTCTAAAGTCAACATACATCTTCAGTGAGGATTAAAAATAAATAAATAAAAAGACTAAGTGGCTCATACTTCTCCTCCAAAAACAGGGAGATAGATAGCAGTATCCAGTTAGTGCCAAACACACCCAAACCCAGATAAGGTAAAGGAACACATCTCATTTTGGCAGAGCAACATAAAGCTGGTGAATATTCTATTGAGATCCTTCCCCAAGAACTCCAGCCTTTTTTATTTTTTATTATTGTTTATTGCCATTTTTTTTTTATTTTTTAAAAAAAATCAATCTTTATTATTCATATTGTTACAAAGGTTCCTCATTTCTTCCCCCCTCCACCAGGTTCCCACCCCACCCTCCGTCCCCTCCCCATCCCCCATTGTCCTCATTCATAGGTGCAGTTTATGTTCAGTCTCTTCCTCCCTCCCTTTCCCCGATAATAAATCTCTTTTCAGATAGTAAATCAGTTACTTAGCATTTTCTCATATCAACAATACCACCACATGCCCAATGATACACTTCACACAAAAGACATTTCCAAATAGGTCAACCAGCCTCATCTAGGCCCCACCCAAGGCACTCAAAGATTGACACCCCAGCCCTATACTAACTCAACACATCCAGATCTAAGCCTTCATCTCTTGATTCAGCAGACCCTCAAGTTCCCACAAAAGTTTCCAGCCATGTCTGAGAGGCAGCCTTGGGGCAGGGGCAGGCTGCTCCGGGCCTGGCTGCTCCGGGCCTGAAGAACTCCAGCCTTTAAACCCCTCAAGACAAAGGAGCCAGGAGCAAGCCCACACCTTTCTTCCCTTTCAGACATGCATCGCCTAAACTCTGGGTCCCCGGCAGACTTGCAACCAGAGGAGCAATGGGCAGCAGCAGCTCGTCTGGACTGACCCCCCAAACCTGTCTCCAAGGCCCCCCTTTTCTCTAAATTTCCAGTGAGCCAAAGCAGCCCTGCCGAGGCTCTCTGCTGGTGCTGCTTCCATCCTAAGCCCTCCTCGTTTCACCCTCCCCAGCGTTAATAAACATCCTCTCAAAATCACCTGAACTTTCATTGTTCGATCCTTCCGGCTCAGATTTCTGCTCCGAGCCTGGTTCCTGGACTTTACTACGGATTCTGTTCCGCAGTTCCTGCTGCTGTTCCGGAAGTAAGGGAGCACATTCCTGTGGGGATGGGGCATGTGTAGGATCCGAATGGGTCCTGACAGAGCCTCATACACAGAGCTGCCTGCTTTCCTGCCGGCAGTCCACAAGGACCGCTTGCGGAGGTTCAGGCCGCAATTCCCCTTTGCAGCTAAACCATGATGGTCATACCTGCTTGTTGGCTGACTGGCCCCAGGGGGTGCCCCATTAATGCATGAAATGAGGACAGGGATTTGGCCACTGTGTGCTGGGTGGGGAGGTCAGGAGCTGGTGCCAGCCACCCCTCCACCTCTCCATCCCACCCACCCCACCCCACTCAGGGGCTGTGTGTGCACATGGCAGCGCCAACATCAAAAGAGACTGGGGTGAAGGAGAAGCACAGAGGGGTGCGACAGGTGCCTCAGACTCACCTGGTTGTCCTCACAGTGAGCAACTACGGTATCAACAAAGGCATCGTTGAAGCGGTCCTGAAGAGAGGAAGGAGGGAGGCTGCAGACCTGCTCCTTACATCCCCAGCCAGAGGTCTGTAGTCCCCATTGTGACCTCCACGGGAGCCAAAGCTCACCCCAATAACCTGGCCCAGCCAAACTCCTGGGGACTAAGCTTTGGGGGAAGGGCGAGGCCAAAACTCACCTCCAGCTTTTTTATGCCTACTTGGACCTGTTGGGAAAAAATTACTTCATTTAAGTTCCTGCAGCCTCCCTCACTTTCAGTCTTATCCCCTGTTCTCAGCTCACCATCTCCCCATAACTGGTCAGCCATGTGCCTAGGGCCCTGCTCTGTCATCAGTATACCTGTGACTTGGACACCTCTCAGGCTCCCTGGGCCTTCCTATTCCCCACCTGTGTACTCACCCGCCACACAGGTGTCAATTTTGTCCAACATAAGGAATGAGCCAACCTGAGGTGGCACCTTCATCATTATTGTCGTCATCATCATCATCATCATCATCATCATCATTGTGATACCATCCCACCCAAATTGTGCAGAGCACAGGAGTGGAAACCCTGACCCACCTGGTCCTCTTCTTCGGGATTGAGCCCATCAAAGAATATGTCTATAGCCTGGTTCTGGAAAAACAGAGTTGGGACAAAGAGATCTGATCCTTCTCCTTCCTGGATCCCAGGAAGGCCAGAACATTGTTACCCTCCCACAGTCAAACCCAGGCCCCACCCACACCCTATCTATACATGGGGAAGAGCTTCTTACCACTTCAGTCTTCATTTTCTCTCGATATTTGAAGGATATCTGTGGAGATAATAGTGACATTGATCTTATATGACTTGCCAACCTCCAGACCTGTTGTACACATGCTCACACACTCACACTGACCAGGACACTCAAGCGTACAAGTATGAACATTGTTCTGGAGTGTGCAGGGCAACCTGGTTCCCAGATACCCAACCCTCTATGGTACCAGTAAGAGTTTGTTGAGGGAGGAATTGGCAGAGACCACTGCGCTCTGAGGAGGGGCAGACACAGAGGTGCCTACATCCAGCTGCTCTTCCTGACTGCTGGCCTTGCAGGCACACAGCACCCCAGGCCCTTTTTCACCCCTAAACTCTTGGCTCACCCCTAAACCAACGAGACAGGGAGTACCCCATAGACTTCCTCTTGAGTTTCCATCTTATGGCCCCAATCTGGTCACTGAGCCCTGGATCACTATTCCTCACCAATGATTCCACGATCCAAAGCATCCTGGAGCTCAACCTCATGGCTAAGGTGTGGGGTGGAGCTGAGGGCGCTGGTAGGGTGTGGGGAGGTTGGAAGGCACCATAAAATGGAAGAATAAACACTGAGGCCAATGCCTGAGAGGACTGTTAAGCTCCCAGGAAAGCACTGCCCACCTCCCACCTTCAGGGCATTAGGACATAAAGGGTCTACTGGGATCGGTATTTCTTCTCACTAATAGACCCTCCATTCTCCAGCTCTTCCCCCAAATATGTCAGATCTAATTGTTAAAGTAACACTTTTCCCATAAGACTCATTGTTTCTCAGTCACACACACACACACACACACACACACACACACACACACACACACACCCCTCTTCTCATACACACAGAGTTGCCCCCATGATTTCTCTCCCAGACATGAATTTTGGCCCCACAACCAGAACCTGCTACATGAAGTGAAAGGCTGAGCACAAAATGGAACTGTGGGGCCTTTGTCAAGAATTATTCAGAATTTTAGTTTGGTGCCAGGGTAGCATCCACCCAACCAGGCCCAGGGCCATCACCATGACCATACAGGTCTCATCCTCATTACACGCTGCTTCCAGGGTCTCTCATGGCCGGGGGATGGAATAGAGCCGGGTGCATGTAGAGATCAGCTAGGGTGGGGCTGCACTGGTGGGAGAGGGGAACAAACACCAGTGGGAAATGGGGCCCCAGGGCCTACTGTCCCTGAATCATTTGCTCTCACTCACCTTGGAGTAGCACATGGCTGCTCAGGGTTCAGAAGGCTGTGGCCTGATGGCGAGGAACAGGGCTGAGAAGTGTTTCAGAGGAGCAGCCTCTTCTACAGAATCCCTTTGGCTGCAGCTCCTTTTAGGGCCCCACTGAGCCAATCACCTTCTGCCACATCATTCCAGCACAGAGCTAGCTGAGGTTTCTACACCAGAAGGTCAGCTGATTTCAGAGCAGCAGAGGAGGCCCTGGCATGGAAAGGGGGGAGGGTGACCTGCCCTAGAGAGTAAAGTATGGCTGATAGTGGGGGTGGGGGAGGGGATTGACAAAAATAGAAAATGAGGAAAGACAGGAAGGGGTGGTAGGGTCGAAGGGCTCTGGGAGGGGAGGGCACATCCCTAAAATCTGCTGGTGGCTCCTCCACTCTCTGAATCAGGGAATCTCTGAGACCAGGAATGGGCCTCTTTTTCTTTTTTTAATGTATATATTTTATTGATTTTTTACAGAGAGGAAGGGAGAGGGATAGAGCGTTAGAAACGTCAATGAGAGAATCATTGATCGGCTGCTTCCTTCACACCCCATCTTGGGGATCAAGTGGGCAACTTGGGCATGTGCCCTTGATGGGAATCAAACTTGGGACTCCTCAGTCCGCAGGCTGATGCTCTATCCACTGAGCCAAACTGGCTAGGGCTGGACAGTTTTCTTTGTGTGTGTTGTTTGTGTTGTTGTTTTTTTACTAAAGCTGACACTTGTACTTAATGAGTGTTAAAATTAACTAGCTATTAGAACTTACTATCTATCATTACTATAGTGGTAGTTATCTCTTAATCAGGAATAAAACAAAAAACTGGAGGAAAATATTTGATCAAAAGAGAGACAATTGGATAAATTTCTACTTGTGACCAGAAGTGTCTAGGCCAGCGATTTTTAACCGGTGTGCTGCAAGAATTTTTAAAACATGCAATACCTGACTATTTAGTCATGGGCACTGACCTCTTTTCCCTTAGATTGTCAAATAAAATAAAAAGAATGACAGCATCCAACACAATAAGCCATGCAATGTGAATGGATAAAAATTATGCCTATTTTTGGTCAGATGGGCAAAAGAATATGTAATCCTGTGCCATAGGACTTTGGATAAAGAAGATGGAAAATGCCTGGTCTAAAGAAAAAAGACGAAAGGCACTGTGCAGAAAGAACTGAGGATGAAAAAGGAATTAAATTCACTAACTTGATGATAATGCCAGAGAGGAAGGCAAAATGAAGTCAGCTCTCAATTGATAACAGGGATTGAAAGAAACAAATAATTGCAAAAAACAAATCATCCCAAAAAATTAAAATGTCTTTATATTTGCCTCAGATGCTGACTTGAGACTAAAGCAACAGGGTAAAGACGATGGCTGTTGCGGGCATCACATCCTTATCTTCCACGTGGAAGCTCTGGGTTAGATTAGGGATATCAAATGCAAATCTTCCTCTGGCCTTCCCCTCCAGCACCGTGGCAAGCAACAGCGCAGGGATTTCCTCGATGAGACCAAATGGAGCCTGGTGACCCTTCTCTCCACAGCGAAGGGTTTAATATGGATTTCAGAGAGAGAAAAGGAGAGGGAGAGAGAGATTGAAACATCAGTTGGCTGCCTCCTACAGCCCCCTACTGAGGATTAAGCCTGCAACCTAGGGAATTGAACTGGTGGCCTCCTGGTGCATGGACCAACACTCAACCATTGACCCATACCAACCAGTGGCCAGGCTTTCCTGTATTTTTATTAGAAATCACATGATTTAGCCCGGCCGTCAAACCCTTTGTTGCTCAAACTGAAACCAATTTGCTCTTCTCAGTTTGTTTTTTTCTTTCATTTCCTCTCTTCTCAGTTTTGATATTACATATCATGTCTTCCTGGGATAGAGTTCTATTTTCGCATAACAGCAGTAGTCAATATAATTTTAAAATGTTTTATTTGGAAATGTCTTACCTTTAAAAAACAAAACAACCTGTCAGAATGGCCAACATCAACAAATCGACAAACGACAAGTGTTGGCGAGGTTGCGGAGAAAAAGGAACCCTCGTGCACTGCTGGTGGGAATGCAGACTGCTGCAACCACTGTGGAGAACAGTGTGGAGTTTCCTCAAAAAACTGAAAATGGAACTCCCATTTGACCCAGCAATCCCACTCCTAGGAATATATCCCAAGAAACTAGAAACACCAATCAGAAAGGATATATGCACCCCTATGTTCATAGCAGCACAATCTACAATAGCCAGAATTTGGAAACAGCCTAGGTGCCCGTCAGCAGATGATTGGATCCAAAAACTATGGTACATCTACACAATGGAATACTATGCTGCCATAAAAAAGAAGGAATTCTCATCATTTGCAGCAACCTGGATGGAATTGGAGAACATCATGCTGAGTGAAATAAGCCAATCAATGAAAGAGAAACACCACATGACCCCTCTCATTTGTGGATAATAAAGATCATTATAAACTGAGGAACCAAAAGATAGATATAGAGACAGTAAAGCAACAAGCAGATTGTCAAATTACAGCGGGGAGGGGAGGAGGATCTGGGGGAGATAATAGATCAACCGAAGGACTTGTATACATGCATATAAGTACAACCAATGGACATAAAACTCTGGGGAGGGAGGGGATATGTGGGAGGGAGGGAGGGGGGCAAAAAAATCATTAAAATATGTAAAAAATTAATTAATTAATTAAAAAAAACGAAAAAATAAATAAAAATAAAAAAACAAAAATAAAAAACAAAACAAACCACATATACATTTTATTGATTTCAGAGAGAATGAGCAAGGGAGAAAGAGATAGAAACATCAATGATGAGAGAGAATCACTGATTGACTGCCTCCTTCACGTCCCCTACTGGGGATCAAGTCCACATCTTGGGCATGTGTCCTGACCAGGAACCGAACAGTGACCTCCTGGTTCATAGGTCAATGCTCAACCACTGAGCTATGCCGGCCGGGCTAAATCATGTGATTTCTAATAAATTACAGGAAAAGCCTGGCCAATGGTTGGTGCGGGTCAATGGTTGAGTGTTGGTCCATGCACCAGGAGGCCACCAGTTCAATTCCCTAGGTTGCAGGCTTAATCCTCAGTAGGGGGCTGTAGGAGGCAGCTGATTGATGTTTCAATCTCTCCCTCTCCCTTTCTCTCTCTGAAATCCATATTAAAAAACATTACACCGAAACCAGTTTGGCTCAATGGATAGAGCGTCGTCTTGGGGACTGAAAGGTCCTGGGTTCGATTCTGGTCAAGGGCATGTACCTTGGTTGTGGGCATATCCCCAGTGGGGGGTGTGCAGGAGGCAGCTGATCGATGACGTTCTCTCATCGATGTTTCTGACTCTCTATCTCTCTCCCTTCCTCTTTATACAAAATCAATAAAATATATTAAAATAATAAAAAAATCAATAAAAATATATTAAAAAAACACACATTAAAATACACAAATTGCGGGGGGGGGGGGGAAATACAGCAGCCCACCCCAGCTCCAGAGCACATAGAACTTCCTGTTGTTATTTGTGGCTTTTCACCCACAAAAATGCTGTGTCTGAGTTTCTGTGGCCCCTCCACCCCACTTGACACATAGCTGCTCTTTAACTGCTTTTTGTAGAAAGTTAGAGAACTTATTCACCAGGGCTCAAGGGACTAAGGGAGGTGGGAAGGCTAAGTCTAGCAAAGGTCAGCACTTTGGAGATTGGGTGGGAAGATTGGGGTATAGAGAGCCACCAGATGTCACACAGCAAATTCAACTCATGGAAAACCCCGGGAGGGGGGGAGAGGGTGGATTCCAAAGAGGGAGGATTGGTCAACTAAGTGACTGAGAGGAGCTGGGAGAACCCACAGCATTGAAAGCTTATTATTGATTGAGCACCTACTGTGTGTCAGGGACTGTGTGGGCCATTGAAGGGAACAAGGACTACAATAGAGGGGGGACGGGGGAGGCAGCCTCAGGAGAGTGGAAAGAGCCTCCCAGACAGAGGGAACAGCATGGGCAGAGGCCCTGAGATGGGAGCGGCTTGGCAGGCAGCTAAAGAATGTTGTCCAGCAGGGGGCTCTGCAGGGACCTAAGATGCAGGCAGAACCTTAGGCCAGGGTTGGACTTCATTCACATAGGGTGCACAGGAGATTTTCAGGCTGGGATTATTTCATTTTTTTTAACAACGAAATCATCTAGAGCTTGGCTACTGGACTGAAATAGCTTAAAAGAGGCAAGACTGGGAGATGAGCTAGATGACCTCAAGGGATCGGTGGGCCACAAAGCTCCTGGTGGCTTTAGCACAGGGCGACAGTTTTTTCTGTTGGAAGAAATAAGGGGGAGGGCATGAGGAGAGGTCAGTGGAGGTTTGATTCAGGGTCACTTGGGAAATTCAGGGACAGGGTTTGAAAGAACAAGAATGGTGACTGATGCCCGGTCGGTGTGGCTCAGAAGTTGACTCATGATCCAAGAGGTTGCCTGTTCAATTCCCAGTTAAAGCACATGCCCAGGTTGCAGGCACCATCCCCAATAGGAGGTATGCAAGAGGCAGGTGATCAATGTTTCCTTCTCAGTGATGTTTCTATCTCACCCTTCCTCTCTCTAATACAATCCATAAATCTCTAAAAGAGCCCAGCTGGCATGCCGGGGCAAGGCTCACTGGTTGAGCATTGACCTATGAAGCAGGAGGTCGAGGTTCAATTCCTGGTCAGGGCACATGCCTGGGATGTGGGCTGGATCCCCAGTAGGGGGTGTGCAGGAGGCAGCCGATCAATAATTCTCTCATCATGGATGTTTCTACCTCTTCCTCTCTCTCCCTTCCTCTCTGAAATCAATAAAAACATATTAAAAAGAAGAAGAAGAAGAAGAAGAAGAAGAAGAAGAAGAAGAAGAAGAAACATAAAGAAAAGAAAAGAAAAGAAAAGAAAGGAAATGAAAAGAAAAAAGAAAAGAAAAGAAAAGAAAAGAAAAGAAAAGAAAAGAAAAGGCACATAGGACATGAAGTGAGGATATGGCCAAGAATAATGAGTGCTGGTCAGGACCTGCAGTGGGCAGCCCTCGGAGCTGGGGTTTCAGGCCAGAGACGGGCCTTCTAGTGTGAAGGCATGCCAGAGGGGTCCCTGGAAGTGGAGGATAGGACGCGAGCACCAGTGGGGCTCTGCTCAAAGGAACCCTCAGCTGGGCTGCCTCGTTCCTTAGGAAGGTGGGGCCAGGCCAAAGGTAAGGAAGATCCTTGCCATTAGTGCCCTCCCCTCCTGGGGCAGGGTCCCTCAGGATTATCGGGACCAGCGGGAAGCTACTGAAAGGGTGCGGGTCCAGCCATTGCTCCTCTTGCAGGACTGACAGCTGGCCCTGGTGGGGAGCTCCTTCTAGGAACCAAGATTTCCTTCCTACCATCCAAAGGGTCTGAAGCTGGCAGAAGAGGGTGCAGGATACTGACCCACAGAAATGTCCCCATCCTGCAGGTCTCCTGGCTCCCAACCCCTCCCCACATCCACCTTGGAGTGTTTGCTCTTCATCAGGCCCACTTCCTCCCTTTTCTTCCTGCTTCAGGTCAAAGTCCAACCTTCATCTCATCTCAGCAGCTGCTACTTGCTGCCAATCACCCCTGACTGCAAAGCTGGTCTTCATACATCTGCCTGAAGCAGGGAGTCAGGGCTGGGGGTGGGAGGCATTTGGCCTCACAGATGGTGAGCTGTGCTGGCCCTCTCAGGCCTCAAGCCTTGCTCCAGGCTCCCCCAGCCTCTGCATTTGCAGTCCCAGGTGAGGTGGCCAGCCCAGAGATCAGATGGCCTGCCTACTCTGCCTTCCTTCTAGGCTCATGTGGAAGTGCACTCTGCCTGCTCCCTACCGCCACCACTGCCCCAGTCCCTGGGCCTCTGATTATGGAAGAAACGTGAAGGAGTTTCAGAGGCCCAGCCCAGCCCCAGTGATGAAGGTCCAAAGAGGGTGGTCAGGAAAAGCAAAGGGGCCAAAGTCCCCAGGCCTGAGCTCCTGGTGTTCAGGAAGGTGCAGCTATTGAGCACTTACTGTGTGCCAGGCCCTGCAGGAAGCTGTGCACAGGC
The DNA here is from genome assembly GCF_014108245.1 of Pipistrellus kuhlii. Classification (NCBI taxonomy): domain Eukaryota; kingdom Metazoa; phylum Chordata; class Mammalia; order Chiroptera; family Vespertilionidae; genus Pipistrellus; species Pipistrellus kuhlii. Next base: position 90,107,478 of record NW_023425540.1, read on the forward strand.
TAAAATCCAGCTGCTCATGATAAGTCCTCGGCCAGTGTGAGCAGTGCCCTATTTACAGATTAGAGAGGTCAGGTGGACTCTGTACCTAGTTAATCACTGTCCCTAATGCACATTCAGGAAATCACTTGCCCTCCCTTAGTTATCTGGTCCTGCAAGAACTATTTATGTAAATACTCCCAATCTATAAGGGGCATAAACCAACGATGTAACAGCTTAATTAGAGGGAGGTCACTGGCTCCATCCATGATGGACATTAGATACAATCTAAGCTTACCCAAGTTCTCCTTTTTCAGCAGAACCAAGATCCAGGCCTAGGTCCATCTGATTGGTGCACTGAGCACCCGCACTCCACCTCCCAACCCCCATTCAGTCAAGCACTCAATTTGGTTCAATCAACTTTTGAAGCAAATCACCTTTATTGTTGAAAGTATTACAGATCTCCCTTTTTCCCCATTGACCTCCTCCACCCCACTCGTGCCCCCTCCCAAGGCCAACCAACTTTTATTAAAACGCCATAGCAAGAGAAGGTAATCCAGGCAAGCTGGGAAGAGAGGCTGTGAACAGGGTGGACGTGAGGGAGGTTGTGGAGGATGGGTCAAGGATGAGCAGGAAAGCAAATATTCTATCTGGAAACGGGGAATCAAAGGGCTGGGAGGTGTAGCTGAGCTCCTCCAGAACCTCATGGGACTCCTTAGGCCTGGCATGAACTTGAGAAACACTTTGCCACACTAGAGAAGAAACTCTCAATCACACTCCAGATGGTCTTCGCCACTTTGACAAAGGAGGCAAAAATCGAGGCCAGCACATCCTTCCATATCTTCTTCTGTCGATTTAGCATCTCTCGGAACAACCTCAGTACCCGTTCCCCAAAGCTCTCCTCAGGTTTCTGGGCCCCTGTGAGAGAGACTAGTTAGCAATCCAGGGCAAGTGGAATAGGGAAGCTGAGACAGATGGTTAAAGAACTGAGGCTTTTCAGCCATCTAGTACATTGCAAAATCCTGTCTTTCCTAACCAGGACACAAGAGTAAATGGTTTAAAGCACATGTGTCAAACACAAGGCCCGCAGGCCAAATCCGTCCCGCCAGGCCTTGCAATGTGGCCCGCACCGCGCTGTCATCACTGCACTCCGCTGTGTTTCCATCACAATGACAGTTTATGACTGTTCAGTAAACCATTCGGCCCGCGATTTAGGCTGGATTTTAGATTTTGGCCCCTTCTCTGATTGAGTTCGAAACCCCTAGTTTAGAGCATCATCCTGTACACCGACACAGGTTGTGGGTTTGATTCCTAGTTAGAGCACATACCTAGCTTGCAGGTTCAATCCCTGTTCAAAGCAAATACAAGAGGCAACTGATTAATGTTTCTCTCTCACATAGATGTTTCTCTCCTTCTCTCTCTCTCTCTGGCTCTCTTACTCTCCACCCCTTACTCTCTCTAAAATCAATATACAATACATCTTCAGGTGAGGATTAAAAATAAATAAATAAAAAGACTAAGTGGCTCATACTTCTCCCAAAACAGGGAGATAGATAGCAGAATCCAGTTAGTGTCAACCACACCCAAACCCAGATAAGGTAAAGGAACACATCTCATTTTGGCAGAGCAGCATAAAGCTGGTGAATATTCTATTGAGATCCTTCCCCAAGAACTCCAGCCTTTAAACCACTCAAGACAAAGGAGCCAGGAGCAAGCCACACCTTTCTTCCCTTTCAGGCATGCATCGCCTAAACCCTGGGTTGCCGGGAGATTTGCAACCAGAAGAGCAATGGGCAGCCGCAGCTCGTCTGGACTGACCCCCCAAGCCTGTCTCCAAGGCCCCCCTTTTCTCCAAATTTCCGGTGAGCCAAAGCAGCCCCGCCGAGGCTTTCTGCTGGTGCTGCTTCCATCCTAAACCCTCCTCTTTTCACCCTCCCCAGCGTTAATAAACATCCTCTCAAAATCACCTGGACTTTCGTTGTGCGATCCTTCAGGCTCAGATTTCTGCTCCGAGCCTGGTTCCTGGACTTTACTACGGATTCTGTTCCGCAGTTCCTGCTGCTGTTCCGGAAGTAAGGGAGCACATTCCTGTGGGGATGGGGCATGTGTAGGATCCGAATGGGTCCTGACAGAGCCTCATACACAGAGCTGCCTGCTTTCCTGCCGGCAGTCCACAAGGACCGCTTGCGGAGGTTCAGGCTGCAATTCCCCTTTGCAGCTAAACCACCATGGTATTACCTGCTTGTCGGCTGACTGGCCCCAGGGGGTGCATGAAATTGAGGACAGGGATTTGGCCACTGTGTGCTGGGTGGGGAGGTCAGGAGCTGGTGCCAGCCACCCCTCCACCTCTCCATCCCACCCACCCCACCCCACTCAGGGGCTGTGTGTGCACATGGCAGCGCCAACATCAAAAGAGATTGGGGTGAAGGGGAAGCACAGATGGCTGGGACAGGTGCCTCAGACTTACCTGGTTGTCCTCACAGTGAGCAACTACAATATCAGCCACGGTGTTGTTGAAGTGGTCCTGAAGAGAGGAAGGTGGGAGGCTGCAGACCTGCTCCTGACATTCCCAGCCAGAGGTCTGTAGTCCCCACTGTGACCTCCAAGGGAGCCAAAGCTCACCCCAATAACCTGGCCCAGCCAAACTCCTGGGGACTAAGTTTTGGGGGAAGGGCGAGGCCAAAACTCACCTCCAGCTTTTTTATGCCTTCCTTGACCTGTTGGGAAAAAGTTACTTTGTTTAAATTCCTGCGGCCTCCCTCACTTTCAGTCTTATCCCCTGTTCTCAGCTCACCGCCTCCCCGTAATTGGTCAGCCATGTGCCTGGGGCCCTGCTCTGTCATCAGTATACCTGTGACTTGGACACCTCGCAGGCTCCCTGGGCCTTCCTATTCCCCACCTGTGTACTCACCCGCCACACAGGTGTGAATTTTGTCCAGCATAAGGTATGAGCCAACTGAGGTGGCACCTTCATCATCATTGTCGTCGTCGTTGTCGTCGTCATCATCATCATCATCATCATGATTGTGATACCATCCCACCCAAATTGTGCAGAGCACAGGAGTGGAAACCCTGACCCACCTGGTCCTCTTTTTTGGGATTGACTTTATCCCAGAATATGTCGATAGCCTGGTTCTGGAAAAACAGAGTTGGGACAAAGAGATCTGATCCTTCTCCTTCCTGGATCCCAGGAAGGCCAGAACATTCTTACCCTCCCACAGTAAAACCCAGGCCCCCACCCACACCCTATGTATACATGGGGAAGAGCTTCTTACCACTTCAGTCTTCATTTTCTCTCGATATTCGTAGAATGTCTGTGGAGATAATAGTGACATTGATCTTATGCATATGACTTGCCAACCTCCAGACCTGTTGTACACATGCTCACACACTCACACTGACCAGGACACTCAAGCGTACAAGTATGAACATTGTTCTGGAGTGTGCAGGGCCACCTGGTTCCCAGATACCCAACCCTCTATGGTACCGGTAAGAGTTGGCTGAGGGAGGAATCGGCAGAGATCACTGCGCTCTGAGGAGGGAACAGACACAGAGGTGCCTACATCCAGCTGCTCTTCCTGACTGCTGACCTTGCAGGCCCACGACACCCCAGGCCCTTTATCACCCCTAAACCCTTGGCTCAACCATTGAGGCCATAAACTTCTTCATGGCCCCAATCTGGTCACTGAGCCCTGGATCACTTTATTCCTCACCGGTGATTCCATGATCCTTTGGTCATGACCCAAAGCATCCTGGAGCATTAGCTCAACCTCATGGTTAAGGTGCGAGGTGGGGCTGAGGGCGGTGGTAGGGTGTGCAGAGATTTAAAGGCACCACAAATGGAAGAATAGACACCGAGGCCAATGCCTGAGAGGATTGTTAAGTTCCCAGGAAAGCACTGCCCACCTCCCACCTTCACGGTATTAGGATATTAAGGGTCTACTGGGATTGGTGTCTCTTCTCACCAATAGACCCTCCATTCTCCAGCTCTTCCCCCAAATATGACAGGTCTAATTGTTAAAGTAACACTTTGTTCCATAAGACTCATTGTTTCTCAGTCACACACACACACACACATACACACACACACACACTCCCCTCTTCTCATACACACAGAGTTGCCCCCATGATTTCTCTCCCAGACATGAATTTTGGCTCCACAACCAGAACCTGCTACATGAAGTGAAAGGCTGAGCACAAAATGACACTGATGGGCCTTTGTCAAGAATTATTCAGAATTTTAGTTTGGTGCCAGGATAGCATCCACCCAACCAGCCCCAAGACCATCACAATGACCAGACAGGTCACATCCTCATGACACCCTGCTTCCAGGGTCTCTCATGGCCCAGGGGGATGGAACAGAGCCGGGTGCATGTAGAGATCAGCTAGGGTGGGGCTGCACTGGTGGGAGAGGGGAACAAACACCAGTGGGAAATGGGACCCCAGGGCCTACTGTCCCTGAATCATTTGCTCTCACTCACCTTGGAGTAGCCCATGGCTGCTCAGGGTTCAGAAGGCTGTGGCCTGATGGCGAGGAACAGGGCTGAGAAGTGTTTCAAAGGAGCAGCCTCTTCTACAGAATCCCTTTGGCTGCAGCTCCTTTTGAGCCCCCACTGAGCCAATCACCTTCTGCCACATCATCCCAGCACAGAGCTAGCTGAGGTTTCTGCAGGAGAGGAAAGTCAGCTGATTTCAGAGCAGCAGAGGAGAACCTGGGGGTGGAAAGCAGGGAGGGTGACCTGCCCTAGAGAGTAAAGTATGGCTGATAGTGTGGGGGTGTGGGAGGGATGTGACAAAAACAGAAAGAAAAAGAGGAAAGACAGGAAAGGGGAGGTCAAAGGGCTCACTCTCTGAATCAGGGAATCTCTGAGACCAGGAATGGGCCTATTAGTCAACCCCTCATCAGCCTGAAGAAAGAGGAGGGGCAGAGGGAAAGTGCAGATTTCAAAAGCAGGTTGGAGCATTTCTCAGAACTTCCAGAATAAAGAGCTTCCGGCTGGGGAGTCTAGGTGCAGGGGAATGTCTGGAATGTCCACCATGTCCCTGGAACAGAGTGCACCCCGGCTTCAGAGTCCACAGGTTCTATTGATTGGGAGCATAAGGCATTTTGAGGGGCTAGCAATGTGATTTGGATCCAGTAGTTTGGTGCCAGGATAGTCTCCCTACTTTCTACTGTACACTTTTTTTTTTTTTTTTTTTTTTTTTTTTTAACATTGTGGAATTAGAATTTCTGGTTTCTTTTCTTTTTTTTTTTTTTTTAAAAAAGATTTTTTAATTGATTTTTTTACAGAGGATGGGAGAGGGATAGTCAGAAACATAGATGAGAAATAAACGTTGGGAATGTGCCTGCAACCAAAGTACATGCCCTTGACAGGAATTGAACCTAGGACCCTTAAGTCCGCAGGTCGACATCCACTGAGCCAAACCACTTAAGGATCTATTGCACACTCTTTTTTAATTTTATTCATTTTTTTAAATCAATCTTTATTGTTCATATTATTACAAAGGTTCTTCATTTCTTCCCCCCTCCACCATCTTTTTTTATTTTAATTTAATAAATCTTTATTGTTCAGATTATTACAATTGTTTCTTCTTTTACCCCCCCTTAGCTACCTTCCATCTGGTTCCCATCCCACACTCTGCCCTTACCTCCCTCCACTGTCTTCATCCATAGGTGTATGATTTTTGTCCAGTCTCTTCCCGTACCCCCTACATCCCTTTCCCACTGAGAATTATCAATCCACTCCCATTCTATGCCCCTGATTCTATTATATTCACCAATTTATTCTGTTCCTGGATTTTTTAAAAATATATTTTATTTGATTTTTCACAGAGAGGAAGAGAGAGGGATAGAGAGTTAGAAACATCGATGAGAGAGAATCATCGATCAGCTGCCTCTTGCACACCCCCTACTGGGGATGTGCCCGCAACCAAGGTACATGCCCTTGCCCGGCATCGAACCCGGGACCCTTCAGTCCGCAGGCTGACACTCTATCCACTGAGCCAAACCGGTCCCAGCTGTTCCTAGATTTTTAATTCATTTGTTTTTTTTTATTTTTTATTAAATTATTATCTGTGTACATATCTTACCATTGCCCCCACTTCCCATACATGCCCTCCCTCCCCAGAGTTTTGTGTCCATTGGTTGTACTTATATGCATGCAGACAAGTCCTTCAGATCTTATCTCCCCCAGATCTCCCTACTCTCCCCGCTGTAATTTGACAGTCTGCTTGTTACTTTACTGTCTCTATATCTATCTTTTGGTTCATCAGTTTAAAATGTTCTTCATTATCCATAAATGAGTGAGGTCATGTGGTGTTTCTCTTTCATTGACTGGCTTATTTCACTCAGCATGATGTTCTCCAATTCCATCCAGGTTGCTGCAAATGATAAGAATTCCTTCTTTTTTATGGCAGCATAATATTCCATTGTGTAGATGTACCATAGTTTTTGGATCCAATCATCTGCTGACAGGCACCAAGGCTGTTTCTAAATTCTGGCTATTGTAAATTCTGCTGCTATGAACGTAGGGCTGCATATATCCTTTCTGATTGGTGTTTCTAGTTTCTTGGGATATATTCCTAGGAGTGGGATTGCTGGGTCAAATGGGAGTTCCATTTTCAGTTTTTTGAGGAAGCTCCATACTGTTCTCCACAGTGGTTGCAGCAGTCTGCATTCCCACCAGCAGTGCACGAGGATTCCTTTTTCTCCACAACCTCGCCAACACTTGTCGTTCGTTGATTTGTTGATGTTGGCCATTCTGACAGGTGTGAGATGGTACCGCAATGTTGTTTTGATTTGCATCTCTCCGATAATTAGTGAGTTTGAGCATGTTTTCATGTGCCTCTTGGCTTTCCTTCTGTCTTCTTTTGAGAAGATTCTGTTTAGGTCTATTGTCCATTTTTTAATTGGCTCATTTATCTTCCTTTTATTAAGTTGTATAAGCTGTCTGTAGATGTTGGAAATTAAACCTTTATCAGTGATAACATTTGCAAATATGTTCTCCCATACAGTGGGCTTTCTTGTTTTGTTGATGGTTTCTTTTGCTGTAAAAAAGCTTTTTATTTTGATGTAGTCCCATTTGTTTATTTTCTCTTTAGCTTCCATTGCCCCAGGGGCAGTACCAGTGAAGAAGTTCTTTTGGCATATGTCTAATGTTTTGCTGCCTGTGGATGCCTCTAGTATTTTTATGGTTTCCCTTCTTATGTTTAAGTCCTGTATCCATTTTGAGTTTATTTTTGTGTATGGTGTAAGTTGGTGATCTAGTTCATTCTTTTGCATGTATCTGTCTAATTTTCCCAACACCATTTATTGAAGAGACTGTCTCGACTCCATTGTATATTTGTGCCTCCTTTGTCAAATATTAGTTGAGCGTAGTGATTTGGGTTGATATCTGGATTCTCTATTCTATTCCATTGATGTCTGTTCTTGTGCCAGTACCAGGCTGTTTTGAGAACAATAGCTTTGTAATATAGCTTGAAATCTGGTATTGAGATCCCTCCTACTTTACTCTTCTTTCTCAGGATTGCTGTGGCTATTTGGGGTCTTTTATTGTTCCAAATGAACTTTTGAAGAGTTTTTTCCTAGGTCAGTGAAATATGCCATTGGTATTTTAATGGGGAGTGCATTGAACCTATAGATTGCTTTGGGAAGTATGGACATTTTGATGATGTTGATTCTACCAATCCATGAACACGGTATGTTCTTCCATCTGTTTACATCTTCCTCTATCTTTTTTTTCAGTGTCGTGCAGTTCTCCATGTATAGGTCTTTTACCTACTTAGTTAAGTTTATTCCAAGGTATCTTAATTTTTTTGGTGTGATGGTAAATGGGATTGCTTTTTTAGTCTCTGTTTCTGTAAGTTCACTATTGGTGTATAGAAATGCCATAGATTTCTTGGTTAATTTTGTATCCTGCTATATTGCCAAATTCATTTATTAAGTCTATTAGTTTTTTGATGGAGTCTTTTGGATTTTTTATGTACAATATCATGTCATCTGCAAATAATGATAACTTCACTTCTTCTTTTCCAATTTGGATGCCTTTTATTTCCTCCTCTTGTCTAATTACAATGGCTAGTACTTCCAGTACTATGTCAAACAGGAGTGGTGAGAGTGAACATCCCTGTCTTGTTCTTAGAGTGAATGGTTTTAGTTTTTGCCCATTGAGTATGACGGTGGCTGTGGGTTTATCATATATAGCTTTTATTATGTTGAGGTATGATCCTTGCACTCCCACCTTATTGAGAGTTTTTATCAGGAAAGGGTGTTGGATTTTATAAAATTATTTTTCTGCATCAATTGATATGACTTTGATTTTTATCTTTCAATTTGTTTATGTGATGTATCACATTTATTAATTTGCAGATATTGTACCATCCTTGCATTCCTGGGATAAATCCTACTTCGTCATGGTGTATGATCTTTGTGATGTTCTGCTGGAGCCAATTTGCTAGAATTTTGTTGAGGATTTTGGCATCTATGTTAATGAGGGATATTGGCCAGTAATTCTCTTTCATTGTGTTGTCTTTATCTGGTTTTGGTATTAGGGTGATGCTGGCTTCATAGAAGGAGTTTGAAAGTGTTCCTTCCTCTTGAATTTCTTGGAATAGTCTGAGAAGGATAGGTTTTAGTTCTTCCTTGAATGTTTGGTAAAACTCTCCTGTGAAGCCATCTGGCCCTGGGCTTTTGTTTGCTGGAAGCTTTTTGATGACTGCTTCAATTTCTTCCTAAGTCACTGGTCTATTGAGATTTTTAGATTCTTCCCGATTGAGTTTTGGAAGGTTGTATTTTTCTAGGAATATGTCCATTTCCTCCAGGTTGTCCAGTTTGTTGGAATAGAGTTGTTCGTAGTATTTTGTAACAATCCTTTGTATTTTGGCAGGGCCTGTTGTTATTTCACCTCTTTTGTTTATGATTTTGTTTATTTGGGTCCTCTCTCTTTGTTTCTTGGTTAGCCTGGCTAGAGGTTCATCAATCTTGTTTATCCTTTCAAAGAACCAGCTCTTGGTTTTCTTGATCTGATGTATTGTTTCTTTGGTCTCTATGTCGTTTATCTCCGCTCTGAGTTTTATTATTTCCTTCCTCTGCTTACACTGGGCTTTTTTTTGTTGTTGTTGTTGCTCTTTTTCTAACTCTTTGAGTTGTAGAGTTAGATAATTTGTTAACATTTTTTTCTTGGGTTTTTTTTTTTTTTTTTTTTTTTTTTTTTTTTTGCAGTAGACTTGTAGAGAGATATAAACTTCCCTCTTAAAACTGCTTTTGCTGTGTCCCATAGATTTTGGATTGTTGTGTTTTCATTGTCATTTGTTGCCAGGATGTTTTTAATTTCTTCCTTGATTTCTCTGGTAACCCAGTCTTTGTTCAATAGCATGCTGTTTAGTCTCCATGTGTTTGATTTCTTTGGATTATTTTTATTGTAGTTAATTTCCAGTTTTATGTCACTATGATCTGAGAAGATGCTTGATATGATTTCTATCTTCTTGAATTTGAAGAGACTTTGCCTATGTCCCAACATGTGGTCTTTGAAAATGACCCATGTGCACTTGAGAAGAATGTATATTCTGTGGCTTTGGGGTGTAATGTTCTGAAGATATCGATTAATTCCATCTGGTCTAGTGAGTCATTTAGGAATGATATTCCTTTGCTGATTTTTTGTTTAGATGATTTGTCCAAAGGTGACAATGGGATAGTAAAATCACCTACTATGATTGTATTGCTATTAATCTCTCCCTTAATGTTCTCCAGCAGGGTTTTTTTTTTTTTTTTTTTATGTATTTGGGTACTCTCTTATTGGATGCATATATGTTTACCAGGGTTATTTCTTCTTGTTGGATTGCTCCCTTTAGTATTATGAAGTGGCCTTTGTTATCTCTTTTTTTTTAAAATATATTTTATTGATTTTGTACAGAGAGGAAGGGAGAAAGATAGAGAGTTAGAAACATCGATGATAGAGAGTCATCGATCAGCTGCCTCTAGCACACCCCCTACTGGGGATATGCCCTAACCAAGGTACATGCCCTTGACTGGAATTGAACCCGGGACTTTTCAGTCCCCAAGCCGACGCTCTATCCATTGAGCCAAACCGGTTTTGGCTGTTATCTCTTGTTATGTCCTTCACTTTGAGATCTAATTTGTCAGATATAAGTATTGCTACCCCAGCTTTTATTTTTATTTTTTATTTTATTTTTTTCATTTTCGTTCGCCTGGAAAACCTTTTCCATCCATTCACCCTCAGTCTGTGCGTGTCTTTTTGTCTGAAGTGGGTTTCTTGTAGACAACAGATATATAGGTCTTATTTTCTTATCCAATCCGTTACCCTATGTCTTTTGATTGGAGCATTTAATCCATTAACATTTTTTTCATTCTTTTATTTATTATTTATTTTTTTATTTATTTTTTAAATCATTCTTTATTGTTCATATTGTTACAAAGGTTCCTCATTTCTTCCCCACTCCACCAGGTTCCCACCCCACCCTCCGCCCCCTCCCCATCCCCCATTGTCCTCATCCATAGGTGCAGTTTATGTTCAGTCTCTTCCTCCCTCTCTTTCCCCAATAGTAAATCCCTTTTAAGATAGTAAATCAGTTACTTAGCATTTTCTTATATCAATAATACCTCCACATGCCCAATGATACACTTCACACAAAAGACATTTCCAAATAGGTCAACCAGCCTCATCCAGGCCCCACCCAAGGCACTCACAGATCAACACAGATCAACACCCCAGCCCTATACTAACTCAACACATCCAGATCTAAGCCTTCATCACTTGATTCAGCAGACCCTCAAGTTCCCACAAAAGTTTCCAGCCATGTCTGAGAGGCAGCCGTGGGGCAGGGGCAGGCGAGGAGCGAGCTGTTCCGGGCCTGGCTGCTCCGGGCCTGGCCTCTGTTGCTCTGGTTCGTTCCACAACCAGCTGCTCCGGGTCTGGTCACCGCCGCTCCCGACCTAGTTGCTCTGGACCTGGCTGCTGCTGCTCTGGGCCTGGCCGCTACCAGCCTGGCAGCTGCTGCTCCAGGCCTGGCCGCTCCCAGCCTGGCATCCGCTGGTCTGGGCCTGGCCGCACCAGACCTGGCTGCTCTGGGCCCGGCTGCCCCGGGCCCGGCCGCTCCCAGTCCAGCCGCTCCCAGCCTGGATGCTCTGGGCTTGGCTACTGCTGTTCTGGACCTGGCTGCTCCCAACCCGGCTGCTCTGGCCCCGGCTTCTCCGGGCCCGGCCACTCCGGGTCTGGGTGTTCCTGGACTGGCCACCCTGGGCTTGGCTGCCTCCGCCTCAGGCCTGGCTGTCACTGTCCCAGGTCTGGCTGCTCCATTGCTGGCTGTTGTTGCTCTGGTTCTGGTTGCTGCTGCTCTGGGGCCTGGCCATTGCTGCTTTGTGCCTAGGCACTCTAGGCCTGGCCATCGCTGTTCCAACATTCTGTCCTTTTTTTAAAAAAAACGCATTTATGTTGCATTGTTGGCTGGTGAGTTGAGTTCTGACTTAGTCTTTGATTTTTCAAGATCTTCTTTGTATTCTTTCTTAAGTAATTTTACTATCTTTTGCTCTCACTTGATTTCTTCACATTGAGAACTTTGGTTTCTTCCTCCTTGTCCTGGGAGCTCAGCAGGTTGGCCTGTGGCACCCCTTTGTTCTCCGCGGGCTCCCGCGCTGCTCCAGCCTGTTGCCGGGGTCGGCGCCGCCCAGGAAGCAGCCCCCGGCCTTGGCTCCATTGCCCACGCTCAGAGGTCGATGGCTCAGGGGCGCCCCCCTCCCCTGGGGGCCCAGTCGCCCGGCTCCCTGCCGGCGCCCGGCTGGCTGGTGTCCGGCAGAGGCTCCTGCTCCCTGTCCCATTCCTCCAGTCTGGAGCTTTTTTTTTCTCCTTCCTGCTAGGGGAGTCTAGGATCAGAGTCAACAGACTGTCCTCTGCGCGCAGTGCGCGCGACTCTGGGGGCTCCGCTTTTTGCCACTCCCCTGGGATTCCGCCTCACAGCCCCGTCTCCCCCTGCCCGAGCCTGGGTCCCCAGGGTCTGGTCCAGGACTGGGGTTCAGAGCAGTCCGGACTGAGGCTCAGCGCCGCCGGAGGCTTTGTTTCTTCTGGCTAGGGTAATCCAGCATCAGAGTCAACATTCAGTCCTCCGCTCGCAATGTGCGCGCGACTCCGGGGGCCCTGCTTTTCGCTGCTCGCTTGGGATTCCGCCTCACAGCCCCGTCTCCCCCGCCGGAGCCTGGGTCCCCAGGGTCTGGCTCATAACTGGGGGTGAGCGCTGCCGGTTCGGGGGTTCAGCCCAGGCTGGGGGTTTTATTTCCTTCCTGCTAGGGAACGCCAGGCAGCACCCAGCCCTCTCCTCCTCTCCGGCTGTGACCTCTCCGCGCGCACGAGCGCGCAGCATGTCTCCGTACCTTAGGCTTTTTTTTTCAGCTCCTCTGATTTTCCTTCTGGTTTTCTCTTTCCTTCTTGTTGTAGAATTTTCAGTCAGTCGACTACCTGTAGCTCTGGGCGATGTCCACTCTACATTTTAGTTGTATTCCATTGAAATTGTTGTGTGTTGCTGCGGTTAGGTGTCTACCCGAGCAGCCATCTTGGATCCTCTCTCCTAATCCATTTACATTTAAAGTTATTATTGATAGGTACTTATTTGACGCCATTTTTATTCTATACTCCTGTGCTCCTTCTTCACTTCCTATTTCTTTATTTTTACAGTATACCCTCTAGCATTTCTTGCATTGCTGGTTTGGTGATGATAAATTCCTTTAGTCTTTTTTTGTTTGTGAAGCTCCTGATTTCACATTCAATTTTGATTGATAGCCTTGCTGGGTACAGTATTCTTGGATTCAGACCCTTCCTTTGCATGACTTTGTATATTTCATCCCATTCCCTTCTGGCCTGATGAGTTTCTGTTGAGAAATCAGTTGCTAGTCTGATGAGGGTTCCTTTATATGTAACTTCCTGTCTCTCTCTTGCTGCTTTTAAGATTCTTACTTTGTCCTTGGTGTTTGCCAATTTAATTATAATGTGCCTTGGTGTCGGTCTTTTGGGATTCATTTTGCTTGGGACTGTGAGCTCCTGGTATTTGTGTGGGGTTTTTCTTCTCTATCTCAGGAAAGTTTTCTGTCATTATTTCTTGAAACAGTTTTTCTATGCCTTCCTCAGTATCCTTTCCTTCTGGAACCCCCATTATTCTAATATTGTTTTGTTTTTTATTGTCCCAAAGTTCCCATAGGCTCTCCTTCTGCTTTTAATATTTTTTTTCTAGAAGCTGCTCTAATTGGGTATTTTTTTCCATCTTGTCTTCTAGCTCACTGATTGTGCTTCTGCTTCTTCTAGACTACTATTGATGCTTTCTATTGAGTTCTTCATGGTTGCTATGTCATTTTTCATTTCTTCTTGGTTCATCTTCATTTCCTCTTGGTTCTTCTTCATTTCCTCTTGGTTCTTACTCATATTGTCAAATTTGTCTTCCATTCTTTTTAGCCATCTTATGATCATTACTCTGAATTCTTGATCTGGTAGGTTGCTTGCCTATAACTCGTTTACTTCCTTTTCTGGTGATGCCTGATTTTCTTTCATATGTGGGCTGTTTCTTTGTCTCCTCATGGTCTCTCTTTTCAAGATGTCTGATTATGTATATCTCTCTCTCCTTTCTGTGGAATCTGCGTGTCCACACCGACCGGGGCTCCACAGCTGCTCAGTGGTCTCCACAGTTGTGGTTTTTTCAGGTCTCAGATAAGATCCCCAGTTGAAGCTCTGATGTGGCTGTGAGAGGCAGCAAGTACAGGTGTTTACCTATGCTGCCATCTTCCCAGAATCCCCAATATCATTTTTTTTAAAAATGTTTCAGGGCCGAGGTGCCTAAAGTGCCGCTGCTGCCGCAGAAGCCCCCACTGCAAAGCCCTGTGAAGCTTCCAACACTGTCGCCTCCCACCTGGCACTCCACTTGGTTTAGAGATTCACTTGTTGATAAATATGTATTTGTTGTTCATAATTTTTATCTTTACTTTTTTCTTCTTCCTCTTCTTAAAAAATACCTTTCACCATTTCAAATAATACTGGTTTGGTGTTGATGAACTCCTTTAGCTTTTTCTTATCTGTGAAGCTCTTTATCTGCCCTTCAATTCTGAATCATAGCTTTGCTGGGTAGAGTAATCTTGGTTGTAGGTTCTTGCTATTCATCACTTTGAATATTTCTTGCCACTCCCATGTTGGCCTGCATAGTTTCTGTTGAGAAATCAGCTGACAATCATATGGGTGCTCCCTTGTAGATAATTAACTGTTTTTCTCTTGCTGCTTTTTGTTGTTGTTGTTTTGTTTGTTTGTTTGTTTGTTTTAATTTATTTTTTAAAATAAATCTTTATTGTTCATATTATTACAAATGTTCCTCTTTTTCCTCCCCTCCATTGCTCCCCTCTACCAGGTTCCCACTCCACCCGCTGCCCTTTCCCCACCCCCAATTGTCCTCATCCATAGGTGCACAGTTTATGTTCAGTCTCTTCCCACACCCCCCTCTTCCCTTTTCCCCCAAGAATCATCAGTTCACTCCCCTTCCATACCTCTGATTCTATTATATTCAACAGTTAATATTGTTCATCAGATTTTATTTTTAATTCCCTTGGTTTTTAGATTTACTTGTTGATAGTTACACATTTGTTGTTCATAATTTTTATCTTTATTTTCTTCCTCTTCCTAAAGAACCCCCTTCAGCAATTCATATAATTCTGGTTTGGCTGTGATGAACTCCTTTAGCTTTTTTTTTTTTATTTGTGAAGCTCTTTATCTGGCCTAGATTATCTTTGCTGGGTAGATTATCTTTGGCTGTAGGTTCTTACTATTCATCACCTTGAATATTTCTTGCCATTCCCGTCTGGTTTGCATGGTTTCTGTTGAGAAATCAGCTGACAATCATATAGGTGCTCCTTTATAGGTAACTACCTGCTTTGCTCTTGCTGCTTTTAATATTCTCTCTTTGTCTTTTGCCCTTGGCATTTTAATCATGATGTGTCTTGGTGTGATCCTCTTTGGATTCCTTTTGTTTCAGGTTGTGTGTGCTTCCTGGACTTGTAAGTCTATTTCTTTCCCCAGGTGGGGGAAGTTTTCAGTCATTATTTCTTCAAATAGGTTTTCAGTATCTTCCTCTCTTTCTTCTTCTGGCACCCCCATAATTCTGATGTTGGTACGCTTGAAGTTGTCCCAGAGGCTTCTTATACTATCTTCAAGTTTTTCGATTCTTTTTTCTTTTTGCTTTCCTGGTTAAGTGTTTTTTGCTTCTTTGTATTTCAAATCTTTGACTTGATTCTTGCATTCCTCTAGTCTGCTGTGGGATCTCTGTATATTTTTTATTCCAGTCGGTGTATGTTTAATTTCTAGTTGGTCTTTTTTCATATCCTCGAGGGTCTTTTCTGGGAAATTCTTGAAAAACCTTATAACTGTGGTTTTGAACTCTATCTCCAGTCATTTGTTTTCCTCCATTTCTTTAGTTTGTGATCTGTTTCTTTGTCTCCGCATTTTTGCTGCTTCCCTGAATTGGTAGGGTGACTTTGTCTGAGGCTACCCAACAGGAGCTACAGTGAGAACTACAGTTTTCTCCTCTTTGCTTGGGGTTTGGAAGTTTTGGAGCTGTCTGACCAATGCTGCAGTTTGTTAGGTTAAGCTGTGATAGGGCAGGCCATTTATATGCAAAAACTGCTGTGTGGAGTTTGGGTAAATTTGTAGATTGCGCGGGGCGGGGTCTCAGGGAGTCACTAGGCTAAGGCGTGACAAACAGTGATGGCTGCCAGTCAGCTGTCTCTGCGTTTCCGAGTTTCCAAGTCCCCATGTTCCGTGCCCCAGGGCAGTAAACAATGATTGCTGCATGCACCTCTGCAAGAAAGTCACCTCATTTTCCGACCCAATGGCAGACAGTCCAGCTTCTCCCCATAGGAGTTTGGGTCCCTAGCATCTACCCAGAAACTGGAGTTCAGAGTAATCAGAACTCCAGCTTGTCTCACTTGGGGTTGAAAAAGGCAGTGCACCCAGATGCCTGCTGCCAGCCCCATTCGCACACCTCCATACCTCAGCTTTTCAGCGCTTGTCTCAGTGCTCTTTTGTTTTTCCTTTTGGTTGTAGAACTTCCACTCAGCCAGCTTTCCTGTGATTCTGGGTGATAGGCGTTTTGTCTTTTAGTTGTAGTTTTGAAATTGTTGTGCGAGGCAGCAATTTAGGTGTTTACCCATACTGCCATCTTGGTTTCTCTCCCTGCACACTTATTTTTTATTTTTTTATTTTTTAACAGACTTCACAAGGGCAGGGCCCAGGTCTGTTTATTCCCTAGAGAATATAACATAATAGGTGCTCAATAAACATTTCTTAACAGAATATCTCTCTTGGTCCTACTTTCTTTCTTTTTTAATTACTTTATCCCCCTGCACACTCTTGCTACCTGATAATTCCATTTGTGAAAGAATGTAGGAGACTAGCAGTTGGACTCTGTACCCAGTTAATCACTGTCCCTAATACACATTCAGAAAATCACTTCTCCTCCCTTAGTTATCTGGTCCTGTAAGAGCTATTTATCTAGATACTCCCAATCTACAAGGGTCATGAGCCAAGGATGTAACAGGTTAATTAGAGGGAGGTCACTGGCATCATCCTCGATGGACATTAGATACAATCTAAGTTAATCATTCTGATTCTTGAAGGTGGGGCGGTCAAGTGTTGGGGGAGGGGAGAGCTGTGAGAGTCCACTACAGAAGCATAATAGTTAGGGAACAAAGAAATTCAGAAATATATAAAGAGAAAATCTCATTGTCTAAGATATTGTTCAGGATCTGGATCTTAGAGTCCCCTGAACCAGCAGTGCTGCTTTGAATAAAGGCTTTTCCTGAAACCTCAGAGAGGAAGGGAGAGTTCGAAACATCGATGAGAGCCAAAACCGGTTTGGCTCAGTGGATAGAGCGTCGGCCTGTGGACTGAAAGGTCCTGAGTTCGATTCCAGTCAAGGGCATGTACCTTGGTTGGGGGCACACCCCCAGTAGGGGGTATGCAAGAGGCAGCTGATCGATGATTCTCTCTCATTGATGTTTCTAACTCTCTATCCCTCTCTCTTTCTCTCTGTAAAAAATCAATAAAATATATTTAAAAAAGAAAAAGAAAAAAGAAAAAAAGAAACATCGATGAGAGAGAAACATTGATCAGCTGCTTCCTGCACACTCCCCATTGGGGATGTGCACACAACCAAGGTACATGCCCTTGACTGGAATAGAACCTGGGACCCTTCAGTCGGCAGGCCTACGCTCTATCCACTGAGCCAAACCGGTTAGGGTGAATTGGTTCCTTCTGAAGCTGCAAGGGAAGGCTCCTAGGGTTTGTAGATGCCGTCTTCATGTTCACATGGCATTCTCCCTGTAACCATGCCTGTCTGCTAACTTCCTACTTTTATGAGGACACTGGTTCAACTGGATGAGGGGTTACCCTAGTGACCTCATTTAACCTCCCTTCACAAAGACCCAGTCTCCTAGTAAGGTGATATTCTGAAGTAACTGGGGGTTAGGACTTCAGCATACGAATTTGTGGAGGAACAAAATTCATCCCCTAAGATCCTCAAAGAGAACCTGGCTCCTGAGAGGCCACTCATGAGCCTCATAAGGAAAGAGCTATACATCACACTTCCTTAGTGAAAGTCTCACCTGGGTTAACTGGACCTCAGCTGACATCTCCCTGTCCCTTAAAACCCCATTCGATTGTCTGAAAGCCCCTTTCCACACTAGGAAGTCCAGATCCTTCCTTGAGCTGTCTTTGAATTCCAGGATGGAAGAGAAGGGAGCTGCTCCTGTTTCAGGTACAAGTGTTACTTCTGGGCTTTGTCTGCCGAAGCCTGGCTCCCTGAGCCCCCACAACACTCCACTCCTCCATGACTGTCGCACAAAAGCCACCATCTGAAGACATTCTGTGTTTCATTGGGCACTGCACCACTTTTTAAAAAAAAATGTTTTTATTGATTTTATTTTATTTATTTTTTTGAGAGAGAAAGAAAGAGGGAAAGAGATAGAAACATTGATGAGAGAAATACATCAGGGCTCCTTATACAGGTTCGGGGTGCTTTCCCTGTAGAGAGAGTCAGATTGGCTGCCTCCTGCACACACCCCCACCAGTGATTGAGGCTGCAACCAGGGCATGTGCCCTGACAGAAAAGCTACCTCTTTAAAAAAACAAAACAAAAAAAAACCTTATTTTTTACAGAGAGGAGGGGAGACGGATAAAGTGTTAGAAACATTGATCAGCTGCCTCCTGCACACCTCCTACTGGGGATGTGCCCACAACCAAGGTACATGCTCTTGACTAGAATTGAACCTGGACCCTTGAGTCCGAAGGCCGACACTCTACTGAGCCAAACTCTATCCCAGTTAGGGTGCTATCTCTTTTTTTATTTTTAAAATATATTTTTATTGATTTCAGAGAGGAAGGGAGAGGGAGAGATAGAAACATCAGTAATGAGAGAGAATCATTGATCTGCTGCCTCCTGCACGCCCCCTACCTAGGATCAAGCCCAAAACCTGGGCATGTGTCCTTGACCAGATTCAAGCCCGGAACTCTTCAGTCCGCAAGCTGAAGCTCTATCCACTGAGCCAATCCAACTTAATAAGCTTTTAAAATACAAATTTCCCCCTCCTTGTTCTTAAAAGGGATCCTGACAGAGCCTCAGATGGCTTACAGCTCTCAGGTCATGGACTGGTCATAGGTGTGCTTGCCTTGATACACAGCAGGCACTGTCGGTGCTCACTGGGACTGCAGCCCACAGCCCCAGCTCCAGGGAGCACCGTGGAGCAGGACGCTGCATAGCAACCCTAGAAAAGGTCACTAAGTGATTCCAACCATAGGGGTGACCCATATCAACTGTGGCCATCAGCGTGGCTCCGTAGGGGACATGGAAAGGTTGGCTCCTGGGAGAACACGGCAGAGACACAGAAAAGCCACAAGGCTGCCTCCTTGCCCATCAGGCCACCCCACCCCACCCCAGCTTGCTCAAATGCAGACTTCTGGCCACATCCCAAGAGAAGATTGAGGATGAGGGCATGGAATTTGCATGTTAAAAGTTCCCTGGGTGATGCTGATGTGGAATGTTCCAGAAGCACAGTTCCAGAGGCACTGATTTGGATCCCGAGTTCTGTGGAGAGTGGGCCATGAACGAGATGGCTCCGGTTTCACCCACTCATCACCCAGGAGTGCTGAGGAAGCAGGGACCCAGGTTAAGAGGGCGCTCAATCTACTGTCTTTCCGTCAGCATTGAGCGGACAGGAGCCAAGCAGTTCTCCTTGAGGGAACTGCAGACACGCAGTGTGCAGGCAAAAAGAGGTTTTTACAGATAGGGAGGGTGCCCTGTTGAATGGAACAATTCCGGATTCAGAGTGGTGACTGGCAAGGAGGTCCAGGGCCAGCCTGTGGAAGGTCACCCTTGTGGTCATCGGTGTCACCCAGAACGTACAGCACTGGTGCCCAGGGTGGTCTCAGGCCTGGGTCCCAGTTCCCCTCCCATGTGGTGTTGACTGGGACCTGGTGGAAGCGGTACTGGGTGAGAAACTTGGGGAAAAGTGAGGGGGGAGGGAGTGCTGCGGTTCTGTCTCCCAATGGGGCCTGTCCTCTAAAGACCCTGGCACCTGAGCAGCTGTTGTCAGGCAGGGCTTGTGCTGCAAGGAGTCAGCAGGCTGTGTTCTGAGAAAAGCCAGCCATTCTGGGAAAGCACAGTCCTGGGAAGGCCACCCAGCGTCAAGGCCAGGGGGGAGGAGGCTGAGCACTTCCTGTGTGCGGTTCCAGGGCACGCCTTTGTCTCCCACCCACCCCACCCTTTCCCCCCGGGCTTAGCTCTACCCACCTTGCTGGGCTGCCCTGGGAACAGGATGGAGCTGGGCAGCGATCACCACCCCCTACAGGCCGGTGGTGGGAGGACGGGCCCGCCATGTAGCTAGCGTCCTGTCCCCCCTCAGCGGGGGGCGATGTTCCCCTCAGCGGGAGGCGGTTTTCCCCTCAGCGGGAGATGTCCCCCCTCAGCGGGGGGCGGTGTTCCCCTCAGCGGGGGGGGGGGGGGCCGATGTCCCCCCTCAGCGGGAGATGTCCCTCTCAGCAGGAGATGTCCCCCCTCAGCGGGAGGAGGTGTTCCCCTCAGCGGGAGATGTCCCCCTCAGCGGGAGGCGATGTTCCCCTCAGCGGGGGGCGGTGTTCCCCTCAGCAGGAGGAGGTGTCCCCCCTCAGCGGGAGATGTCCCCCTCAGCGGGAGGAGGTGTCCCCCCTCAGCGGGAGGAGGTGTCCCCCCTCAGCGGGAGGAGGTGTCCCCCCTCAGCGGGAGGAGATGTCCCCCTCAGCGGGAGATGTCCCCCCTCAGTGGGAGATGTCCCCCCTCAGCGGGAGATGTCCCCCTCAGCGGGAGGAGGTGTCCCCCCTCAGCGGGAGGAGATGTCCCCCTCAGCGGGAGGAGGTGTCCCCCTTCAGCGGGAGGAGGTGTCCCCCCTCAGCGGGAGGAGATGTCCCCCTCAGCGGGAGGCGGTGTCCCCCCTCAGCGGGAGGAGGTGTCCCCCTCAGCGGGGGGGGGCGATGTCCCCCCTCAGCGGGAGATGTCCCCCTCAGCGGGAGATGTCCCCCCTCAGCGGGAGATGTCCCCCCTCAGCGGGAGGCGGTGTTCCCCTCAGCGGGAGATGTCCCCCTCAGCGGAGGTGTCCCCCCTCAGCAGGAGGAGATGTCCCCCTCACCGGGAGATGTCCCCCCTCAGCGGGAGATGTCCCCCCTCACCGGGAGATGTCCCCCCTCAGCGGGAGATGTCCCCCTCACCGGGAGGCGGTGTCCCCCCTCAGCGGGAGGAGATGTCCCCCTCAGCGGGGGGGGGCGATGTCCCCCCTCAGCGGGAGATGTCCCCCTCAGCGGGAGATGTCCCCCCTCAGCGGGAGATGTCCCCCCTCAGCGGGAGGCGGTGTTCCCCTCAGCGGGAGATGTCCCCCTCAGCGGGAGGTGTCCCCCCTCAGCAGGAGGAGATGTCCCCCTCACCGGGAGATGTCCCCCCCTCAGCGGGAGATGTCCCCCCTCACCGGGAGATGTCCCCCCTCAGCGGGAGATGTCCCCCTCACCGGGAGATGTCCCCCCTCAGCGGGAGGCGGTGTCCCCCCTCAGCGGGAGGAGGTGTCCCCCCTCAGCGGGAGGCGGTGTTCCCCTCAGCGGGGGGCGGTGTTCCCCTCAGTGGGGGATGATGGCCCCCCTCAGCGGGAGGAGGTGTCCCCCCTCAGCGGGAGGCGGTGTCTCCCCTCAGCGGGAGGCGGTGTCCCCCTCAGCGGGGGGCGGTGTTCCCCTCAGTGGGGGATGATGGCCCCCCTCAGCGGGAGGAGGTGTCCCCCCTCAGCGGGAGGAGGTGTCCCCCCTCAGCGGGAGGAGGTGTCCCCCCTCAGCGGGAGGCGGTGTCCCCCTCAGCGGGAGATGTCCCCCCTCAGCGGGAGGCGGTGTCCCCCTCAGCGGGAGGCGGTGTCCCCCTCAGCGGGAGGAGGTGTCCCCCCTCAGCGGGGGGCGATGCCCCCCACCAGCAGGGGCAGCAGGAGCAGCAGGAGGGACACGGACAGCCGCCCAGCCGCCCGGCTGATCTCACACTGACAGTCGCAGGGTTCGGACTGGATCGTGGCTCTGGGGGGCCTGGGGGGGCGGGGGCCGGCGCTGGGGGCCGGGCAGTCCAGCCACTGGGGGCCCATGGGCCGGGGGGAGTCCGGCTCGGCCTTGACGGTGCCCTTGGGGAAGCGCCAGTAGTGGGCGCCCTTGAAGAAGTAGGTGTCCCCTGCGGAGGAGGTGGGGGAGAGGGGGAGAGAGAGAGAGAGAGAGAGAGAGAGAGAGAGAGAGAGAGAGAGAGAGAGAGAGAGAGAGAGAGAGATGCTGGGCTGGTGCGGGCTGCCCGAGCCCTGCCCACCCGACGGCTCCTCGAGGTTCCCCCTTTTCCTCCCTACGCCCCCGGGGGTGACCTCTAGTCCCAGCCCCAGGGCCAGCCGCTTGCAAGCCGCCGGGCGCGGGCTCTCCTACCGTCGTTGCTGACGGCGACGTCGTCGGGGCTGGGAGGCGCGCCCTCCCAGAGACTCAGGTCGCGCGGGTAGCCCGGGTCCGGGCGCGCGGCCGCCTCGTCGAACCGCCAGTAGCGGTGGCCCCGGACCAGGTAGGTCTTGCCGTTGAGCGGCCACGAGAACACGGCGTCCACCTCCTCCCCCTGCGGCAGCCCCAGCTCGGCCAGCGGCCGCGCGGCGCCCTCTAGCTGCCGGTCCTTGAACACCCAGAACCAGGGGCCTGCGGGCAGGGAGCCTGGTGAGGGAGGGAGCTGGGTGCCCCTCCCCCTTGGCCCGGCCTCGCCCGTGGGGCGCCCCACTCACCACTGAAGAGCAGGATTCGGCCGTCCCGGTGCCGGGTGTAGGCAGCCTGGATGACATTCACCTTGGGGGGCAGACCCTCCCAGAAGCGGTGGAGCCGGGCAGGCCGGGGGGACACCAGCTGTCCTGAGGGTTGGAGGCGCCAGAACCAGGGGCCTGTGGGAGAAGGGGTGGGCCTGGAGCGAGAGATGGCAAATGGCCTTGTCCCCCAGGGTGTGCGGGCGGCTGGGACTTAGCGCTGGGTGAGAGGTCCATCTGGAAACCAAAGTGTCCAGTGGCTCTAGGTGATGAGACGTCCCGCTTTTCGTGCGACAAACTGTTAAAAATCGGGACTGTCCCGCCAAAAGCAGGATGTCTGGTCACCTTACTAGGGTGACCAGCTGGCCCGGGTCTTTCCTTCTACCGCCACCCCCAATGTGTGTGTGTGTTTGTCAAATACAAGCAAAAGTTTGTGTAGAAAGTCACACAGGTAGAAGAAGTGAGCCCTGGGATAAGGGAGCCAGCTGAGCTGGCTGGGTTCAGGAAGCAAGTTACAGAGGCAAAAGTAGGGCTTAGGAGAAACAGCAAGGCCACAGCCTGGGGGAGGTAGGGGCGGAAAGGCTCCGGGGAGCCTCAGAGAGTGTGCTCTGGGGAAAGAAAGGGGTTGGGGAAGGGCAGTGCCTGGTGTGCTCCACAGAGAGCCACTCCCACCCTCCTTGAAAGTCCGTGTCCTGGGAAACCCCACAGGCCTGGTGGGTCACCCTCAGTGGGCAGGAGACCAACTCTGTGGGGCCGAGGAATATCCCAAGTGACTCACCTTTGAAGAAGAAGGTTTCCCCACGGATGTTGGCGATAGCATCAAAATTGCCATCACATCGATCAGGGACAGGAAGGGAGGGGCTGAGGAGGAAAGGAGAGGTGAGGAGAAAGGGGTCAGGGCTCCTCCTCTCTGTACTTCACCTTGAGGACAGCCCTGGGGGGACTCTTACTGAGCCCCCGCACCAAAGAGGACACCCTGGGGAGGGGAGGCTGCTCACCCAAGATTGCAAAGCTGGAGGAGGACTCACCTTCCTGGGGGCTGGGCGGGGGGCAGAGGAGGAGGAGCCAGGGGTTTCCTTGTGGGCTCATCATATGGGGTTTGGGGTGCTTTCCCTGAGAGAGAGAGTCAGAGAGACATGTGTTCCCCGACCCTGCTGCAGATGCCACATGGGGAGCACCCTCCAACCCCCTCTCACCCCACACTCCCCCCCCCCACACACAACTCCCTGTACCATAGAGCTGCTGCAGGCCTTCACGGTCATCCTGGGACAGCCGGTACTTGGTGGGATCGCCGACAGGACCCTGGTAAAAGGGCCTCATGATGGAGTCAGGGGCAGAGGAGTGGCCCAGGCCCAGGGCGTGGCCAAACTCATGGACTGCCACTGCAAACAGGTCTGTCCCCTCACCATCTGGGGAGGAAGGGAGACTGGGCTGGAGCTGGAGCTGGAGCAGCCAGGAACAGGGCAGTGAGGAAGCCCCTGGGAGCGGGGCCTGCTGGCAGCCAGGAATAGCCAGGAGACCCTCAGAGGAGGAACAGCGTCCTCTGCCCAAAAGCCTCCCTGAGCCACTTCAGCCTTCCTGTAGGAGTTGACTTATTCAGACAGTATTTTTGCTCAGCAGTGCCAGACCCTGGGATCCTGGGCTTACATGGCCGTGGTCGGCAAATTACGGCTCTCGAGCCACATGCGGCTCTTTGGCCCCTCGAGTGTGGCTCTTCCAGGAAATACCACGGCCTGGGCGAGTCTATTTTGAAGAAGTGGCGTTAGAAGAAGTTTAAGTTTTAAAAAATTGAGCTCTCAAAAGACATTTCAATCGCTGTTGTACCATTGATATTTGGCTCTGTTGACTAATGAGTTTGCCGACCACTGGGTTAGGGAAAGGTCAGGAGGAGACAGTCTGGCCCAAGGAAGACTAGCCTCACTGACGTAGGCCTGACCAGAGAGAGATGGGGGAGGGGAAGCAGGAGACTGGGGTGCACACAGTTCCCTCAAGGAAAGTCCCAGCCCTTCCAGTTTCCCTCTCCCAGCTCCAGCCGGTGGTCAGAGGTCCCCCCCACCCCTCGACACCCTCCGCACTCCCACCCATGAGGAATGCTGCTCAGTCACCTTGGCCTCTGCTCCTGAGACCTTCAGAATCCTGCTCCCACCCCCATGGTCCTCCCCCCTCCCCTCCTCCCATCTCTGTGGCCCTTTCCCATCTCTCCCTCCCACAGCCTCTGCCGCTCCCCACCCCTCTGGGGTCCTGGCCTCTCCTCCCACCACTGCAGCCCCCATCCATCTCCTCAGAAGCCGCAGCCTCAGCATGCACTCTCTGACCACAGTCTGCTGGCCTGGGTGCTCAGCCTCACTCCCTGCCTCTCTCTGCACACGGAGGCCTCTTCCTTGGGGACCCAGCCCAGGCGCCAGAAGCAAGCCTCTCTACATTCCCAGCTGCTGGCCAAACCTCAGCTCCTCTTCCATGCGCAAGCTTCCTGCTGGCCCCCCGCTTCGCAGGTGAGAGGCCAAAAGAGACAGAGACAGTGAGAGGGGCGAGGAGCCCCCAGGAGGCATAGCTCCCCCCCCCCCATGTTGATTTACTTCATGGAAACCTCTAACCGGCATCGGCAGTGCTGAACATGGCTTAATTGGACGTGGCCTAGGAACTGAGAAGCAGTTTTCTCTCAGCTGCTAAGTGAGAGTCTAAGAGGGAAATGTGTAAGTCGTAAGAGGAGGAGCAAACACTTGTCCTCATTTACTCCTCACAAAACCCCCACCTCCCACCACCGTTTCCAGGCCAGGACACCGAGGCACTGAGAGGCTGAAGCGCAGGCTGTGCTGGCCCGCTCTCAGCAAGGACCTCCGATGGTCTTGTTCACACTCAGGGGTCCTGAGGAGGTCCTGTGCTGCCTGTGGTTCCCGTTGCTCTGGGTCCTTTTTCTGAGAAATGAGGAAGTTTGGTGGGTTTTTGTTGTTGTTGTTGCTGCTGCTGTTGTCCTCACATGAGGATATTTTTTCCATTGCTTTTCAGAGAGAGTGGAAAGGAAGGAGGGAGGGAAGGATAGAGGAAGAGAAGGAGGGAGAGAGAAAGAGAAGGGAGGGAAGGAGAGAGAGAGAGAGAGAGAGAGAGAGAGAGAGAGAGAGAGAGAGAGAGAGAGAGAGAGAGAGAGAGAGAGAGAGAGAGAGAGAAACATCGATGTGCATCGGCTGGTTGCCTCCCCGACTTGTCCTACTGGGCAAACCCCAAAACCTAGGTATGTCCCCTTGACTGGGAATCCATGCTTGGGCCAACACTCTAACCACCTAATAACACTGGCCAGGGCGAGTGAGGTGTCTTAATCATGTAGGACTCTTTCACCTTTCACTGCCCCCCCCCCCCCCCTTGCCTCTCCTTTGGCCACACCCCTTCCTTGCACTCTTCTCATGCTATGCAGCTGGGGGAAATTACCCAACAAAGTCAAACATCAACAGCACAACGATTGAAATTTCTTTTGAGAGCCAAATTTTTTAAACTTAAACTTTTTCTAATGCCACTTCTTCAAAATAGACTCGCCCAGGCCCTGGTATTTTGTGGAAGAGCCACACTCAAGGGGCCAAAGAGCTGCATAAGGTTCGAGAGCCGCGGTTTGCCGACCACAGGTCTATGGTCGTTCTCAATACCTTCTCTTAACCTTGCCCTGGGCCTCGGCTGGAAGCTGCTTTGCTCTCAGGCACTCAGCCTCAATTCCAAGCCCACCGCCCCTCAAGTTACCAC
Source organism: Pipistrellus kuhlii (assembly GCF_014108245.1). Lineage (NCBI taxonomy): Eukaryota > Metazoa > Chordata > Mammalia > Chiroptera > Vespertilionidae > Pipistrellus > Pipistrellus kuhlii. The sequence goes on from NW_023425540.1 coordinate 90,133,537, forward strand.
CCAGGTCCAGCCCCCAGCTCTTAGGCGACAGATGCTGACAAATGCATTTCCTATTTCAAGACAGGCCGCCCTATGTAATTTCCTGTGTACCCAGAACGGATAGCTTCACCACTACCACCACCATCCCTGCTCCCCACCCCCGCTCACCTGCTGCCCTGCCCTGTTCCAGGACCCTGCCTTGCTCAACTCCTCAAGGACGAGAACAATGCCCCACCCATTCGTCCATGCCTGCACCCTCCCCTGCTTCCATCCATCCATCCGTCTGTTTATCCGTCCATCCACCAACCCTTCCTTCCTATTAACTCAGTCGGCATCCTGAGTGCTCTCAAGAGCCCCGCATCCTAAGACACTCCCTAGACCTGTCCGTCCACTCCCTCAGTTCCTCTCACGCCTACCCCTCCTGTGGTCTGGACTCTTCCCCCATCCACCAAGCCTACAGACACCAAGGTCACTTCATTCCCACATGGCCAAATCCAAGTCCATGTCACTCACGGGATCGGTTTGCCATGCTGGCCACTTCCGCTTTCAGTCTTGTTCTTGATCACCTTTTGGCCTGTTCTTTCTTTATTTCTTTGATTTCCCCTCCCCTGATGCCTTCCCCTTTACTATGGGGCTCTCCACAGCTCTATATTTGACCTTCAAATGCCACACTCTCCTCCTCACCAACCCTCCAGGACCTCCGACTCTCAAATCTGCCAGCAGGCTCAGACCAGACAGCAGCCGGCCATGAACAGAGCACGACTCTGTGTCAGGCCTTGTGCAGAGAGCAGGAGGCGAATTACTCACTTAATCCGTAAATCCACACTACCAACGGGTAATGTTATTCTCATTTCTCCGTGCAAAAACTAAGCACAAAAACTAAGCACACTGAAGTCAAGTAACTTACACACATAGCAAACAGAGGACTATAACCCAGCCTTGAGTTCTGCTTCAAGCTTGCAATCTTTTGTTGTGTTTTGTTTTTGAGAGGAAAAGAGAGAGAGAAAGAGAGGTAGGGAGAGAGAGAGAGAGAGAGAGAGAGAGAGAGAGAGAGAGAGAGAGAGAGAGAGAGAGAGACATTGATAGGCTGCCTCCTGCATATCCCCAACTGGGGATGGAGCCTGAAACCTAGGCATGTGCCTTGGGTATCAAACCTACAACCTTTCAGGGCAGGGGATGACACCAACCCACTGAACCACACAAGCCAGCAAGAACTTGTGTTGTTAGCTGAGGCCGGTTTAGCTCAATGGATAGAGCGCCTGCCTGAGGACTGAAGGGTCCCAGGTTCGATTCCAGTCAAGAGCATTGCTTGCGGGCACATCCCTGGTAGGGGGTGTGCAGGAGGCAGCTGGTCAATGTTTTTCTCTCATCGATGTTTCTAGCTCTCTATCCCTCTCCCTTCTTCTCTGTAAAAAATCAATTAAATATATATTTTTTAAAAAGAGCTTGTGTTCTTAAATGCTGTGTCACACAGTCTCGCTATTGTGGCTACTAGCTGTACCTTGCCCAAAACCTCTCTGAGCCGGTGTGCCGATGCCCTGGCTGCCCCCGCCTCAGAAAATGGCTCTCTCTCCCTCCCAGGCCACCTCTGCCCAGCAGGTCACAATGGCGGGCGGATGCAGGACGAGGAGAGCTGGGCACGTGGCCTCCAGGGAGGGCCAACTATGAGGCACCCCTAGTGCTCCAGAGCTCCGAGCCGGGTCAGGCTCCTCTGGCTGAGACCACATCCTTGCTCAGCTCTTTCCCCAGGCTCCTGCTTCCCGTTCCCCTGAGAACGTACCCCTGAGAAACTGCTTGCCTAAGAATTTACGTCGAGCTCCCATTCTGGGGAACCTAACCTAAGTCACAGGAGCCCAAGCTCATGAGCCACATGTGGCTCTTTGGCCCCTTGAGTGTGGCTCTTCCACAAAATACCACGAGCGGGTATTTGATTGAAACTTCATGGCCCATGTGCAGAAGTCGGTTTTCGGCTCTCAAAAGAAATGTCAATCCTTGCCGAAACTGGTTTGGCTCAGTGAATAGAGTGTCGGTCTGCGGACTGAAAGGTCCCAGGTTCGATTCCGGTCAAGGGCATGTACATTGGTTGCGGGCACATTCCCAGTAGGAGGTGTGCAAGAGGCAGCTGGTCGATGTTTCTCTCTCATCGACATTTCTGGCTCTCTATCCTTCTCCCTTCCTCTCTGTAAAAAATCAATAAAATATATTAAAAAGAAAAAAAGAAAAAAGAAAGAAATGTCAATCCTTATCCTGTGGATGTTTGGCTGTGTTGACTAATGAGTTTGCCGACCACTGCTCTAGAGCAATATTCTGAACCACCAAAGCATGCACTGGCTGCACCGACTGCCCATAGCTCTACAGACACATACCCACGTAAACTTACCCCTACCTTCCCGCAGCCTGCTGCTCCTGCCCCCACACTTCCCACCTGCATTACCAGGACTGTCCTCCAGAGGCCAGCACGCCAACCTCCTATACCCTTTGTCCCCAGGATCCAGTCAGACCCCAACCTTGACCCATCCTGATTAAACGTCCCTCAGAGCCACCCACTGCCCTCCATTCACCAACCCCCATCTCCCACCACCATCCTCGAGTTGGCTCTGTACCAACTGTCCGCCTGCCTGCCCTATCTTGCCCTGCACCTCAGCCAGTAGCACCTCTAGAATGCAAAACCTTCCACATCGATTCCTACAGAACCCTACAATTCAGATGCCTCCCAGTGCTCCCCAAGGCCCCTTTGTGTGATATGAAACCTCCCACCCCCCCTCCTGACACTGTGCTGTTTGCCTCCCAGCCCCCAATGTCCTTGGCCACCTCTCACCCCAGTGCTCTCATCCCTGACCACATGACCATCCTGCACTCGGCCAGCTCACTGGCTTGTGCTTCCATATTGAACCTCACCCCCTCCCTGTATACTCTAGGAGAGCAGGGCCTGGTGTGCTAGTTGGCACTCAGTGTGTGTGTGTGTGTGTGTGTGTGTGTGTGAGTGAGAGAGAGAGACAGAGAGAGAGAGACAGAGAGAGAGAGCAGAGTCACTGCTTCCAGGAAGTCTCCTGCAGCCCAAAGCCTCAAATCAGTCCTCTCTCTGAGCACCCGCAGGCTTGAGGACTTCCCTGTTGTAACTCCTTGTGGTTGTGTCATGATGTGTAGCAACCGCCTCTTACTCTTCTGACTCAGGGGCTGCACAGAACTGCGTTTTTGCCTTTTTAAGTTCTCGGCCCCAGCTCGGAGCTGGGCACTCACAGGCCTCTTGGATGGGTCGTTTTCTGTGTCAGAGTGGCCAGATGATGGCGCCCAGTTGCTTGGTCAAATGCTAGCCTCGATGCTGCTCTGGAGGTTATTTTGTAGGTGCAATTCTAAGTAAAGCAGATTACTCTCCATTCTGTGGGCAGGCCTCACCTAATGAGCTGAAGGGCTTAAGAGCAAAACACTGAGCTTTCCCGGAAAAAGAATCCTGCCTTCGGACTGCAACATAGAAAGCCTGCTTGGGTTTCCAGCCAGTTGGCTGGCCCTACAGATTTTTAAAAATATATATTTTATTGATTTTTTACAGAGAGGAAGAGAAAGGGATAGAAAGCTAGAAACACTGATGAGAGAGAATCATCGATCAGCTGCCTCCTGCACACCCCCTACTGGGGATGTGCCCACAACCAAGGTACATGCCCTTGACTGGAATCGAACCTGGGACCTTTCAGTCCACAGGTCGATGCTCTAGCCTAGGGGTGCCGAACTCAATCAGAGAAGGGGCCAAAATCTAAAATCCAGCCTAAATCGCGGGCCGAATGGTTTACTGAACAGTCATAAACTGTCATTGTGATGGAAACGCAGCGGAGTGCAGTGATGACAGCGCGGTGCGGGCCACATTGCAAGGCCTGGCGGGACGGATTTGGCCCGCGGGCCTTGTGTTTGACACAAGTGTCTAGCCACTGAGTCAAACCGGTTTCAGCTGGCCCTACAGATTTTGGACTCAAAATGGCAACATCAATTCTCATCTGAACTTCCAGCCTGGGGACTTGCCTTACCGATTTTGGACTTGCCAGGACCACAATTCCGTATACCAATGCCTTAAAATGAAGCACACCCATGTGCTTGCGCGCGCGCGCGCGCACACACACACACACACACACACACACACACACACATCGTATTGGTTCTGTTTTCCTGGAGAAGCCCAACGGATACCGCCTCCATCAACAAATGTAATTTAAACCTAATTCTTAAAGGACAGACAGACAGACCTGAGGAGAGGACTTCTCAGAAGAAGGGACATTGTACCTTTTGACCCAAAAGTCCAGATTTCTTCATCGTCGAAGTGAGTGTCCCCGGAGATGGAATGCTCCCCGGGGAAGAAGGCGTGGGCGAGGGTGCCCCCCTGCCCATCGAAGGGGTAGCTGTCCTGGTGGTAGGCCCGGACAAAGTCGATGAGGATGTCCGGCTCCGGTGAGCCCTGATGACCCACCTCCTGGAACTTGAGGCCGGACTCAATGCCCCAGGTGGTCAGGGCGTGGTGCATGAGAATCCGCACGGTCTCCTGGCTCAGCGCCGAGCTCCGGGGGAAGGAATCTATCCTGGGGAAAGAGGGATGGGGGTAAGGACAGCCGGGGAGACAGAGACCGGGGCCCAGCAGGCCAGCCCAGGGCGGGGCAGGCACCAGCACCTACCTCCATGTCAGGGTCTGCTTCTTCCAAGTACTGCCGCTCAGAGCATAGCGCCGGCGCCGCCGCCTGACCAGCTCCGCCACCCCCAGCACGTCAGGCAGAGAGCAGCGGGGCCTATGCATGGTGGCTATGGTGACTGGGTCTGTGGGACGGGTTGGGGGAGCGGGATCAGCAGGACAACCTGCCATAGCCATGATGCCAGCTAACTTCCCACATGGGAAACGGGTTCAGGGAGATTAAGACATGTGCCCCCACTTGGATTGGAACCCAGGCGGTCTGATTCTGTAAGCCAGCTCATACCAACGGGCACCTGGCCCTGGAGGGCCTGGCTGCCTCCAGTGGTGCTCAGAGCCTCAGGCGGGGAACTTCCCGGAGCCCTGTGGGTGCAGTGCAGACTCCTCTCTGAGGCTGGAAACCCCTAGGAGGGTGCCCACACCCACACCAGAGGCTCCAAGACCCTATCTTGTCTAGATAAAATCTGCCCAGAGTCCCCATGCCGGCTGGGCCTCTGGTTTCCTGTGACTAACCACCCGCTCCTGGGTGAGAGCTGCCTGGAACCCCCTTTTCCAGCTGAGCTCATTTTCCGGCAGACTCCTCCGCCTCCACAGACGGTCAGACCTCACCTCGATGGCGGAGGCCACGACGTGTCACTGAGCACGTGTGGATGCCAGCTCTGCTGGGCAGCGGCCAGGGCAGGGGAACACCCTGCCTTCCCTCACCGCCAGCCAGGAACCCACCACTTCTCTCTTCTTCCCCATTCAACCCGACAGATGAGCCTCTTAGCTCCGCCTCCAAAAGGCACTCTGGAGTCCACCGTGTCTCATCACACGTCCCGCCATCAGCCCTTGCCCGCACCCGGCACGACCTCCTTGCCGGCCTCCGTGCTCCCCACCCACCATTCTCCATCAGCAACCAAAGGAAATAAATGTAAAGCTGCAATACAGACCATGTTGCCTTCCTCCTTCAGACCCTTCCATGGCTTCTGGCCGTGCTTTGGAATCAAACCCAAACCCTTTGAAGCCCCCCCACCCCACCCCCAACCAGGCCTCTGCTTAGCTCCTTAGCCCTCTCTCCTCACAGGTGCACAGCCTGTGCCAGCCACAGAGCCTCTGCATTGGCCTGGTACCCTCTTCTCCCGCATCTTCCCCGCGGCTGGCTGCTCCTCGGGATGTCCTGTGAGTTCTCTGTGTCATAGGAATTCCTCTCGGCTCCCGTGACTCCTGTCAGAGGACCCTGACCTGGCCAGCCCAGCCCCTCAGCGCTATTAGCGTTTTATTTTCTTCGAAAACACCACTCTCTGAAATTGTCCTGCCTATTTCTGTTTCTGGCCTCCAGAATGTGTCTGTCTCCGGAAGGTTAGCTCTATGAGAGCAGGGACTTATCTACTTTGCTCACTCTGGGTCCAGGCCTGAAATGGCCTCTCACATAAGCGATTCTCATACATTTTTGGTATTTCTTGGGTGAGGGCCTGAGTTCAGCAGCGTCCTAACCCCCTTGACTCTGCACAGGCTGAGGTTTAGGAACAGCTGGGTAATGGTCAGGCTGGTGAGTGCGGAGGGAGGCAGGGCTGGGGGCACCTACCCAGTTGGCCGGTCTCGGGCAGCCCAGCAAACCTCTGCATCACCTTGATGGCATCCTGAAGCTTCTCAAGGCTCTGCAGCTGGGCCTGGGCTGGGTGGGGAGGTGGCAGGTAGCCATAGCGGGTCAGCCAGTCCTGGGCGGTAGGAGTGAGCAGGTGAGGCGGGCAGGGCGGGAGCGGTGGGACTCTGCTTTCTGCAAGCCTCGCCGCTCACCAGTCCGGAGCCGGGGCGCCCCTCTCCAGGCCCTGCCCTCCCGCCCTGGGTTGGCAGTCTTCTAGCCCCCGAGTCCTGGTGCCCAACTCCCCCGCCCCGTCCCATTCCAATCTTCAAACCCTGGTTCCAACCCCGACGCTTCCTAGAATCCGGGATCCCAGACCCCATCCGCACTCGGTCACTGCGGACACTGGAACCAGCGCTCAGCCTGACCTGGTGTCCGGCGCCAGCTCCCCTCTCCCCCCCCGCCCCTGCGGATCCCAGAGGCCGGGAGACCCCACTCACCAAGCCCAGGCTCACGTCCTGCGCCGCGGGCTCCGGGGCGAGCGCGGGCAGCGGCGGCGGGAGCAGCGCCAGGAGCAGCAGCGCCGGGAGCCGGCGCCCCCGGGGCCGGAGCCGGAGCATGGCGCGCTCCGGCCGGGGCAGCGCGGGGCTCCAGGGGGCCCGACCGAGCCGCCCGGGTCCGGGGAGGAGAGCGGAGAGTCTAGGGTGGGGCACCTGGTGCTGGGTAAGGGGGGTGGGAGGAGGATCGGGGACCGCTCAGGGGGCAGGGGTCCTAGGGAGCAGGGGGCAGGGGTATGTGGAGCCCAGCGGAGGGTCCAGGGGCGCTGGGCCTGTAGTGACGGATCCGAGGGGTCCCGGCCGGTCCAGTGCCGGCGGCGGCCCCTCCCTCGGCGGGGCGGCGCGGGGCGGGGCGGGCACACCCCGATTAGCGGTGAAAGCGCGGCGGGGAAATGGCCCAACTTTCTGACATCCAGCGAGACGGGGCGGGCCGGTGAACCCCCTCCAGCTCTGAGCCGGCCCGGGGGCAGGGCGAGGCGGGGCGGGGCAGGGTGAGGGGCTGGCGGGGGGAGGTTGGCAAGGAGCCCGGGCCGCAAGTTTCTCTTCCAGGTCCGAACGCCAGTGGGGCTCGGGGGCGCGGCTCACTTCTGCTTTCTCAGGGGACAGCCAGCTCGGCTGCACGGGAAGGAGCGGCTCCAGCCCCCTCCCCTCCCCCAGTCCCTCCCATCCCCCTCTCCTCCCCAGCCACAGCCCCCCAGACCCTACGCCAGGAGGAGGCGTCTCGCCTCCGCGGTCCGCGCGAGCCAGGCGGGTCGCAGCCGGTGCCCACTGTGTGCCCGGGGTGGGGGTGGGGGCGCCTGCTGGCCCGGTTCATCCCCCCAACCGCCTGGGCTGCGCGGGTCTCAGCCTCGGCGCGCGGGGTCCGGGCACCCCGAATCCCAGCCCTGGAGCTGCCCGGCGGGTGCGCTTCCCCCCTCCGCTAATCGGAGCTTCACAATCTAGTAACCGAACGACTGGAGCGCCTGGCCTGCAGCGTGCCGGGAGCGCGAGGGGAGCAGACCCTAGAGCAGGGATGGGACACACACACACACACACACACACACACACACACACACCCGCCTCGCCATGCCGCCGGGGAGCGCAGGGCTCGGAGGCCCGGCAGCTGGAGAAGGATTAGGAGGAACCACGGCACCTTGCGGGGAGGGACCGGAGAGCCGCACAGCTCTGTCTCTGGGCCGGGCAGCCACGGACCCAGGTGTGTTTTAGACAAAGAGCAGGCGGGACAGGAGCCAGAGGCACAGCCACAGCACCTGAGGTCCTGCACTGATCCTCCGGGCTGCCGTGACCAACTGCTGCAGACCGGGTGACGTCAGCCATGGAAATAAAGATTTTCTCGCAGTCTGGAAGCTGGAGGTCCAAGGTCAAGGAGCAGGCAGGGTGGGTTTCTCCTACCATCTCAAGGCCTCTCTGCTTCGCTTGAAATGGCCACTTCCCTGTGTCCTCGTGTGGTCTTTCCTCTGTAGCCCAGATGCCTCTGTGTGTGTCCACATGTCCTCTTCCTTAAAAACACACCTGTCCGCCCAGCCGCAAGAGCTCCGTGGTTGAGCATAAACCAGGAAGTCTCCGGTTTGATTCCCTGTCAGGGCACAGGCCCAGGTTGTGGGCTCTATCCCCAGTAAGCCGTGCAGAAGGCAACCAATCAGTGATTCTCTCTCATCATTGATGTTTCTGTCTCTCTCTCTCTCCCTCTCCCTGTCTCTCTCTGAATCCAATAAAAAATATATATTTTTTTATTTAAAAAAAGACACCAGTCAAGCCCTGGCGGATGTGGCTCAGTGCTTAGATCATGGGTTCAATGGGGGAAGGAGGGTGCATTCAGGTGGCAACCAATTAATGTGTCTCACATCAATGTTGTTGTTTTTTCTCTCTTCCTCCCTCCTTCCCTCCTTTCCACTCTGTCTGAAAATCGATGGGGGGAAAAAATATCCTTGGGTGAGGATTAACAACAACAAAAAAGACACCTTAATGTTAAAAAAAAAAAAAAGACACCAGTCAGTCAGATAAAGATCCACCCTAATGGCCTCATTTTGCCTTAATCACCTCTGTAAAAAGCCCTGCCTTCAAATACAGTCCCATTCTGAGGTCCCGGGATGGGAGTTGGGAGGCACAATTCAGTCTGCTACAGATCCCACACTCCTCCTGGGTGTTCCCCCTCCTCTCTCACTACAACTACCCTCACAGCACTCTGACAGCAGCTGTGTGGGTTTCTTCCCAAGCCCAGTAACTCTCTGACACCAGCTCAGTGTCACTGCCAACACTAACCAGAGTTAGCACCCCACACACAGGCTGAGGGCTCAGTCCCGGGAGACTTCCCCCATGTTCAGATGCCAATTGTAGTCAGTGGACCAAGTTTACCCACAATTACTACAGACTTGACTACGGAGCGTAGGTTCCTATGGCCACACGGATCATTTGCTAGAACAGCCGGCAGAATGCAGGGGAAGATAATAAAGGATACAGAACAACAGCCAGACACATCGGGGGAAATCTGGAAGGTTCCCAACCAAGCACAAGAGCTTCTGTCCATGTAGAGTTGGGGTGCCACCTCCCGAAAAGTTAATGTTCACCAACCGTGGAGCTCTCTGAACCCCATACTTTTGGGATTTTTATGGTCGGCATGACCAGCTACTAACTCAATCTCCAGTCCCTCTCCCCTTCCTGAAACATGAGCGGTGGGGCTCCAAGTTCCAAGATACTAACCATGGTCTTCTGGGTGACCAGCCCCCCTCCAGGAGGTACAGGAGCCCACTCAAAGTCGCCTTGTTAGAACAAAAGACACTCTATGACCCAAGAAGTCCTGAGGGGTTTAGAGCCCTGTGTCAGGAACTGGAGCAGAGACCAATACATATATTTTCTATTACTTCACAGCCCCCCACTGGCCTCTGGTCATAAAACACGTCTCAAAAGATATTGGCACATTACTAGAACCCCACACAGTCATTAGTATTCATTTCAGTCAATCATCATATATAAAAATGTCCCCCAGGCCATAGCCAGTTTGGGTCAGTGGATAGAGCGTCAGCCTGCAGACTCAAGGGTTCCAGGTTCGATTCCAGTCAAGGGAATATACTTTGGTTTAGGGCACATCCCCAGTAGGGATGTGCAGGAGGCAGCTGATTAATATTTCTCTCTTATCAATATTTCTTTTTTTTCCACTTTTTTTAAAATAAATTTTTATTGTTCATATTATTACAAATGTTCCTCCCCCCACCCCACCATTGCTCTCCTCCACCAGGTTCCCACCCCACCCTCTGCCCTTTCCCCACTCCCTGTTGTCCTCATCCATATGTGCATAGTTTATGTTCAGTTTATTCCCACATCCCCCTCTTCCCTTTTCCCCAAGAATCGTCAGTTCACTCCCCTTCCATACCTCTGATTCTATTATATTCAACAGTTAATATTGTTCATCAGATTTTTTTTTAATTTCCTTGGTTTTTAGATTCACTTGTTGATAGTTATGTATTTGTTGTTCATAATTTTTATCTTTATTTACTTTCTCTTCTGAAAGAACCCCCTTCAGCAATTCATATAATTCTGGTTTGGTGGTGATGAACTCCTTTAACTTTTTTTTATTAGTGAAGCTCTTTATCTGACCTTCGATTCTGAGTGATAGCTTTGCTGGATAGATTATCTTTGACTGTAGGTTCTTACTATTCATCACCTTGAATATTTCTTGCCATTCCCGTCTGGCCTGCATGGTTTCTGTTGAGAAATCAGCTGACAATCGTATAGGTGCTCCTTTATAGGAGCTCTTGCTGCTTTTAATATTCTCTCTTTGTCTTTTGCTCTTGGAATTTTAATTATGATTTGTCTTGGTGTGGTCCTCTTTGGATTCCTTTTGTTTGGAGTTCTGTGCGCTTTCTGGACTTGTAAGTCTAATTCTTTCACCAGGTGGGGAAAGTTTTCTGTCACTATTTCTTTCAGTATGTTTTCGATATCTTGCTCTCTCTCATCTTCTGGGACCCCCATAATTCTGATGTTGGTTCACTTGAAGTTGTCCCAGAGATTTCTTACATTGTCTTCAATTTTCTGGATTCTCTTGCCTTCTAGCTTCTGTGGAGGAGTGTCATCTGGCTCTTTATGTTCCAACTCTTTGACTTGATTCTTGCAATCTTCCATTCTGTTTTTAGGACTCTGTATAATATTTTTTATTTCAGACAATGTATTCTTTATTTCTTGTTGATCCCTTATCATTTCTTGTTGATCCCTTATCATTTCTTGCTGATCCCTTATCATTTCTTGTTGATTCCTTATTAATTCTAGTTGATCTCTTTTCATATCCTCATAGGTCTTATCCATCTTTTCTAGGAAATTCTTGAAAAACCTTATAAGCGTAGATTTGAACTCTATATCCAGTCGCTTTTTGTCCTCCATTTCTTTCCTTTGTGATCTATTTCCTTGTCGCATTTCGCAGCTACAGATGGGGCGGGGTTTCAGGGTGGAGCCTACAGCCTTGGCTTCTGTCAGCCCCGCCCTATGCGACTCCTGAGACTCAGGGTCCTTCAGTACTCGCTGCAAAGCGCCTCTGAGAGATAGGTGCCCTCGATTTTCGCCTGCTGCCAAACAGTCTATGCTCTCCCCCAATGAGTCTGGTATTGGGGTTCAGTTGGAAGTGGAGTTGGAGGTGGCATTCAGAGCAGACTGGAGCCCCTGTCTCCTTCCCACCGGGGCAATCCCACGGCACAGCCGCTGGGACCTCCTTTCGCCGCTTCCCAGCCCAGGGGTTCCGCCTCGCAGCCCAGCTCCCTATGGATGAGCCTGGGTCCCCCGGGTCTGGGCTAGAACTGGGGTTCAGAGCAGTCGGAAGTGGGGCCCAGCACAGTCGGAGTTTTATCTCCTTCCTGCTAGGGAACGCCAGCCAGGCACTGGGCCTCCCTCCTATCCGGCTCTGTCCTTTCCGCGCACCGCACGTTTCTCCGTACCTCAGGCTTTTCCAGCTCCTCCACACTTCCTTCTGGTTTTCTCCTTGCTTCTCGTTGTAGAATTTCCAGTCAGTCGACTTTCCTGTAGTTCTGGGTAATGTCCATTTTATATTTTAGTTGTGTTTTATTGAAATTGTTGTGTGCAGCTGCGGCTAGGTGTCTACCTGAGCAGCCATCTTGGATTCTCTCCTCTTATCAATATTTCTAACTCTTTTTCTCTCTCCCTTCTTCTCTGTAAAAATCAATAAAATATGATTTTTAAAAAAAGAAAAAGGAAAAGAAAATGTCCCCCAGAATGAGGCCACTCAGGTTTGCAGGCTTCCATTCAATCTTGCAAAAGCAGAGGTGGTCCCAGCAAACATGGACACACCCTTTCAGGTATCCTATCTAATGAAAGGGTGATATGCAAATTAACCATCACTCCACGTCAAAGGTAGTGGCGTCCATAGCACCAGAGTTGGACGCTAGCATTCCACACCCAGGACGTGGAGGGAGGGAGGGCTGCAGATAAAATGTGGGACTGCTGGGCTGGGGGTGAGCCCAGCGGGCAGAGCCCAGTGGGGCCTCTGACCTGGGCGTGTGCACCAGGCAGCTGCCACCGTGTGTCTAGGGACATGCCCCCAGCCAAGCGGCCATAAGCCCAGTGAACACAATGCAGGGGGTCCTCTGGGCATGAGCTGCAGAGGAAACACCTTTTCTGGTGGCTCATTGGCTAAGCTCCCTGTAAGCTGCCACTCACAGTGTTCTTGGTAACTTGGGTAATAAGAGTCCAAGAAGGTGATCTAGGGTTTTTCCACATCACTCCTGGAAGAAAAACTAAGGTCTGCTGCTGGAGGGGCTAAGAAATGTCTTATCCTGCCCTAGCCAGTTCAGCTCAGTGGATAGTGACTCAGCCTGCCGACTGCAGGATTCAGGTTTGATTCTGATTTAGGGCATGTACCTAGGTTGCAGGCTCCTCCCTGGCTGGGGCCCAGATCAGGGCTCATGCAGGAGGCAACCAATTGAAGTGTCCCTCTCACACCGATGTTTCTCTCTGTCTTTCCCTCTGTCTTCCATGCTCTCTAAAAATCAATGGAAACATATCCTCAAGTGAAGATAAGAAAAAAAAGAAAGAAAGAAGAAAGAAAGAAAGAAAGGTCATATCCTATGAACGACACTTCCTGAAAATGCCTAAAGAAAGTTGTCATTTTTTCATGGTGAAGGGACTGGAGTCCGTGTTGATGAAAACACCTTGGTGGCTGTGACAGTAGCAGCAGCAGGGTAAAGTGGCTGGCGCCTTCCCCTGATCAGCTCGGTCACCTCCTGCAGAGGGAGGCCAGACTGGGGCTTAGGCCCGCTCCCTGTCAGTAGGACATCCCCTGAGAATTCCCAGTCTGTGAAAGGGGGCAGGCTTGGCTGAGGGACTCCCCTCGCCCCCCCTCCAGTGCATGAATTTCGTGCACCGGGCCTCTAGTCTGATGTAATCATGCTAAGAGACGATATCATCTCTTGCTCTGAGCCTCTTTCGAGGTGTTAATGTAATATTGGTCTCTTGTTACATAACCCATTTGTTCATAATTTTTCCCTTAGCTGCTATTTCTCCTCTTATTTATCCCCAGACTCTTGCACTGTTGGAAGAGATGTTTTGGCCATTATGCTAGTCTAGATTGCAGGCAGCAACACTAGTCTATCAAGAAGGTAAGAACAGATCAGTAACCTCCCCTTCAGTCCACTCCGGTTCACAGGGTGAGGTTACACAGATGCAGAACTTGTGAGCTGTTCTTATCAGCAGGTATACAGCTGCAGTCACCATTAGCATCAATTTTGGCAGATGGAGCAGATGAATTCTGACATAAAGTTTAAAATGTAGTTGCAGAAAAATAAATTAATTAAATTAAATTAAATTTAATTTAATTTAATTTAAAAAAACCAAAACCAATTTGGCTCAGTGGATAGAGCATTGGCCTGTGGACTCAAGGGTCCCAGGTTCTATTCCTGTCAAGGGCATGTACCTTGGCTGTGGGCACATCCCCAGTAGGGGGTGTGCAAATCAAGCTGAACGATGATTCTCTCTCATACATGTTTCTAACTCTGTCCCTCTCTCTTCCTCTCTGTAAAAAAAAAAATCAATAAAATATATTTTAAAAAATAAAATGTAGTTACCAGAGCCAGCAGCAATGAGCGGGGCCCACAGGGCCGATGTCTGCAGTACCCCATCCCTGGGAGATGGAACCGGGCAGTGGGGTCCAGTCGTGGTGGAGTACCATGAACCCTGCAGCTTTGAGGCGACCCACCTGGAGCTGGCACGCACCGAGAAGGAGCAGTACCCTGGCATGGAGATCGAGTCTCGCCCGGGGGCCACAGGGAGATGGAGATCAATGGACAGCTGTGTTCCCCAAGCTGGAGAATGGGGCCTCCCTATGGGAAAGCTCTCACTGAGGCCATTCAAAGACCCAGTGACGGAGAACCCCCAGGAAAGATCACCAGCAGCTATCCTCCCTGCGTCACCCTGTGACTACATGGGATGCCAGGTTCCTGGTGTTCTGGGATACAAGCCCTGGTCCCCCCTTTGGTCCTGCTGAGGCTTCCCCACTGCCTCTTTCCCCTCACTTGGCTCCAGGTAGCTGAGACCCTGGCCTCCACTTTGCCCCTTTGGGTACCAGGAGGGAACAGAAACTGCTATTGGTCTGGAGGGTGGGAGAGCCTCTCCCCTGATATTGTCACAGCCACCTTGCTGGAAGCTAATTCCAGCAGGTCATCAACGCAAGAAGTGTCTTCAAAAGGTTGATGGAACTTGGGGATTCAGCAGGGTTGAATACATATTGCCTGCTGCTGTAATAGCTAAGGGCATTTCCCCACTGGATCTGGGGGAAGTGGGTGGAGAATTATGCTGGTTAGACACAACAATTCTTTCCAAGAGGAGAAGATGATGGTATAATGAGTCAGTCTTAAAGATGTGCATATATTATCACATGCTACCAGACAGCTGAGGATATTTTAATCTACATGTTATTGCCTACTGCTGGCCAAACACCTGAACAGCCGAAGGCAGTTCCCCAAACTTACAATTGCCTACTGTGTACCAGACTTACCTTTGATATGTATATCTACTTTGCTATAAAGCGAAATGTGGGAATAAAAGAGCCCTCGGCCTGGAGATAGGGAGAACTTGGTTCCTATAGCTAAGCTCCTCTGGCTCCCCCATGAATTATAAATTTATATTATATTTTTAGTCTCTTTATTAATTTACTCTCAGTGCCTTCTCCAGATTCCTGGACTCTTCCAGATGCTGGGAAAGAACCCCAGCATTACCACCTAGTACCCCTTCTGGGATCAGTGTCCACAAAAGCTTGCTCCCATCTCCAGCCTAGCTATACCTGTAAGAGGCCACTGTAGTTCTAATTTATTTTCTACTAGCCCCACGCAATGTCAGCTATTGGCAAAAAAAATTGGCATTACAAAAAAAAAAAAGTTGCTGAAACCGGTTTGGCTCAGTCGGCCTGTGGACTGGGGGGTGCCGGAGGCAGCTGATGCTTCTCTCTCATCGATGTTTCTAACTCTCTGTCCCTCTCCCTTCCTCTCTGTGAAAAATCAATAAAATAAAAAAAGTAATAAAATAAAATGTAGTTGCAAACTCTTTTATTTAGGAATCATTGCTGTTTCAGGCACTTGCATTTGCAGCCCTGGGTATAGGACCACTGAATCAGGTATGGAAAAACAATTGAGGTGATGTGAGGAAGAAGAAAGAAAAAGACTGAGTCATTATCTCAGTCTTGCACCATCTCCTCCGCTTGGGAAGAATTGCAGTATCTTACCAGCATAATTCTCCACCGCCTTCCCCCAGATCCAGTGGAGAAACTCCTTTAGCCCCACTCATGTTCCTGTTGAGTGTGAGCATACACTCATGAAGGTGTGTCAGCCTCTATCTCCTTTCATTTTAGACAATGTTTCTATTGCGCATTCCAATTCTCTACCAAATAAAACTCTGAGAAGGACATCTCTCTGCCCAGTGTTGGACATCATGGGCTATAAAGGGTGGTCCTTGGCCTGAAGAAATGACAATTGGCCATAATAATTGGTGCATTATCTTCTGTTCTGTTATTGCTTTTGTTTGTGTGTGTGTGTGTGTGTGTGTGTGTGTGTGTTTTATATATTTTATTGACTTTTTTACACAGAGGAAGAGAGAGGGATAGAGAGTTAGAAACATCAGTGAGAGAATCATCAACCAGCTGCCTTTTGCACACCCCCTGCTGGGGATGTGCCTGCAACCAAGGTACATGCCCTTGACCGGAATCGAACCCAGGACTCTTCAGTCCACAGCTGACACCCTACCCACTAAGCCAAACCAGCTAGGGCTGTTCTGGTGCATGTGGTTTTTTTTTTAATAGCATCTGAGCATTTGCATCTATTGCTGAGTAAGCAAAGCCCAGTCCAGATTCAGTGTCTGTACTCATCAGGGCCCATTTGTAGGCCACCAGCAGCAGTCTGACTTGCCAGCTATGATCAAAGCCTTTGCCCCGGGGAACCTGCCCCAGAGCCACTGCAGTCTTCCTGCACACTTAGTTTGTGGGCCCCGGTGGCCGCCTCCAGAGAGCACACAGACATATCTGCTGGTTGATTTTCATCATCTTCCAAATCTGGAGGGAGTTCTTCAGATGGACACCTGCGTGTCCTACTTTATTCATGCCTCAAGTTCCCATAGGGATTTCCACAGGGAGCGAGTTCCCACTGCCCTCCTGCCTGCTCAGATGGCCAGGCCATTGGTCACTACTGATGAGTTTGTAGGAACAAAAACATAGGGAATTTGACTGTTCAGTTCTTCCATCGCTGCTAGGAAAACAGCATGCAGTTCAGTCCACTGAACCGATCGGTCCTTACTTCTTTGATCAGCGTAGTGGCCACCTAACCACGATGTCATTTATTCACCATGGAACTGCCGTCCACAAACCAAGCAGCTCTTGTTGGTCAGTTAAGGGCTATTGATAGAGCACCGTCCGGTGACAACAGAAGCCAGGAGCTCCTCAGACCATTCCAAAGTTGGTTGTAGGGGAGAAAGGTTCCCTGCTTGTGAGCATGTATTTGTGTTCCCAGCAGCACGAGCCTGTATAAACCATTTCCATGTCATTATCCAACTCTTCCGGGCCCCGCAGTACCCATTAGAGCATTTTTCTGACATCACCCAACACACTGTGGATAGTTCAGGTTTCAAGATCATTTTATGTCCTTCAGCCTTATGAGTAGCTTCGATTTTTGACTGATAGCAAGGTAGGAAATACCCCAAAATGAAAATTCTCTTGTCCAACGTACCCGTAGTCGTCACTAGGTGGCGCTCACGGGATGTTGTAATAGTCCAGCCCGCACTCCATTGGGCTACTGCAGAGGAGCTATTCCAGCTTCCCTTCCACGCTTTGTGGGCTCAGGCAACTGCCCAGCTGCCCATTCAGCATGCCCAGTTAATGTGGCCAGACGGACGCATTTACATACCTGTTTTACACGACTAGGTAGGGAACCGTTCCCCAGTTAGAGACAATGTCCATCCCATAACACGGTGGTCCTCAACCTTTCTAATGCCTCAACCCTTCCATACAGCTCCTCATGTTGTGGTGACCCCCAACCATAAAATTATTTTCGCTGCTACTTCGTAACTGTCATTTTGCTACTGTTAATGAACTATAGTGTAAATATCTGTGTTTTCTGACAGTTGTAAGCTCTACAGCAGTGGTTCTCAACCTTGCAGCGTCGCCTAAGACCAGCATCCAAAACAATCTGCTTACTCTCAGAATCCCTTTCAGTGAAGGCTCTTCAGGAAACCGGTGATACCAATCTGCCCTCTGGTTTCTGTGGTTTCTTGATTTGGCCCTTCCCTGATGTCCACTACCTTCTTGGTGACCACAGATCTTAGAGATTCTTTCTGTGCTTCCTGCACCATTTTCACCTTGAGCAGCAGTTGGGAGGCCAGTGGCTGAAGCTCAACCTCACTGAAGTCGGAGTTTGTCCTAGCATCAAGGTCCAGCCCCAAACTCTATTTTTTTAAAATATATTTTATTGTTTTTTTACAGAGAGGAAGAGAGAGGGATAGAGAGTAAGAAACATCGATGAGAGATGTTCATTCTACTGGGGATGTGCCCACAACCAAGGCCCTTGACCGGAATCAAACCTGGGACCTTTCAGTCACAGGCCGCCGCTCTATCCACTGAGCCAAACTGGTTTTGGCCAGCCCCAAACTCTTTTTAAATTTTGCTTTAGTTATTCTAGCTAACAATAACAAAGAGATGGAGTGTTTTACTTTTTTAAAAATATATATATTTTTATTTATTTGAGAGAGAGAGGAGTGGGGGGAGGGGGGGGGGGAGAGAGAGAGAGAGAGAGAGAGAGAGAGAGAGAGAGAGAGAAAGAGAGAGAGAGAGAGAGACTGAATAGTTGCCCCCCATATGCATCCTGACTAGGGACTGAGCCCACAACCTGGGTATGTGCCCTGACCGGGAATTGAACCAACGACCTTTTGGTGCATGGGATGATCTACACCAGCCAGGGTTTACCTCTTTTTTATTTGTGGGTTTTTTTTAAATGTATTTTATTGATTTTTTTTACAGAGAGGAAGGGAGAGGGAGAGAGAGTTAGAAACATCGATGAGAGAGAAACATCAATCAGCTGCTTCCTGTACACCCCCTACTTGGGATGTGCCCACAACCAAGGTGCATGCCCTTCATCAGGAATCGAACCTGGGACCCTTAAGTCCTCAGGCCGACACTCTATCCACTGAGCCAAACCGGTTAGGACACCTCTTTTTTATTAGTTTGCATGTCTTTATCCACCCCCTGAACCAGCTCCTCAGGAGAAGACTCATTTCTAAATTCTGTTGGTAAATTTGCCTTTGACAACTGAGCACATCACAGCTGCGGCTCATCCATGGGTAACTATGTGACCAGTAGGAACCAAAGGCTCCTTCTCTTCATCCTTTCTCTCTCCCAACCGTATGTTTCTATGAGCCAGAGACATCCTAGCAAATCCCACTTTCCTCACACCAACGGTAAGGAGACCCTCGTTGCTTGTAGCACAGGTGTTTTCAGAGTCCTGTGCCAGGAAATGGTGTCAGATGCCAATATATACCAGTTTTTTCTCTATTAATCTGCAGCCATCCATGTGTGTCATCAGATTGACAAAAATTACAAAGCCTGATGATGCCAAGTATTGGGCAGGTGTGGGCTGGGCCAGAAGAAACTCACTTTGCTGACAGGAGTGCATTTTGTTGCTCCACAATGGAATCAACCCTCCCCACAAAATTTGGTTCAGATGTGGAGACGGATGAGGCCACTCACACCGAGAGAATATGATGAGAGGGATGAGGTTTTCGTGGGGAGCAGGGCATGTCTGAAATGTCTTGAAAAAGCAAAGAGGGCCCTGACTGGTTTGGCTCAGTGGATAGAGCGTTGGCCTGCGTACTCAGGTTCGATTCAGGTCAAGGGCATGTGCCTTGGTTGCGGGCACATCCCCAGTAGGGGGTGTGCAGGAGGCAGCTGATTGATGTTTCTCTCTCATCGATGTTCCTAACTCTCTATTCCTCTCCCTTCCTCTCTGTAAAAAATCAATAAAATATATTTAAAAGAAAAAGCAAAGAGGGACCTTTCTGGTGGTGAGGGATGAGGCTGCCCGAGGCCCCTACACACTGCCAGGGCTTTCCTGGTGTCCGTTTCCCTCGGCACCAAGGCCTCCTTGTCAGCCTGCCCTGCTGGGCAGCACAAGGCGAGGAAGGACGCACGGGGCTTTAAGTCTGCCAGCAATCAAACATCAAAAACGGAGCCAGACGGTTTATTACAGAGTGTAAATTAGTACCTGCATTTTGGGAACCAGTTTGGCAATATTTAATAAAGCTGAAGAGCGTAGCCTCTGTGGTAGATAAAAGATGGCTGCAGATTCTTTGCCATTCCTTCCAGTAAGAGATGAAATCTACCCTCTCCTCTGAGCCCCAGGTGGGTTCAGTGACTTGCTTGCCCAGTGGAATGCCCTGGGAGTGATGGTCCTGGGACCTTCAGGCTGCATCTGAAGACCTGCAGCTTCCTGGAACCTCTCTCTCGGGCAGGTCAGTTGCCATGTCAGGAGTCTGGGGTGGCCAAACTGTGAGGAAATCCACGAGGCCACAGGCAGGGGCTGCGGGGAGAGAGAAATGCTGTCTGGCCCCAGCTCACACAGCCATCCAGCCCAGGCATCAGACGTGAGAGCAGAGGAACCTACGGGTGACTCCAGCCCTGGCCACCGTTTACCTGCAACTGCATGAGGTCCCCCGCAGAACCAGCCAGGCCTCGGACATAATTGTAGTTTAAGCCTCTCGGTTGTGGGATGGTTATTACGCAGCAGGAGATCGTGGGAACAGCTCTCCCCACTGACTCCACCTCTAGACGGATGGAACACCCACCACTGTGCCCATGGAAACGTGTGCACAAAGGCTGTGCATTAGAATGTTGGAAATGTGCCAACAGTGTTCATTGATAGGAGCATGGAGGAATAAAGTAAAGATAAATATAGGGTGATACGCCATACAGCTATTAGGGACAGACAAAATCCAAATGCATCATCCTGGATAAATCTCAGAAATCTTCTGGAAAACAGCTGCCTGGATTCTTTTTTAAAATTATTATATCAATATATATATTGTATGTGTATATATATATATATATATATATATATGTATATGTATATGTATATGTATATGTATATGTATATGTATATGTATGTACACACACACACACACACACACACACATATATATATATATATATATATATATATATATATATATATATTTGATTTTTTTACAGAGAGGAACAGAGAGTTAGAAGCATCGATGAGAGAGAATCATTGATCAGCTGCCTCTTACACACCCCCCAACTGGGGATGTGCCTGCAACCAAGGTACATGCCCTTGACCAGAATCGAACCTGGGACCTTTCAGTCTGCAGGCCGATGCTCTATCCACTGAGCTAAACTGGTTTCGGCTGCCTGGATTCTTTAAAAATAAAAATAAAATTCAGTATCATAAAAGACACATAAAAAAACAAAGGAACTACTTTAGATTAAAAGAGACTAAAGAGAAATGACAGCTAGATGCAATATGTGATCTCTGAACTTCTCCTGGATTTATTTATTTTTTTTTAAAGAAAAATGTAGGGTTTAATACACCCTTTTAATTTGTTTTTAAGTATTTTTAAGATTTAAAGTGTTTAAACTTTGTAATTCCTAGTAGGAAAACATTATCTGAACGAATACCGCAATGGCAAACTGCTGTAAAATGTTACAGTTGTGTTTAGGACAGAGGGGTAGGGATTCTCCTCAAAGCACCCCAGCTTTCTTCATGAGAAGGTCAGAGGTACACTGGTTTGTATTAGTGTGACATCCATTGGGTGATCCAAGTTGCTTTTCCTTCAGCAAGGGCTCTATTTGTCAGAAGGGTATTATGCTTGACCTCTAAATTTGGCTGACAATTTACTGATGAGATTCATAACCTTTGGGTTGCTCTGATATTTTGACATATTTGCTGGGTTCTGAGCCACATCCTGGAAGGCCACCATAACTTCTGGATCCTGCATGGCTGCAAGGACCTCTGGATCACTAAGGATTTCGTTGAGCCCAGGCATTCCTGCCATCCCAGGCACGCCGCCCCCCATTCCAGGCATCCCCCCAGGAAAGCCACCTGGAAAAGAGCCAAACTGAGCTCCTGATTGTCGTCTGGCTTCTTCCTCCCTCTGGCTTTCTCATGTTCTTCCCGAGCCTTCTTGACCCTTTCCATCCTTTCTTTGATCTCTCGCTCTTCCCGTTTCCGCTCATACTTCCTCCGATGTTCTGTGGTTTTCTGGGCCTTTGGTTGAACTTCTTTCAGCATTGCACTGGCATCTTCATCATAGTCCAATTTACACGCAAGGACAAGATCATGGGCTGCTTCTTCCCAGTGGCCCAGGAGTCTGTGTGCTTTCCCTCGCCACTTGTAAGGCTGAGCTGAATCAGGATTTATTTCAATAGCTCTGTCACAGTCTCAGATAGCAGCATTTGGCTTCTGTAATTTGATGAAGACACTGGCTCTCTTGGCATACAGAATAGCCAAACGGGGATTCAGCTTGATGACATCTGTGAACAAGTCTATGGCTTTCTGTAGTTCACCATCATTTAGGGCATCAATGGCAGCCACTTTTTTATCATTTGCCTGATCCATCATCTCGTCAGTTATCTCTACATTTTCATCTCCCATTTCTTGAGGAGCGTCAGTGTCTGGTTCAATCACACCCTCATTGTCGATTTCTAGATCACTTTCCTCACTTGATGGTTCATCTGTCTTTATGTCTTCCTCCACCTTCTTACTATCTGTTTTTTCCGCCTTATTTTCTTCTGTTTTAGTTTTATGAGTAGCAGGTGGTATTTTACCTCCCATACTCTCCACCCACTCCCGCAGGAAGCGCATCTCCTCGGCGTGCAGCACGCTCGGGTCTTGCTTGCACATCTTCATGAAGGCGCGGAGCTCGCTCACTTTGCGGGGGGTCCATGGCGGGGCGGGCGGCGGGGCTGTGGCGGGCACAGGCGCTCCCTCGGCCGCACCGTGTGGAAGGAACTGAACTTCTCCTGGATTAAAAAAAAAAAAAAAATCATTTAAAGAAGGCATCTTGTGTGGCCGGTGTGGCTCAGTGGTTAAGCATCAACCTATGAACCAGGAGATCACTGGTTCGATTCCTGGTCAGGGTGCATGGCCCAGTTGTGAGCACAGTCCCCAGTAGAGGGTGTGCAGGATGCAGCTGATCAATGACTCTCTCTTATCATTGCTGTTTCTATCTCTCTCTCCCTCTCCCTTCCTCTCTGAAATAATTTTAAAAATCTAAAATTATAAATAATAAATAAAAGGGCATTCCTGTAATAAACAGAAAAAGGATTATTGCATCTACAGTATTTTATCAGATACTGCGTCCTCAGGAGATGCTGAGTAAGAAGCTGAAGCAGCCAATAGTAAACTTTAGCAAAACGTGTGCCTGTGTGTGCAGCGTGCGAGAGAGAGGAAGCAAATGTGGCAAAACGCTCACAACTGTGAGCCTTCGGGGAAGCTATTCATTGCATTGTTCCCGCAGCCTTTCTTTAGGTCTGGAGCTTCTCAAACCTCTCGATTCCACTGATTCACACAACATCGATGTATCTCAGAAGCATTATGCTTAGCTTATCAAAGAGGTTTATAGTACAGGCACAAAAGACCACACACTATACCCTGAGCGGCCAGATCATTATGATCGCTGAACGCATAATAATCTGGCCACTCAGTGTATATATATATTAGAGGCCCAGCGTATGAATTCGTGCATGGATGGGGTCGGGCCAGCCTGGCCAGAGGGAGGGGACATGGGTGGTTGGCCAGCCTGCCTGCTGGTCGAACTCCTGGCCAAGGAGGCAATTTGCATATTAGCCTTTTATTATATAGGACATACAGTGAGTGGCCAGATTATTATGCATTCAGGGATCATAGTAATCTGGCTGCTCAGTGTATCTGATTCTATTTAGGGAGCGTTCTGGAAAAGACAGAAGGACAGTGACAGAAAGCAGGTCAGGGATCACCGGAGGCTGGGGTGGGAGAGTGACTGGCTGCCGAGGGGGATGAGGAAGTTCGTGGTGACGAAAGCGCTCTGTGTCTCTCTGAGGAGGACGCAGTGGCCCCGGCAGCGAGCCCCACTCGCCCGCCCACTCCTGCTCCTGACTCACCTGTTTGCTCTCACCGAGAACAAGTGGGTCAGAAGCTGAAAGAGGTGGAAAGACACCACGGGACCAGAGGTGGTGATTCACCGAGTTAGATTACTCTCACCAGCCACAGTGTAACATCTTCGGCCTGATTGGAGGCGAAAAGGAAAAGGATCTCAAACTGTAAGGACCAGTGCGGATGTGTGCCAAGACTCGGGGAATCACCACGAGAAACACTCCCTGTGGGGAAGGTGCCAGCACGTGGGATTGTTTTCAGAGGGGGATCCACAAGTGGGTCATTGATTACACAGGCCCTCGCGATGGTCATCGGGTGACTTCCACCAGCATTGAGCCAGGAGTCCAGGTTAAAGTCACCATTGCAGATGTTCAAATCAACCTTGTAAATAAATTGACTATCAGCTGTTTTTAAAAATATGTATATTTTTATTGATTTCAGGGAGGAAGGGAGAGAGATAGGAACATCAATGATGAGAGAGCATCACCGATCAGCTGCCTCCTCCCTACTGGGGATCAAGCTCACAACCTGGGCAGGTGCCCTTGACCAGAATTGAACCCAGGTCCGCAGGCAACACTCTATCCCCTGAGCCAAACCAGCCAGGGCTATCAGCTGTGTTGTGTGTTTTTTTAAAGTGTTCCTTATCATGATTGTGGTGGCAGTTACGTTACTGCATATACTTCTCAAAAGCTCATCAAATGAAACACTTAAAATTGCTTAACTTTATTATACAAAAATTATTCCTTGGAGTAGGCTGAATTGTGTCTCCAAAAAACACAAGTCCCAGTCCTAACCTCCGGTCCCCGAGAAGTGACGCTGTTTCAAAGGAGGGTCTCTGCCATGGCGCCATCCCCCGCACTGAAAGGGCGCCGTTTGACGCTGGGTCAGGGCACATGCTGGGGTGCAAGCTCGATCCCCAGTAGGGGGCATGTCAGAGGCCGCTGACTGAAGTCTCATTCTCATAATGATGTTTCTCTTTCTCCCTTTCCCTTCCTCTCTCTAAAAAAAGAAAAAAATCAATAAAAAAAAATACTTTTTAGAAAGGGGTCTTTGCAGATATAAGTTAAGTCTCCAGATGACATCACCCTGGATTTAGGATGTGCCCTCAACCTAACCCCTGTGTCCTCAGGAGAGAAAGTAGGGAGCCCTGCCAGACCCAGGGACACAGAGAGGACCAAGGGGGTGGAAATGAGGCAGAGGTTGGAGTGATGTGCCTATGAGCCTAGAAGTGTCAGGTGCTGGCAGCACCGGAAACTGGGAGAGAGGCTCAGAATAGGTTTCCTCTTAGGAGCATCTGTAAGGAACCAACCCTGCCCGCACCCTAATTTTGGTTTGGCCTCCAGAAGTAAGAGACAGCAAGTTTTTGTTGTTTGGTAATTTGTTGCAGCAGGTCTAGAAAACAAATACCTACCTCAATAAAGCTGATTTTTTTTTTTTAAGTTGGGGGGGGGGGGGGGGGACAAACACTCGGAAACATCAGGTTAAATGCATCAGGAGCCAGGTAAGGGTCTACCATGTAGGCACAGGCCAACCACTCACCTCCCTGAGCTGGTTTCCTGTTTGAAGGGTGTGAACACATCAAAGTGTCAGGAGGATAAAACACACTCTAATGTGCGTGGTGAGTCACCTTTGTGGCTAGGCTGAGGATCACTAGCCTGGCCTTCACAGGCTTGTACTTCAACCTCATTTAATCCTCACACCTCTACGCGCTGGACTTTGTCACACCCATTTTACAGATGGTGAAACTGAGGGCTGCAGAGGTTAATGAGCTGAACGACACTGGTGTGCGCAGCTGAGAAGTGGCCAGACTGGGATCTGGATCTGGACTGAGGTTATTGGCTCATTTTTGGTTTATGGGTTCACACCTGTTCCAGCTCCGGGTGGACTGTGGATCTCTGGGGAGCCAGGCTTTGACCATTTCGTCTCCAGATGAGCCCAGCCCCCTGCCGGACAGGAGGAGGACTTGAGAAGTGTGGGTGTGTGTGAGAATGGGTGACCTGGCGTCTAGAGGGGGTCAGCCCTGCCAAGTCCCCTGGGTTGTTACCACAGATGCCAGGGGAGTGCAGGGCAGCCTTGCTGGGCAATAGAGCTCCCAGACCCCTTTGCAAAGAACTGGCTCTTCTCTCCATGGCGGCAGGAACCCCGTCCCAACGCCAGGGCCCAGGAGTTCCCGCACTAAAACACCCCTCCCAGGAGTCTGCACCCATTTCCCCACAAATCAGTAGTCCCAGCTCCCATCTTATTTTTTTTAAGATCCAGCCAGAGCTGAGACCGGTTTGGCTCAATGGATAGAGTGTCAGCTTGGAGATTGAAAGGTCCCAGGTTCGATTCCGGTCAAGGACATGTACCTTGGTTGCGGGCACATCCCCAGTGGGGGGTGTGCAGGAGGCAGCGGATCAATGACTCTCTCTCATCTATGTTTCTAACTCTCTATCTCTCTCCCTTCCTCTCTGTACAAAATCAATAAAATATATATATTTTTTAAAATAAATAAATAAATAAATAAATAAGAGATCCAGCCAGATAGAGTCTCCGCGGAGAGCGGCCAGGTTACCTGCTTCAAGAGTGCTTGGACGAACCGGCGCTCCCCGCCGCCTCCTCGCAGCGACTCGGGCCCCGGACCCGGACCCGGACGACCCCAGGCCCCCGCTGCCGCTCCGCTCCGCCGCCGCCGCCGCCGCCGCCGCCGCCGCCGTCCGCCGTGCCCGCCTCGCAGGAGCGCCAGAACTACCACCAGGACTCGGAGGCCGCCATCAACCGCCAGATCAACCTGGAGCTGTACGCCTCCTACGTCTACCTGTCCATGTCTTACTACTTTGACCGTGATGGTGTGGCTCTGAAGAACTTTGCCAAATATTTCCTTCACCAATCTCACGAGGAGAGGGACCATGCCGAGAAGCTGATGAAGCTGCAGAACCAGCGCGGCGGCCGAATCTTCCTTCAGGATATCAAGGAACCAGACCGTGACGACTGGGAGAACGGGCTGAATGCAATGGAGTGTGCTCTGCACTTGGAGAAAAGTGTGCATCAGTCACTACTGGACCTGCACAAGCTGGCCACTGACAAAAATGACCCCCATTTGTGTGACTTCCTGGAGACGCACTGCCTGACCGAGCAGGTGAAATCCATCAAAGAACTGGGTGACCACGTAACCAACTTGCGCAGGATGGGGGCCCCCGAAGCTGGCATGGCCGAGTATCTCTTTGACAAGCACACCCTGGGCAGCTGTGACGAGAGCTAAGCCTTGGCTGCTTCCGGTAGCCTCGGGGGTGATTTCCTGGTCACCACGTAGTATGCATGTTGGAGTTCCCTTTCCCTTTCCTATAACTTGTACCAAATCAGCCCTCATGCCTCTCATTTGTACCATCCTTCAAATAAAGGAATTTGGTACAAAAAAAAAAAAAAGATCCAGCAAGATAGATCTCTGTACCCCATGACCCGGCATCCTTACCCCCAGCCAGAGGGACACAGGACCCCCTGGACGGACAGACAGAGCTGGATATGCACACCTCCACCCACCTTCACCTCCAACCGTGTCATGTGGTAGCCTCACCTGAATTCAGCGGGGAGGGAGTCTTTACACCACAGAAATGGGCAAATGCAACAAATCCAGGTGTTCTTTTCCCCCAGACAGCCTGTTCTTAAATAGGTATCTTGCCCCAGCTGGTTTGGCCAGTGGATAGAGTGTCAGCCTGCAGACTGAAGGGTCCCGGGTTCGATTCTGGCTAAGGGCACATGCCCAGGTTGTGGGCTCGATCCCCCAGTAGGGGGTGTGCTGGAAGCAGACAATCAACAATTCTCTCTCATCATTGATGTTTCTGTCTCTCTATCTTTCTCCCTTCCTCTTGGAAATCAATAAAGAAATATATAAAATAGCCGAAACCGGTTTGGCTCAGTGGATAGAGTGTCAGCCTGCCGACTGAAGGGTCCCAGGTTCGATTCCGGTCAAGGGCATGTACCTGGGTTGCAGGCACATCCCCAGTAGGGGATGTGCAAGAGGCAGCTGATGGATGATTCTCTCTCATCAATGTTTCTAACTCTCTATCCCTCTCTCTTCCTCTCTGTAAAATAATCAATAAAATATATATATTTTTAAAAAGAAATATATAAAATAAAATAAATAGGTACCAGCACACCATTGCTCCCAGCTCTCCATTTGTCACTGCTCAGCAGACCAGGAGTCCCCGATACAGGAACCCAGGGGGCCCTGGAAGGTTGAGGAGATGAAACAAGCCACCAGGCCACAGCTGGGACATCACCTACATGCTCAGGCTGCATTGGGCTGGACCATGGAACTCAGCCCTGGATCCTCTGTCTCCATTCGAAGGCCTCCGTCCCTGACTAGAGAGCACCGCGCCCAGCTCGGTGCCGCTGGGGACTGAGAGCACTGAGCCGGGAATCACTCCAGCAAGTCACTTCAGCTGTCCTCCTCCGGGGCACGGGGAGCACCCACACCAAAGCCACACGTCTGCAGGGCACGTTCAAGGTCTGTCCATGGGACCCTCCCTGAGCCTCAGCATCCTAATCAATAAGATGGACGTAATAGCAGTTCCTGTTCCATTAGGATGTCATAAAAGTAAGTTGTGCACTTGTGCCTATAAAAGAGCTGACTTAGCAGAGTGCTTAGTATGTGTTAGATGTGTTGTTATAATTGTTAATAATTTCCCATCCCAAACCACAGTGAGATATCAACTCACACTGGTCAGAATGGCTATGATCAATAAATCAGAGAGCCCTGGCCGGTGTGGCTCAGTTGGTTGAGCATTGTCCCAGGGGGTCACTAATTCAATTCCCTGTCAGGGCACATGTCTAGGTTGCAGGATTGATTCTCAATGGCAGGTGTACAGGAGGCAGCTGATTGACATTTCTATCTCTCTCTCTCTTTTCTTCTCTCTCTAAAATCAATAAAAACAAACTTTTGATAATTTAAAAAAACATGCCCAGCGTGTGGCTCAGTGGTTGAGCGTTAACCCATGCACCGAGAGGTGGCAGGTTCAATTCCTGGTCAGGGCACGTGTCGGGGTTTTGGACTTGATTCCTGGCAGGGGGTGTGCAGGAGGCAACTGGTCAATCAACATTGATGTTTCTCTCTGCCTTTCCCTTCCTCTCTCTCTAAAATCAATTAAGAAAACACATTTATTTAAGAAAATATTTTTATTGATTTCAGAGAAGAAGGAAGGGGGAGGAAGAGAGAGAAACATCAACGATGAGATAGAATCATTGGTTGGCCACCTCCTGCATGTCCCATGCTGGGGACTGAGCCTAAAACCCGGGCATGTGCCCTGACTGGAAATCGGACCGTGACCTCCTGGCTCATAGGTCAACACTCCACCACTGAGCCACACTGGCTGGGGAAAACTTATGTTTTAAAATAATCATGGGAGGGATCCTGAGGGGCTGGCGGGGTCCGCAGGACCCAGGGCTCGTTACAGCGGTTCTACCCTTCACGACGCAGACATGGCAGCCGAGAAGGACCAGCAGAAGGATGGCGAGGCAGAAGGGCTGAGCGCCACGACGCTGCTGCCGAAACGGATCCCCTCCAGTGTGGGCCGTGAGTGGCTGGAGTGGCACCGCGCGGCCATCCGGCCCCGGGGCGTCTTCGTGGACCAGCGGTGCTTCTCGCGGCCCCGCAACCTGGGCGAGCTGTGCCAGCGCCTCGTACGCAACGTGGAATACTACCAGAGCAACTATGTGCTCGTGTTCCTGGGCCTCATCGTGTACTGCGTGGTTACATCTCCCATGCTGCTGGTGGCCCTGGCCGTCTTCTTTGGTGCCTGTTACATCCTCTATCTGCGCACACTGCAGTCCAAGCTTGTGCTTTTTGGCCGAGAGGTGAGCCCAGCCCATCAGTATGCTATGGCGGGAGCCGTCTCCCTTCCTTTCTTCTGGCTGGCTGGCGCAGGTTCGGCCGTCTTCTGGGTTCTGAGAGCCACCCCTGTGGTCATTGGCTCCCACGCCGCCTTCCACCAGATCGAGGCCGTGGACGGGGAAGAGCTGCAGATGGAGCCAGTGTGAGAGGTGTGCCAGCCTCCGGAGCCAGCTGCCCACCCCTGCCCCTGCCCGCACAGCTCTGCCCCTCCAGCCAGCAGCCGCCTTCCCATCATAAGCCCAGGGGACCAGCTTTGGAAATAAAGCTGTGGTAGTTGTCATTCAGCACAAAATAAATAAATAAATAAATAAATAAATAAATAAATAAATAATCATGGGAGCCCTAACCGGTTTGGCTCAGTAGATAGAGTGTCGGCCTGCAGACTGAAAGGTCCCAGGTTCAGTTCCAGTCAAGGGCATGTACCGGGGTTGCAGGCACGTACCCAGTGGGGTGTGTATAGGAGGCAGCTAATCGATGTTTCTCTCTCATCGATGTTTCTAACTCTCTCTCCCTTTCCCTTCCTCTCTGTAAAAATCAATAAAATCTATTTAAAAAAATAATAATGATCACGGGAGCTCTTGCCAGTTTGACTCAGTAGATAGAGCGTCAAGAGTCCTGGGTTCAATTCCAGTCAAGGGCATATACACAGGTTGTGGGCTCAGTCCCCAGTAGGGGGCATGCAGGAGACAGCCGATCAGTGATTCTCTCTCATCATGGATGTTTCTATCTCTCTCTATCCCTTCTTCTCTGAAATCAATATATATATGGGAGGCAACCAAATTGTTGGTGGCCTTGTTTAAAAATAATAATAATAAAATAAAAATAGTCATGAGGATGTAAGTAAAGTACAGCATAAGGGGCATAGTCAATAATATTGTAACTGCTATGAATGTTGCCAGGTGGGTAAGAGAATTACATACTGGAGTGAGCCAAAACTGGTTTGGCTCAGTGGATAGAGCGTCGGCCTGTGGACTGAGGGGTCCCGGGTTCGATTTCCGGTGAGGGGCATGTATCTTGGTTAGGGGCGCATCCCAGTGGGGGTGGGGGAGAGTGAGGCAACTGATCGATGTTTCTAGCTTTCTATCCCTCTCCCTTCCTCTCTGTAAAAAAAATCTATAAACTATACTTTTTAAAAAAAGAATTACTGGAGTGAACCCTTTGTAAGGTATCCAAATCACTATGGTGTACATTATTTGAAACTAATACAATAGTGTATGTCAGCTGTAATTGAAAAATAAAGAAAAATATATAAACAAATGAATTTATATCCCACAGGACAGTTGCGAGGGGAAAGGAGCTGACATGATGCCCAGCGCAGAGCCTGCACACAGTAGGCGCTCAGTTAATGGGCCTGTTGTTTCTGGCAGTAGCCAGGTGGCCAGTGCCTCGGACCTGGGCTGCGGTGACTTTCCTGCAGCCCCGCCTGGCCATTCCGGTCGCCAGGGGGCGCCCCGGCCCGCCCAGGGCACGCCCCGCACCTGTGCACCTGGCCCGCCTCCGGAAGACGGACCGGGCGGCGGGGACCTCGGCGGGACCCCGGCGGAGGCGTCGTGGGGTGAGAGCCTGGGGGCGCTGAGGACAGGCTCTCCCAGCTCCAGGCTGGACGGCGCCGGGCGGGCGGTGTGGTGGGCTCGGGGCTGGAGGCACCGGCAGGACCCCGGGCTGGAAGGAAGGCGGTGGCCGGGCTTCCCACACCTGGGCTGGGGGTTCGAGGGACTATGGGCCCCGAGGCCTGGGTGGAGGTACCAAATGGCAGCTCAGCTCCGGGAGGGGAAGAAGGGACACATCTCCAGAGCAGCCGGGCTGCGGGGGCCGTGCCAGGGAGACCCTGGGGCCAGTCTGACGGCAGCTGGACGGGGACTGCTGGGATCCCTGGGCTGGGCGCCTGGTGAGGGGAGTGGGGGAGGGACAGGTGTGTGAGCTGGGGGGTGCCCCAGGGAAGCCCCCTGCGTCCCCTTCCTCGGAGTCCCTGAGCTGTGGGCCCGGGAGGTCCTCGGGGAGTGCCGCCGGCTCCTGTCCCCAGCGGCCGGCTGGGGAGTAAACAGGAACCGGGATTGGCAGGCAGCGGCTGGCACAACCTGTTACCTCGCCCTGCCTGGGAAACTGGAGGGCTGGTGCCCACACTCCCGAGCGGGCACCTGCGTCCCGGGGTGAGGAACGGACACCTGAGTCCTGAGAAAACAGGAGGACGGGCCAGGGCGCCCGGGAGGGCGTCTGCGTGCCCGGGAGCCGGGCACTGGGCTCTGGAGGAGGAGGGGCTGAGGGTCAGGACACCCCAGTTCCCAAGGCCCTGTGTTCTTGGAGGGAAAGGGGTCTGGACTGGTCCCCAGTCCTCAGTCCCTCAGAACCCGGGTTCTGGGAAGCCCCCCAGACGGCGAGGGGCTGGGAACCGAATCCATCTGGGTTCCAGAAGGAGGGAGGCCGGGAGTGTCCGCACTGGGACACGTCTGGGGGCGGAGAATGTCTGCTAGAGGCGAAGGCACCCATTTATTTCCTGCTTCTCTCTGCCTCAGTTTACCCCGGGGGCAGTAACTGAGCTGAGTGGCCACGACACGGATCCTTAACCCTTCACGGTCCCGGTAGGCCCTGGCTGAAGGACCGGGAGGGCCAGTGGACGGGGGAAGAGTTAAGGGAGGGCCAGGTCTTGGTGGGGGTGGGGGCGGGGGCTGTCAAACCCCAGGCTGCAGAGTAGAGTGTCCCACAGACCCACCTGTCCGTCCCCCCCCCCCCCTGCAGGCGCCATGAGCTCCCCAGAAGGGCCAGGCTTCCCGCTGGGGCTGCTCTCGGGCGGCGCCTCCCCCAGCTGTGACGAGGGCTTCTTCCCCTTCGTGCTGGAGCGGCGGGACTCGTTCCTGGGAGGGGGCCCGGGGCCCCAGGAGCCCGAGGACCTGGCCCTGCAGCTGCAGCAGAAGGAGAAAGACCTGCTGCTGGCTGCGGAGCTCGGCAAGATGCTTCTGGAGCGCAACGAGGAGCTGCAGCGGCAGCTGGAGACGCTCAGCGCCCAGCACGCGGAGCGAGAGGAAGTGAGTGGGCCGCGGGGGTGCGGGCACGGGGCAGGGTGGGCGGATGGAGGGCAGGTGAGCAGGGGTGGAGAGCCAGACAGGGGGGTGCTTCTGGGATAGTTCGGGACGGGGCCCGGTCCCCCTGGCCGCGCTGTTTGAACAGGGGCTCTGGGGGCAAGTCAAGACCTGGGTTCAGACCCCCAGCCTGCCTGTGTGGCCCTGGCCAAGCCGCTGGTCCACCTCCTCATTAGTATAGTGGAACCCCAGCCAAGTGATTGGGAACCCCCTCCCTGCCTGGCTCTGGGCTAAGGACTTTCCATGCATCATCTCTGTCAGTTCTCGCTCAGCCAGTTCTCTAATCCTTCCTCTGCCCAGCTTCTGTGGTCAGCCACACTGTCGCCGAGGGTCACATCTGGCCTCTAAACACCCTGGGCACCTAATGGGCATCTCCACGGAAGTGCACTCTTCATTCTGCCCCACACCCCCTGTCCCCACCCCGCTTCCCACCGCAGCCCCAGACCCCGAGCATCTCCGTGACCTCCCTCCTCTGCCGCGCCTGCAAGCCCCATTGATTCTTCTTCTGAGCAGGACCCTGAGGCGGCCCCCACCTGGTCACCCGTCTCTGCCCCAGACACCGCAGCCACCTCTTCCCTGGTCCCCAGCTCCTGCTCTTGCTCCCTGGAGCCCACTGCCTATGGGGCCGCCAGAGGGGTCTTCAATATCACAGACCAGGTCATTCCGGTCCTTGCTCAGGGTCTCCCAAGGGTTCTTCGTCACACTTAGACTGAAATCGAAGCTCCTCGCCAGAGCCTACAAGTGCCCGTGGGCAGCTTCCCCAGCCTGAGCTCAGCTTCCCACCCCTCCTACTGGGGGGGGGGGGAGGAGAGGGGGAGAGGGAGGGCTTTTTCAGTTCCTTGAATAACTCAAGTTGGTTCCCTCAGGGCCTTTGCACTTACTGTTCCCTGCATTTAGCCCTCTTCCTTCTTGCCCTGCAGGGAGTCCATTCACACATCACTTCCTACTTAGGGAGCCTCCACCCTACCCTGCTCTTCATTCCTTTCCAGGGCTTCCTTACCGCCCGTACTGTCCCTCCGAAAGGACCTAGCTCAGTGGTCAGCAAACCGCGGCTCTCAAGCCACATGTGGCTATTTGGCCCCTTGAATGTGGCTCTTCCACATAATACCACGTTCGGGCACCCACGTACAGTGCAATTGAAACTTCGTGGCCCGTGCGCAGAAGTCAGCTTTCGGCCTGGGCCAGTCTATTTTTGTAGAAGTGGCGTTAGAAGGAGTGGGGGTGTCGGTTGCATGTGGCTCTCGAGCCGCCGTTTGCCGATCACTGACCTAGTTCAAGCTCGTGTCTATTTGCCTCAGACCTCTGGGCTCACGCTGTTTGAGGCAGGGAACCCTGTGCTCTCGCTTACTGCTGACAGCCAGACCCCAGAGCAGGAGGAGCTCAGGCAATGCTGGATGGGTGGGTGGATGGATGGGTGGATGGATGGGTGGGTGGATGGATGGATGGGTGAGTGAATGGATGGGTGGATGGATGGATGGGTGGATGGATGGATGGGTGGATGGATGGATGGGTGAGTGGATGGATGGGTGGATGGATGGATGGATGGATGGGTGGATGGATAGATGGATGGGTGGGTGGATGGATGGATGGGTGAGTGGATGGATGGGTGGATGGATGGATGGATGGATGGGTGGATGGATGGATGGGAGAGTGAATGGATGGATGGATGGATGGATGGATGGATGGATGGATGGATGGATGAGTGGATGGATGGATGGATGGATGGATGGGTGGGTGGATGGATGGGTGGGTGGGTGGATGGATGGGTGGATGGAAGGATGGGTGGATGGATGGATGGGTGGGTGGATGGATGGGTGGGTGGGTGGATGGATAGGTGGATGGATGGGTGGGTGGGTGGATGGATAGGTGGATGGATGGAACTTGATGATATTAAGGGACTTGCCTGACCACAAA
This sequence comes from Pipistrellus kuhlii, assembly GCF_014108245.1. NCBI lineage: Eukaryota > Metazoa > Chordata > Mammalia > Chiroptera > Vespertilionidae > Pipistrellus > Pipistrellus kuhlii. Next base: position 90,167,785 of record NW_023425540.1, read on the forward strand.
GCAGCAGCAGAGCTGGGCACCAGCCAAGACAGTTGGACCCCAATCCTGTGGGCTTAATCCTAGAGATGGGCTGCCCCCCAGTATTTGGTTAAAAACCTGGCTGCCTGGGTTGGGATCGATGCTCCACTAATTCACTGTGTGTCCTTGGCAAGGCACTGCCTCTCTGAGCCTGCCCTCTCTGAGCCTGCCCTCTCTGATTCTGCCCTCTCTGATTCTGCCCTCTCTGATTCTGCCCTCTCTGAGCCTGCCCTCTCTGAGCCTGCCCTCTCTGAGCCTGTCCTCTCTGAGCCTGCCCTCTCTGATTCTGTTCTCTCTGATTCTGTTCTCTCTGAGCCTGCCCTCTCTGATCTGCCCTCTCTGATTCTGCCCTCTCTGATTCTGCCCTCTCTGATTCTGCCCTCTCTGAGCCTGCCCTCTCTGATTCTGCCCTCTCTGAGCCTGCCCTCTCTGATTCTGTTCTCTCTGATTCTGTTCTCTCTGAGCCTGCCCTCTCTGATTCTGCCCTCTCTGATTCTGCCCTCTCTGAGCCTGCCCTCTCTGATCTGCCCTCTCTGATCTGCCCTCTCTGATCTGCCCTCTCTGAGCCTGCCCTCTCTGAGCCTGTCTTCTCATTTGTAAAATGCGAACGTTAGTGGACTAAACGAGGTAGCCCAGGCCACACAGGGCCTGGCGGACTACGGCTAACAGCTGGGCTAACAGCTGTGGCCGCGATGGCTAGCATCACTTTCCCGCTTCGGTAATTAGAGAGTGGGGCCGGCTTGCCCGCCTCCCCACGCTGGGTATCTGGGTGTGCCAGGCTTGCCCGCCCACTGGTTGGACGGGTTTGGGAGGGCGGGCAGAGGCGCGGGGTCAGGAGGGGCGGGCAGGGTTAATTAGAGGGAGCTGGCTGGGAGGAGCTGGGGCAGAGGGGCCGAGCAGAGGCCGTGCAGCTCAGCCTCCAGAGCCCTCGCTGTGTGAGACGATGGGTCGGGGCTTACACTCGGCCAGACTCAGGCGCCAGAAACGGCGCCTGCGGCATCAGGCCCAGAAGCCCAGGCAGCAGCCAGAGGTGAGTGGGCATCAGGGAGCCCCACCCCATGGCCGGGGCGAGGGGGGGTGTCAGCCTGGAAACTTCTCTCTACTGGGCCCCACCCTGCTCTCTTTTTCTCTGAATCTGCGAGTTGCTCTCCGCCTGCTCCCTCCCTGTCTCAGACGCCCTCGAGTGCTTCAGGTCTGTTTCTCCCTCGGGCTCTGTGCCTCACCGCTCCCTCTCTCTGACCTCCCCTCCCGCCCCACAGCGGCTGCAGCAGGAGAACCACGAGCTCCGCCGGGGCCTGGCCGCACGGGGCGCGGAGTGGGAGGCCAGGGCGGTGGAGCTGGAGGGGGACCTGGAGGCCCTGCGGGCCCAGCTGGGCGAGCAGCGCTCAGAGCAGCAGGACAGCGGGCGCGAACGGGCCCAGGCCCTCGGCGAACTCAGCGAGCAGAACCTGCGGCTCAGCCAGCAACTGGCCCAGGTGGGACGCCTTCCCCCAGCCCGGTTCCTGGGTCCCAGTTGGGGGGAGGGTGCCCTGGGATTGGTGTTGAGGCTTTTTGGCCACCTGAGGGCTCCATGGTTCCCTTCTCGTCCCCTCCTCCCCCACCCCCCACCCCTCGCCCCCAACCACCTCCACCAGGCCTCCCAGACTGAGCAGGAGCTTCAGAAGGAGCTGGATGGCCTCCGGGGGCAGTGCCAGGCCCAGACCCTGGCCAGGGCAGAGCTGAGGTCACGGCTGGAAAGTCTGCAGGGGGAGGTGAGTGCGGGCTCGGGCTGGGGGCCTGTGGGGCCAGGAAAACTGGGCTGTGGGCAGTCTGGAGCTAGCCCAGCACCTGCCCTCCAGCTCTGAGGACTCTCCCTAGAACCAGATGCTGCAGAGCCGCCGGCAGGACCTGGAGGCCCAGATCCGGGGCCTGCGTGAGGAGGTGGAGAAGGGCCAGGGCAGGCTGCGGGCCGCCCACGAGGAGCTGCTGCTGCTGCGGAGGGAGAGGCGGGAGCACAGCTTGGAGGTGACAGTGGGGTTGGGGGGTGCGGGTGCCTCAGCTGGGGCCTTGGCCACTTGGCCTTCCTGGGAGATGAGGCCAGAGCTGGGGTGATGGGGGCCCAGCAGCTGGGCCACAAGAGCGTAAGCATTAGCCCAAGGCCACGTGGGGGCCACAGAAGGGAGCTATGCAAGGGTGGCACACGCTTAGAACCAAGCTGCTGGGAGGTCAGGGAGATGGCGGGGACACGGACGGGGTGTGAGGCAGCAGAGATGGAGAGAAGGGAATGAAGAGGCAGCGCTTCAGGGTCACCTTTTCTGGGCTCTTATCCCAGGACCTCTTCTTAGGTTGTGGAATAGCCAGCCTGTGGGCTGGCAGAGTGACGGTATAGAGCTGTGTTGGGGGGTTGAGGCATTGAGCCCAGCACTGCTGGCTTAGGAGGAAGGCTCGCTAAGTGCCCGGTGATAGCAGTTAGAAGACTGACTGGTCAAAGACAGGCAGGGCTCTCTGAGGAGTTACCTTATGGGGGTGTGGCTGGAGGGAAGGTGATGGAAAACTTTAAAGCCCAGGCTTCTATCCGCACCCTGCTTTATAGGCCAGGAAATTGGTGCTGGCTAAGGGGAAGTGCACAACCCGAGGCCTCTTGCGACCCAGGAGTTGTGGGGCGGGGACCAGGCACCTATAGCGGGGGGTGCGCAGACGCGGGCTGCCCGGTCCTCCGCGGCACGCCGGCGCCCTCTAGGGGCCAGCCGCGGGTGCACCTGGCTGACCGCCTGCGCTCTCTCAGCTGGAATGCGCGCGCTCCGAGGCCCGGGAGGCGCTGAGTGCCCTGCGGAGGCTGCAGCGGCAAGTTTCGGAGCTGGAGGAGGAGTCTCGCCTGCAGGGCGCTGACACCTCGGGGGCGTCGCTGCAGTCGGAGCTTGCCCACAGCCTGGACAGCGACTGGAACCAGAACGCAGACGGACACAGAGACGCCCCGGTGAGCCCACCACCAGCCCTCCGGGAGGCTGCAGACCCACCCCTCTTCCTTTCCCCGCGAGGTCCAACACCGCACTGACTAACTCCTTTGGTGAACAGACCACGCCGTCCCCGGAGACCCAGGAGGCATCCGGTCAGCAGCCTTCGCCCCAGGAGGAGAGCTCGGAGCCTCCCGTAAAGAGAGCGTCGCTGAGCCCAGGAGAGGTCCTGGAGGAGAAGGAGATGGAAGTGGCCCGGCTGCAGGATGAGGTGGGGAGCGGGGGCGGTGCTGGATGAGAGCCTTCCTCAGTGTTTCTCTTTTCCATCTACAACTCTGAGCCTCTCCCCACGAATGCCCCTCTGCCTGGATAATCCTTCATCCCAACCAACTTGCAGTTATGCTCCAAGAGCCTGCCTGGGCCTGGCCGGTTTTGCTCAGTGATTGCAGCGTCAGCCTGTGCACGGAAAGGTCATGGGTTCGATTCCAGGTCAAAGACATATATCTGGGTTGCAGGTTCGATCCCTTGCCCCTATCAGCATGCATGTGGGAGACAACCAGTCAATGTATCTCGCTCACACTGAAGTTTTTTTTTTCTCTCTCTCTCCCTCTCCCTCCTTAAAAAGGGGGGGAAGGAATATACTCGGTGAGTATTTTTTTAAAAATAAGGTCAGCCTGTTTGCCACCTCCTCTGGGGTGACTTCCTGGACTGCATTGCCCCCTTAGTCCCACCTCCCAATACTTCTCCATGCACCTTTCCTGCGGTTTATTCCATCCAAGTAGCCCCACGCCAGCCTGGGGGCTCAGAAGATGCATCTCCAGCACAGGGCCGCAGCTGCCCGGGGTGTCTGTGGAGCAGGCAAGGGAAGGGAGGTGGGAGAGCTGCAGCCCAGGCTGCCGAGGAGAGCAAGGGCTTGGAGACCCAGAGGCCTTCTTGCCTCTCACCTCCTTCCCCGTCTGCAGATGGAGCTTCAGCGGGTGGAGCTCCAGTCCCTGCGGGAGGAGCTGCAGAGGCAGAAGGAGCTGCGGGAACAGGAGGACCCCGAGGAGGCCCTAAGCTGCGCCCTCTCGGACAGGGAAAAGGCCGTGAACAAGTGAGCCTGCCTCTGCCGCCATCCACTAGCTCCCCGGCAGGGCTCTCGTCCCCCGGGGCACTCTGGTCCTCCTAGGTCTCACTGGTGACATGGCTTCCCATTCTCCCCACTCCCACCCAGGGGCCCTCCGATCTCCTTGGTTTTGGTGTTACGGGTCCCACTCCTACCCGGGCCCAGGGGCCCCCGTCCACCTGCTCGCCCTCTAGCTAGCTCTCTGCCCCGGCCGCCCGCAGGACCCTGGAGCTGTCCCTGGAGCTGAGCCGCGTCTCTCTGGAGCGGGACTCCCTCTCCCGGGAGCTGCTCCGCACCATCCGCCAGAAGGTGGCGCTCACACAAGAGCTGGAGGCCTGGCAGGTAAGGGGCGTGGCCTGAGCATGAGGGGCGGGGCCTGGGCCTGGGGGCGGGGCCGTGCGCTGACGCGCTCCCTCCGCCCGCTGACCTCCCGCATCAGGACGACATGCAAGTGGTGATTGGGCAGCAGCTGCGCTCCCAGCGCCAGAAGGAGCTGAGCGCGGCCAGATCCGCTCCGAGTCCGCCAGCATCACGCTTCTCACTGCGCGGGGGCCCTGGGCAGAACGGCGGCTTCTTCAGCAGCCTCTTCCGAAGGACCTGAGGGCCGCCGAGGGGGCCTGCCTGCCATCGCTGGCTCTCTCCTCTTCTGGCCAATGGAGCGACAGGGCCCAGACTGTCTTCCAGAGGGGGCTGGTACCCTCCCAGCTCAGGAAAGCTGGGCAGGGGCTCGTTGGGAGCAGGCCCGGGCACTGAGGGTCAGGGGTCCCAGGTCGGTGGTGGGCGCAGGTGGGGCAGAGCTGTCTATTTTTTGAATCTCTATGGGTCTTTTCTAAGCACGAGGGCACTAGGCCCCAGGGCCCTGGCCAGCTCCGGGGAAGGGGTGGGGGAGGTTATTTATGTGTCAGATCAGATAGTAATATATAATTCATTGCACCGACTTAAGTCTTCATTCTTGAAGAGAAAGCACAGGGAAGAAAAACTTGAAATTTTATTTTGTAAAAAGAAAAAAAAGAAAACAGTTCAGACCTCTGCTCGCTGAGGCCCAGGGGCCCTCTCCCTGTCCGAGAGGGTGGGCTCAGGGCCTCTTCCCGGTCCCCCTGCTCCGGGCCCTGCCAGCTGCCGGAGGTCAGAAGGACAGGGAGAAGGCCCGATAGCCCAGATTGGTGAAAACGTCCACCCGGCAGCTGTTGCCTGCCGCTGTCAGCACCTGGAGGCGAGAGGGGGCGACTGAGCCACCCACACGCCCGGCCTCCCAGGCCCCCCGCAGCCCCGGGCGGGACCCACCTTGCACTCGGGTGCCGCTGGCTGCTGGTTGAGGCTGAGGCTTAGCAGCCCCGGGGAGGAACCGGGCACCTGGGCCTTCAGCTCCCCACTCAGTTGCCACTGGTTGACGCAGGGGCCCTGGCCGGCTGACAGGATCTGTGGGGAGCGGGGAGAGGACTTAGGGGTCGGGAGCCGGGAGCCGGGAGCCGGGCAGGGGTCACAAAGCCAAGGGGGACAGCCTCACCAGGTCCTGGTAGAAGGTGACGTGCTTCTGCGGAGCCCACAGGGGGAAGATGGTGGTGGGCGTGGAGGATCGGAGGTGCCAGAGGGTGAGGGCGGGGCCTCCTCCGCAGACCTGGGCAGAAAGGCCATCAGCCGGGGGCTCTCAGCCGGCGGGGCCGGGGCTGCCACCCATCCTGCACTTTTCCTGGCTCACCATCCAGTCCGAGTCAGTCGCCAAACATCCGATCCAGCGCCCGTTGTGGGGCCTGGAGCACTCCTGGGAGGAAGGAGGGGAAGAGGGGAGGAGGTCAAGACACGGGAGATGCCCAGGGAGAAGGGAGAACCGGGTGTGTGTGTGGGGGGGGGGGGGGGGGGCGGCGCATGCCCTCACCTCATGCTTGTAGACCTCAATCGTCTGGACCTCGTTGGCCGTGCGAAGATCTGTGGGGGGAAACCATGAGAGGTACCCCACTTCCTCAACGCCCAGCCTTCCTCACCACCACCTTCCTCTCCAACGAGTCACTCCCTTACCCCAGAGCCGCACGGTTCCATCCTCGCCGCCGGACAGCACCTCGGGGTTCCGCTCCCGCAGGGCCAGGCAGTGGATGTAGTCTGTGTGGCCGCGGAGGGCCCGCTGCGGGGAGGGGGCAGGGTCAGGAGGGGTCCGGAAAGAAGGCCTCCGCCTGCCGCCCCGCTCCGGGCCCTCTCACCGTGAAGGTCCCCGTCTCCAGGTCCATCGTGTGCAGCTGGCAGTCTCCCCCGGCCAGGATGAGGGAATTCTCCTGGGGGGGGGGGGGCAGCATCAAGGTCAAACAAGGACAGGGCCCGGGGAAGCTATCAGTTTGGGCCAGAAACAGGGCAGGGCAGAGTCCTGGTCACAAAGGGCTCAGACCTTGGGGACGAGGAGAAGAGCGTTGATCTCAGGCACTTCCAGGCTGGTCCTGGAGGAGGGAAAGCGGGGTCAGATCTGGGGAGGCAGCGTCTGCCCCCTTACGTGCCCCCTCTCCTCCGCCCATGCGGCCCTGGCTTACCTGTAGGGGGGCTGACGGCACCATAGCTCCTTGCAGCCCTTCATGGAGAGAAACACGGGGTGGCCTCAAAGGTTCTCTCCGGGGCCGGGTGCCCGGGTGCCCCCGCCCCTCCGCTCCACACTCACCTTCTTGAGGATCTCTGCCCAAAGCCAGGCCTTCACCTCCCCGTCCCCGGCGCTGAACAGGTGTCGATCCGTGGAGACCATGCTGTAGACGGGCCCGTCGTGGGCTAAATGGAAACACAGAAACCTGTATGACTCTATCCTGCTCCCCTCCTTCACCTGGGGGTCCCCTAAGTCAGACTCAGTGGCTGCAACCCACCTTGGAAGGTCACTATAGGCTTCTTGCTTTCCTCTTTGGCCTCAGAGCTCAAAGCAGCGGACAAGCTGCAGGAAGAGGGGAGAGAGTGTCTGAGTCAGGAGCAGGGGGCATCAGTCCTGGGAAGGCCAGATGCCAGAGCCAACAGGTGTCGGTGCGCAGAGGCAGGGGTACCTGAAGATGGCGATCTGCCCGTAGTTGTTACCCGCCGCCAGGAACTTCCCGCAGGGTGAGAAGCTCTGGGAGAAAATGGTCATGTGCAACCGCTGCAGGGCCTGAAACACTTCCATCTGTGGGGAGAGGAGGGATGAAAGCTGTCTGGGAACCCCACTCCACAGACTTCCTTCCTGCTTCCCATACTTCTCATACCTCCACTGAGGCCCCCTAAGCAGGCATCTGCCCATAACGTCCCAGGGCTGGCTCCAAGAAGAGGGTGAGGAAGGACGGGGAGAGTTGATTCGAGGTGCCTAGAAGGACCTTGAGCAAGCACCTAGGCTCTCTTGCAAGTTTCCTTAACTGTTAAATGGAGCTCAGGGGAGATTCTGATAAGACTGTGTGAGCTATGGTATATAAAGAGCTTCACACTGGGCTGCCTCGTTGAAAGTGCACAAACTGGCTCTATCGCCCCAATAAAGAATAACGTACTACTTTCTAAGCCCTACCCTCTGCCTTTAATGTTAGGCCCACAAGGTATTTCTGGGTTACTTCTCTGCCCAGGGGTCAGAGTCCAAGTCCTACCCACAGCCCGCACAAAACAGGGTTCAGGACAATAGTGCAGTGAAGGCCTGGGAGGAGGTGAGCAGGTGCAGGGTGGAGGGAGTCAATGGGGAGAAAAAGGGAACATCTGGAATACAATACTTTCAATAATAAAGATAAATGTTTAAGTTTTGCTCTGGCCGGTGTGTTCGGTGGTTAGAACGTCGGGCCTGCGGACTAAAGGGTCCAGGGCTCAATTCCTGATCAAGGGCATATACCTGAGTTACAGGTTCCATCCCCTGCTTGGGCCACCTGCGGGAGACAACCAATTGATGTGTTTCTCTCGCATGGATGTTTGTTTCTCACCCCCTTCCCGCCCCATTCCTCTCCCCACCCCCCACCCCGCCTTCCACTCTCTCTAAGGAATCTATAGAAAAAATATCCTCGGGTGAGGACTAACAACAACAAAATTGAGTTGTCTTGTTGAGTTCTAAAAGTCCTTTCTATATTCCTCATTAAAGTACTTTAAGTAAAATATTAAAAATAAATAAATAAATAAAAAGGAAAACGGTTCAGGGAAGAACTCCTTGCCCTCCCCTTCTGAACTGGGCAGAGACTACAAACCCCAGAAGGCACCGCGCACCATGTCCGCCTCACCTGACCCAGAGGCACCGTGGGCGGCACAGCTCGCTCCATCTCGAGAACTACAAATCCCAGAGTGCTCCGCGCGACACAGCCTCAGGCCGGACGTGTTCTGGAGCGGCTTACCTTCCCGGCGTCCCACTGGCCCAAAACCGCCGGCAGACTCGGCGGAAGGCGATCGCCGCGCACCCCCAGAGCCCCAGGAACCGAGGTGAACGCCGCGAAGACCTCCCAGGCCCCTCGACCCTAAGAGGCGCCCACCGCAGCCCCGCTCCGCCAGATCCCTTCCCCCACCCCGCCAAGCAGACCCGCCTCCAGCCGCCCGCCACCCGTCCTCCGCGCCGCGCGGAATCTCGCTGCTGCGCGCGCCTAAGGCCACACCTCTCGCGTGTGGCCACGCCCTCGGAGCTCCGCCTCTGCCGCCCGGATCCCACCCTCTGCCCCCAGGACCCCAACCCCAATGATTCTTCAGCAGCCCCTGGAGCGTGGCTCCCCGAGACGGGCCCAACGCGACTCGGGGCTGCCTCGAAGCCTGAACGCGAGGTGTGTATGGGGGCCCTGGGTGGGCCCGGCCCAGGGGCGCAAGAGCTTTGGCCCGGGGCTCAGAGCTTGTCTGCAAGATGACACACAGTGGGACAAATCAGCAGGTCTCAGGCATGAGCTGAGTCAGGTTTGGAGACTTCCAGAGAGTGAGGGTGACTTAGGCGTCAGCTGAGATAGGGGCTGGGGGTTCCTGGCCGGCGTCCCAGGCTCAGGCTGGCAGATCTTGGGAATGGGGCCAAGAGGGTGGGGTGCACCTAGCTCTCTTTTCTCCCTAGCTCCCCTCTCCGAGGAGCTGTGCCCATGAGCACCAAACGGCGCCTGAAGGAGGAGCAGTGAGTCTGGGGACAGGGAGGGACTCCCAGCAAGACCTCTGTCAACTCAGGCCCCCATCGTCCTGCCTCCCCTCTGACCATCCCCGCTCACCTGCCTCCTGGTCTCTCTCCCCAGGGAGCCCCTGTGCAAGCAGTTCCTGTCCGAGGAGAACATGGCCACCCACTTCTCCCAGCTCAGCCTGCATAACGACCACCCTTACTGCAGCACCCCGCTGGCATTCTCCCCAGCTCTGCCCAGACTCAGGTAAGTACCGTCCACGAGCTGCTGACTGGGCCTTCTGGACGGTCACACCTCCTGGGAGCCAATCCCCGGGCCTTGCCTCATCCTGCTATTTTTAGCTTCTGGCCACCCCCTTGGCTCCTTAGAAGGTAGAGGCCGCCCAGGAGCCCCGGGGGACCTGAACCCGGTAGGAGGCGGCTCTGCCACGCCATCCTCAGCCCTAACTGTCGTTTCCTCTCCCAGGAGCCCTTGCTCTGAACTGCTTCTCTGGCGCTACCCTGGAAACCTGATCCCCGAGGCGCTGCGGCTGCTGAGGCTGGGGGACACGCCTGCCTCCCACTACCCTGCGCCCCCAGCTGGGGAAACAATGGAGCCCTGAGTGCCGGCAGGCAGGGTACCTGCCCACGCTCCTTCTCCCCCTCAACAGGGGGATCAACACCCTCGTGAAGGGAACAGCTGCCCCGCTTTTCCTCCAGACCAGGCCTTTGAGCATCAAGGCCTTCCCCCAACAGAGAAAGACAGAGCCTGGGGTAGGGGGGACAGGAGCTTGAAAAGGGAAGGCATTCTCCCCAGTTCCCCAGAAGAAATGAATGAATAAAGATTGCTGAGCAGACGATGGCTTCAGTCTGGAACCTGGGGCCTTTGGGAAGAAAGGGCAAGTCTGGGGCACCAGATGCTTCAGTTTCTCCTCAAGATCTTCCCTGGAAAACGGTCCTGGTCTGGCCAGGTCCTGGCAGGCTGGGCTCAGGCATTGAGAATGTGTGAGTCAGAGCCTCACCCCCGCCCCCGAGGCTGACTCACCCCTCCCTCCGGCTCAGGCTGGGGAATCATGCCACTCTCCAATCCATTTAAAGTTAAAGATTCTTTTATTAATAAATCCTCCCGCCCCTCCAAACTCTCTACCCAAAATAAATATCTCCCCTCCTTTGAGGGTTGGTGGGACAGTGTCTCAAGGCCAGCCCCCCTAGAGGGCCAGCCCCCTAGTGTTAGGAACAGGTCCCTAACCGCCCAGGCTAAGACCCCAGTGCTGGAATCTCAGCACACAGGAGCGGGTGGGACCCGGTGTTCTGTCTGTGCCTCACTTCAGCCTGACCCCCAAGCCATGGGGATAGGGGACCTTTGTGCAAATGTTGCAGTTCCTAGTGTCAGCCATGTGGTGTGTGAGCCAGCCTGGGTCTCCTTTTCTGTCCTGGAGCCAGAGACAGGGCAGTCCGATGCCTTGGCGGTTCTTCTGAAGCCTGGATCCAGGCCTCAGATAAGTGATTCACCTGTCCCCCATCCCTGCACACCCGTGACGGGAGCAGCGTGGCTCTGGTCTGGGAGGCAGGGGTTGGCTCCACATGAATGAATGACGAGTGGGCACAGTCTCCTGGTGACCAGGAGAGCTCATTGTCACTGGATCAGCGCTGCGCCAGGACAGCCCTCCCCGCCGGTCTCCTCGATGGGGGCTGCAAGATAAGAGGGGTCATCAAGAGCTGGGAAACGTTGAGGAGTGATGGGGGGACGGGGACGGGGGGGACGGGGGGGGGGGGAAGGCAAGGAGGACAGGGCACACTTACTGGTAAACTTCTCTCTCCTGCGGCACCGTCTCCAGACCAGGAAGCCAGAAAGCAGCCCCAGCACAAGGGCCAGGCTCAGGGCGCCCCCCAAGATGGGCCACAACAGGCCGAAGGAGGCCGAAGGAGCCCCAGCACCTGCAGCAGGACTCAGAGTCAGACCTCACCCCTATCCCGACCAGCCCCACCCCCTAGACCTGAGCCTCAAGTCTTCCCCCTTCCGGGACTGGAGCCCCCTCCCCATTCACCTCCCACGTTAATTCCCCAGATCTAAAGCCACCTGCTCCCCTCCCTCTCCTATTCTGGGGTCGCCCCCGGCCCCGCCCCCCACTCACATCCCCGGCAGAAGTCGCTGTGCGGCAGGGCTGGACATGACTCGCAGTTCATGCACTTGTCGAGGTCGTCGCTCCAGGAGCTGCCGCGCGAGCAGGGAGTGGTGCCTGGGGAAGGGGATCAGAGGCTGGGGGCGGGGTGCGGCTATTCTGGGGGCTGAGGTCTGGGTCGGCCGGCTCGTATAACGTGAGTCACCGGCGCCCGCTTCCCACATTCCTCACAGGTGACCGCACCGCCCGACCGGGACCCGGCAGCGCGGGTGGGGGGAGCCGTCGGGCAGGAGGCTTGGGGGGATGGGGGTGTCAGGTCCCTCCTACCCCCCCCCTCCGCCGGCGGCGGCGAGTGACTCATTCCTGGGCACTGGGCCCGACTCCGGTCCCTCCCCCCCCACATAGCTGGGCACTGAAGTCACCGGATGGAACGGGGCACCCCACATGGTATGGGGGACACAGACCCCCGTGTCTCTCGACACCCCACCCGGACGCCGGTCCCTGGGGCTGGGCAGGCCGGGTACTGACCAGGCTGGGGGCCTGCCCCGTTACCGGATGAGACATCCCGCCCTCAAACTTTCCCCACTTCCGAGTCCCGATGGCCGGGCAGGAAACTGAGGCCGGGCTGGGAAGGGGCTCGGAGCGGGATGGGACCTCCCCTGGCCGGGGAGGCGGCATCTGGAAACTGCCTGACGCCGATCCCGTGTCCCCCCCGTTCTGCCCGCTCCTCTACTTCCCCAAGCCGGCTCCCGCATCCCGGTGCGGGTTCCCGGTCCTCCCGCCCTCCCCAGCCCCGGCCCGGCCCCGGCCCCAGCCCGGCCCCGGCCGGCGTGGCGCCCGCGTACCTGACAGCGGCTCCGCGGCCGCCGCGCACAGCAGCGCCAGCCCCAGCGCCAGCGCCAGCGGCCGCGGCACAGCGCGCAGCCGGGCGGGACTCATCGTGGCGTCCGCGGCCGCTACGGTCTGAGCCCGCCGCTCGCCGCCGCCGGGACAGACAGCCTCAGCCGGTCCCGCCCCCGCCTTCCGGGGCGGAGCCCCCGCCCCCGCGGCCCGCCCCGCCCCGCCCCGCCGGCCCGCTACCCTCCGTCCGGAGCGCTAACCGCCCGCCGCGGGGACAGGCCGGGCTGCTCGCCCCGTGCTCAGGGCCGGGATGTGTGTGTGATGGGGGTCGGGGGACGGAGAATCCGACCTGAAACCACCCACCCCAGCTCTAAGGACGGCATAAGAACAATAATGCTAATGTGTCCTTTGGTTTATTTTTATTTCCAAATATATTTTATTGATTTTTTTTACAGAGGAAAGGAGAGGGATAGAGAGTTAGAAACATCCATGAGAGAGAGTCATCGATCAGCTGCCCCCTGCACCCCCCCGCCACCAGGGATGTGACCGCAACCAAGGTACATGTCCTTGACCGGAATCGAACCTGGGACCTTTCAGTCCGCAGGCGGACGCTCTATCCACTGAGCCAAACCGGTTTCAGTGTGTCCTTTGATTTTTATCTTAAGACATAATTACCCAGTAGCATGTGGGCTTGTCTCCATTTTGCAGAGCGTGAAACTGAGGCTGGGGAAGGTGGAGGAGCCGAGGCCCGAGTCCTGTTTGGCTGCACGCCCTGCGCCCTGACTCACGGAGGGCCCCCAGGTCCGCCCCCGAGGTCCCCTCGCCCGGCCAGGTGCGGGCGCAGCAGGGACGAAGTTTGAATTCTTGCCCCGCCGCGGTCCGGCCCGGGGTCTCTGCCCCTCCCCGGGGCGGCCCGGTGACGTCACCGCCCCTTTAAGACCCCCGCCTCCGCCCCGGCCCCGCACTCGCGGCTCCTCGGACCTGGCAGCGCCGCCTTCCAGGTGAGCCTGAGCCGGGGCGGTGCTGCGCTGCGGAGGGGATGGATGGGGGAGGAGGTGGGTGCCTGAGGGGCCCGGCGCAGGGTGCGGGCGGCATGGAGAGCCTGGACTGACCTTCTGGCGAGCCGCCGGCGGGGCCAGGTCGGCCCTTGGGCGGCTCGAACGTGGCCAAACGCCCCTCCCCGCTTCCCCTGGGACAAAGGCACCGAAACCCGCGCCCCTCCCCCACCTGCCGCGCGGCCGCCCCTCCCCCGCACCTGGAGGGACCCCGGGCCGCGCCGCCTTTCACTCTCCCGCGCGCGGCTCCCGGGAAGGCGGGGGGCTGAGGGCACCCACTTCGGAGCCGGACTCCGGAGGGGGGGTCGGGGGCGGTAAGGAGCGTCCTCGGACCAAATCGAGCCGATAGCCTGTGGAGAGGGAACGGAGTGGAGGGCAGGGGAGAGGCGCCAGGTGCCTGGGCTGAAGTGGCCAAGGCCGGGACAGGTAGACCGGGGACTGAAAGAGGGCTGGCCCACCCCATCCCGCCTCCCGCACCCCCAGCTCTTCAGCTCCGGCCTAGCAGGTGCAAATAAAAGTGAGTGGAGGGTCTGCTCTCTGGTCACACTGCTGGGCTGGTGCGGGGCTTAGGTCCATGCCGTGTCCCGGAACCTCTGGACGATGGAGAGCCATAACAAAGCCCTGCACAGAACTGACCTGGATGGAGGCCTGCAACACGAAATGACATGTGAGGGGAGGCAGGCGGAGGGGCTGCTGTGGAGGAGCTGGTTCACTCCATAGACCCCGAGGGTTTTAGCTCCTTTCAGAGAAGTTGTGTCTTGAGAGGATTGCGTTATGGGAAAGAACACACAAGAAAAAATGTCCCTGACCTTGGCAGTGTGCTCTGTGGCCCCAAAGGGAGGGCAGAAGAGTGGGACCCAGGGAGACAGCCAGTGGCCTTAGGGATGGAAGTGCTTTTGGATGAGAATCCAAACTCCCCCCCACAATCTCCGGCCCCTCCAGGGACTGGCTGAGGCTGTGATGGGGCAGGCCAGGTGGGGACTGGTGGGCCACTCGGCACAGAAGAAGATCTTTAAGATCAAGCTGGTAACCACCTGCCTGAGGTATCGGACCCTGTCGGACTCTTCTGCTGGGTGGTGGGAAGAAGGTTGGATCGCTCATCTTGATGGCTTTAAGAGTGAAACCCAATCGCCAGAGCCAACCTTCCATCTGTGCTCTCTGTGGAAACACCTGCAAACTTTGCCGTCACTTCATCCCCTCTTGTCACTTTGCTGTTTGATCAAATGTACCCATGGTGGCTGAGGCTTTATATTATCTTTCCTTTGTACTCAAAACAGACCATCACATCACTAGGGGAAAAGAAATATATGCTGAGGCATTAATGCTCATTTTGGATGAGAAAATGAGGCTCGGGACGAGACCTGGCACCCCGACTCTCAAGGCTTATACTCTTGGTGTTCTGTGTGGCCATGGCACATGGCCTGGGGAGTAGCACTCGCTGGAAATGAGGGATCCTGGCCAGCTAGTCTCAACATTGCTCCGTTCTGTCCCCAGGGAAGCTCCTTTCAACCTCCGCTTCGTCATGGCCTCCGCTGGTCTGCAGATCCTGGGCATCGTCCTGACGCTGCTGGGCTGGGTGAACGCCCTGGTGTCCTGCGCCCTGCCCCTGTGGAAGGTGACCGCCTTCATCGGCAGCAGCATCGTGGTGGCCCAGGTGATGTGGGAGGGGCTGTGGATGTCCTGCGTGGTGCAGAGCACCGGCCAGATGCAGTGCAAGGTGTACGACTCGATGCTGGCGCTGCCCCAGGACCTGCAGGCCGCCCGGGCCCTCTGCGTCGTCACCCTCCTCACCACCCTGCTGGGCCTGCTGGTCTACCTCGGCGGGGCCAAGTGCACCACCTGCGTGGAGGACAAGGACTCCAAGGCCCGCCTGGTGCTCACCTCCGGGATCATCTTCGTCATCTCGGGGGTCCTGACCCTGATCCCCATCTGCTGGACGGCCCACGCCATCATCCAGGACTTCTACAACCCCCTGGTAGCCGAGCCCCAGAAGCGGGAGCTGGGGGCCTCCCTCTACCTGGGCTGGGCGGCTTCTGGGCTTCTGTTGCTGGGCGGGGGGCTTCTGTGCTACACCTGCCCCGCTGGGGGGTCCCGGGGCTCCAGCCATTACCTGGCCCGATACTCAGCGTCTGCCCCTCGAGCCATCTCTCAGGGGCCCTCTGAATACCCCGCCAAGAATTACGTCTGATGGGCAGGAGGACGGGGCTCCCTTGACCCCTGAGCTGGAGTCATCAGGATGCATGACCGTTTCTGGGTTGCTTTTATCTTGTTTTTCCTTTTTATTGGGCAAAGGGGTGTTTGTTTGTTTTTAAGCCACTCGTTAAGCACCAAACCAAGAAGAAATTCAGTCTCTCACCTGGGCTGGGCTGTGCTGCTGGCTTTCCTCACCTTTGGATGATGAGACCAAGGAGGCAACCTTTCAGAGTGCCTCCATCTTCCTCCACCTCGGACATCCCCATCTTCGAGGCCAGCCTGGAGCAGTGACCCCTGAGGGAAGGCTGTGTGCTGGCCAGGTGCTTTGTGACAGCAGGGTGCTCTGATAGTCTGTCCCCAAGGGTTCCTGCTATGGTGGGGCAGGGCTTGCAGGGATAAGCCCCGCCTTGTCCGTCAGGCCTCTGTGACCCGGAGCTTTGAGCCTCAGGCGCCCTTGAGAAGACCAGGTGATACCCCAAACCACCTACCTCTGAGGATTCTGACCTCCGGCTCTTCCGTCCTTGTCTCAGAGTTGCTTCCCAACCACCCTGTAGCCTCCTGACCCTCTCACATGCAGGCCCTGCACACTTCTGCCCCTCGAGCCATCTCTCAGCGTGCACCCACACGCTAGTTTTTTACTAAATAAAGAGTGTTTTGTTTTGTTACTTGCCGTTGGGGTTGCTGGGGGGCTGTTGAGTTCCAGCCTGGAGTAAGGTGAGCGTGAGCGTGAGCGGCTCCCCGCCTTTGTTGCTCACGTCCGAGCACAGCCTTAGGTTACCGGCTCAGCACGACCTGGAGCGGACCTTGGCCTGACAGCCCGGCCACCTGGTCTCCCCCGCCCAATCACAGGTCAAGGCAGCAGAGGCACAAATACTCTTTATTCTGGGATCCGGTGGGGGTGGGGGTGGGGGCAGGGAGAGGGCTGGGCCCTGCTGGCCTGGAGGAGATTGGCTTCTCCCAGAGGGCCTGGCCTGGGTCCCTGAATGGAGGTGGTGGCCAGACTGGAGGGGACCGGCTCCAGGGCCTGCAGAGCATAATCCTCTCCTTGTTTGAGCCGGGAGCACTGCCCTTTGGGGGAGGCCCAGGTCCCAGGGGCAGGGGAGGCCTCAGGAAGGGGAGGAGAGCCAACCGAGGTCCAGGAAGCAGAAGAAAGCAACTGGTTGGGGGGCCAGGAGGTGGGGACCCATGGAGGAGGGTCTGGGCTCAGCCAAGCCACCTGAGACTAGCCCAGCGGCCAACCCCGGCTGGAACTCCTAGAGGGCAGGTTTTCCTTTCATCTGGGGAAGGGGTGAGGGTAGAAGGCAGGGCTTGGAGACGGCATCCAGCACAAAGTCCAGGCTCCGAGCAGCGGGCCTCTGGAGACGCCTCACACGTAGTCCCTCTTGTCCATCCCGGAGGTGCCGGAGCGCGAGGGGATGGAGTAGCCCAGCCGGGGCCCCCGGGGCCGGTCGATCTGGGGCGGGGGGCACGAGCAGCAGAGGAGGCCCCCGCCCAGCATGAGCAGGGCGGCTGCCGCCCAGCCCAGGTAGAGGGAGGCCCCCAGCTCCCGCTTGAGGGCCTCGGCCACCAGGGGGTTGTAGAAGTCCTGGATGATGGCGTGGGCCGTCCAGCAGATGGGGATGAGGACCAGGATGCCCGAGAGGAGGAGGATGACTCCGGCGGTGAGCACAATCCGGGCTTTCGCGCCCTCGTCCTCCACGCAGGTGGTGCACTGGGCTCCGGTGATGGCCACCAGCAGGCCGAGCAGGGAGAGCAGGAGGGCGACGACGCAGAGGGCGCGGGCGGCCTGCAGGTCCTGGGGCAGCGCCAGCATCGAGTCGTACACCTTGCACTGCAGCTGGCCGGTGCTCTGCACCACGCAGGACATCCACAGCCCCTCCCACATCACCTGGGCCACCACGATGCTGTTGCCGATGAAGGCGGTCACCTTCCACAGGGGCAGGGCGCAGGACACCAGGGTCCCCAGCCAGCCCAGCACGGCCAGCGTCATGCCCAGGAGCTCCAGGCCTGCTGAAGCCATCTGCCCCCTCGGTTAGATCTCGGCCCTGGGCGGCCCGGTTCACGGAGGGTGCGTCCGACGCTGCCAAAGCAGGGGTCTCGGTGCCGGCGGGAGCGGGCCGTCGGTGTCCTCCGGCTGAGACAGTCAGTCTTCACATCTGTGAGCCTCTCGCAGGTGCCTCCTCGCTCTGTGCCCCTCGCAGGTGTGTCCCTGGTCTCCAACACACACAATCGCACAGTCCTTCCCGCTCCGGTGAGTGGCTGGTGTCCCCTCGAGGTGCCTGCTGCCCCCCCGCCACTCTGCAGACGCGTTCCCGCCCCTGCCTGTCGGACCAGCTCCGCGAATCTCCCCTCGGACCCACCTTCAGGCTGGGGAGAGCCTCATCCCTCCGCTGGCGCGCAGGATCGCGTACGGGGAGCAGCCGTGCAGCCTCGCCCAGGGCACCGGGGGACTGCGCTCCTGGCCACGGACCCGGGGTTTTAAGGCCGAGGCAGGGGAGGAGCAACCAGACCGAGACTGGGAGGCTGTGCTGCGGGAGGAGGCGGGGGCTGGGCGGGTGTGCGGGGGCGTGTGTGTGTGTGTGTGTGTGTGTGTGTGTGTGTGTGTGCGCGCGCGCGAAGGTGTGGAGGGGCGGGGGAAAGAGCGTACCATGACCGGGAAGAAACGGGAGGAAAGAACATCCATGCCCGCAGGAACCCAGAGACAAAGCCATGGTCTGCAGTGGCCTGGTCGCTCACTTGGTTAGAGTGCCCTCCGCATATGCCATCCCCGGTCAGGCTACATATAATACAAGAATCAACCGATGAATGCATGAGTAAGTGGAGCCACGGATCTCTCTCTGGAAGAAGAAGGAAGGGAGAAGGAAAGAATGGTGAGCCGCAGGGAGGAGACAGGGAGCTCCAAATGTAACAGTTGGCTCAGAAGTGGGCGAGTCGGGGGCTCAGCTCCCAGGCACCCCTCCCTCGCCGTCTTTGCTCTTCTGGGCTGGCTCATTTCTTGACGATGCAAAGGCACCCCAGCTTTTCCAGTATCGAGAACCCCCTCTCGCCCCTCCCCTGCGCTAGGAGCTAGGACTCCCCGGAATTCGATCTGCCTCCGGCCTCAGCCCAGCGGCCCTGGCGGCTCCCGGGGGAGGGGCCCCGCCCGCACCGTCTCCCAGGCGACAGGTGCCTGGCGCCCAGCTCAGGTGGCATCGTCCCGGCAACGGCCTAGAAAACCACCCCCCTCGCTCCTACCTCAGCCCAGGTATGCCCTCCCGCCCCCTCCATGAAACCGGGGGCCCAGCTGCAGTCTCCGGAGCCGGGGCATAGAGGGCCCGTTGTGGAGCGAGCGGGGGAGGAGCACGCAGGCCGGAGCGAGGAGAGGAGCAGGGACAGGAGCACTGGGTGAGGTGACGCCCAGGACCCTCTCATGCCCAGGGGAGGTGAGTGATGATCTGGATGAGATACCACAAGAAAGGCCACAGGGGTCAGGCCCAGGTGACTCAGCTTTCTTTGAACCCTGCCTCGTCATCCTCAAGAAAGACGTTCTTGATAGAAACATCGATGATGGGGCCGAAACCGGTTAGAGCGTAGGCCTGCAGACTGAAGAGTCCTGGGTTCAATTCCGGTCAAGGGCATGTACCTTGGTTGCGGGCACATCCCCAGTAGGAGGTGTGCAGGAGGCAGCTGTCGATGATTCTCTTTCATCAATGTTTCTGACTCTCTATCCTTCTCTCTTCCTCTCTTTAAAAAATCAATAAAATATATATATTGGGGATCCAGCCCACAACCCAGGTCTGCGCCCTGACGGGAAATCAAACCGTGACCTCCTGGTTCATCCTCCTGATTCCTGGGTTGACACTCACCATTGAGCCACACCAGCCTGGCTGGAGGTAAATTAAAAATCACACACACATACACACACACACACAAAATACACAATAGCTCAACCCACTATTTTTGCTGGCAAAGGAAAGACAAAAGAAAAAAATTATAGCTCTTTACCTACAAATACCATATGTTAGTATTTTTTAAAATATATTTTTATTGATTTCTGAAAGGAGAAAAAAGCACCAATGATGAAAGAAAATCATTGATTGGCTGGCCCCTGCACGCCCGCTGCAGGGGTTCCAGCCCACAACAAAGGCATGTGTCCTTGACCAGAATCAAACCCAGGACCCTTCAGTCCGAAGGTCGATGTTTTAGCCACTAAGCCAAACCGCTAGGGCTGTTAGGATTTCTTTAAGCATGGTCAAATGATTTTTATATTAGTATCTCTCATAACATGTTATCTAGATTGGTGACATGAAGAACAAACCAGTACAAAAGCTGTGATATATTGTCTTTCTAGATTTTATGGAAGTTATGAGACCAGCTCTGTAGCACAAAGGGTACCATTATATGTCCACAAATAAACCAAAATATTGGTGTACAATTGATATTTGACAAGGATGCCAAGATCTTTTAATAAAAAAAAGAAAAGTCTCTTCAACAGATGGTGCTGAGAAAACTGGAGAACCACATGCAAAGGAATGAAGTTGGAACCCTATCTAACTCCATCTACAAAAATGAACTCAGGCTGGACCAACAACCTAAATGTAAGGGGTAAAACTATAACTTTCAGAAGAAAATATGGAGATAAATCTTAATGAATTCAAATTTGGCAATGGATGTGCAGATTTTACTCAAAACAAGAAAAAGAAAGGCCCTCTTCCTCAAACCCCTGGAGCCCTGGCTCTCCCGTGCGGAGGGCAGCCTGGGAGCCACACAGACCACGGCTCAAACCCTGCCCACCCCCCCCAGACAGGTCTTGGAAAGTCCAAGAGCCCTTTGAGAAACCTCCTGAGATCCTCCAACGTGAGCCCCTCATTGTGGGGAGGGGCTGGGGACTCTCCTAAGCCCCTCCCTGGGTGCTGAGAATTGAGAATTATTGTGTGAAGGAGGGGGAAGGGAGGGGATCTGATGAAAATTCCAACTTCCCAACATGGCTGTGAGGACTCTCCAAGGCAGCCCTCCCTGGGGAGCCGCTCGCCTCCACGCCTCCTGAGGGAGACCAAGGCCTGGCCACCCTGGGAGGAGGTGCCCTCCTGGCGCCCAGGGGGCTGGGAGAACCCCCCTCACACCGGTCACCGCACCACTCTGCAGCCCTGGGGGAGGGGAGGGCGCGCGGCGCTTCCCGTCTGCTCAGTGGGGCTCTATTTATAAATAATTATTTTAAAATTGTTCAATATATTTTATTGATTTTTTTTTTTTCAGAGAGGAAGAGAGAGGATAGAGAGTTAGAAACATCGAGGAGAGAGAAACATCGATCAGCTGCCTCTTGCACACCCCTACTGGGGATGTGCCCGCAACCAGGGTACATGCCCCTGACCGGAATCGAACCTGGGACCTTTCAGTCCGCAGGCCAACGCTCTATCCACTGAGCCAAACCAGTTTCGGCTTATTTTAAATTTTTAAAGTTCATTTTAGAGACAGGAAGAGAGAAACATCTACCACTGTTCCTCCCATTCACGCCTCATTGGCGACTCCTGTCTGCGCTCTGACTAGATATCAAACCCAAAGCCCTGGCCCATCTGGGCGGTGCTCCAACCCACTGAGCCACCCATCTGAATGATTCTGATTTCAGATCGGTGCGTTGCTCTTTAGGATATTTTAAGAGAGGTTCATACTTTCATCAGATTTTGCAAACGGATGGTTGATCCCAAAAAAACTTAAGAACCTCTAAAATGGGGAGACTGAGGCTGGAGCTAATCGGTGGGTCTGCAAGTGAGCTACTGTGGATGGTGTTAGGTCCTGGCAGGGGGGAAGTCCAGAGTCGATGCAAGCATCTTCAAGGTGGATGGTGACAAAGACAGCTGGCTAGCTGGGCCTTCCTAGGGCCTTCCTAGACCCCTGGCCCGAGGCAGGAATTCCACCCCTCTCATGCCCTCCTCCCTCCCCTCCCTAAACAGCTGTATAAAAGAAGTGCCTATGCCGCCTTTTGGCGCGAACTTCCCTGGCCCACCCTCGGACCAGCTCCCCCCTTTTAATCGCCTGGATTGCGTGTGCTGCAAACCTCTCAGCTGGGAGCTTACAGCTGGGGCTTCTCTAACCCTGGTACCTGCCTGGTGCCTCCCCTCAGGGCCTGGTGCCACCCAGAGGGCCATGGGGAAGTGCTGTCCAGTAAGTGGGGCTGGCTCCTGATGCCTGAGAACCGGGAGGGGAGTGCTGACGAGAGCAGGCTGTGATGGACACGGGGACCCGTGTGGGTGTGTCCAGCATCCTAGGCCTCCCAGTGCATGGAGAGGGGCCCTCTGAGAAGAAAGGCAGATAGGAGGAGGCCGAGCAGGCTCCCTCTAGGGTGCCTGCAGGGCTGCCAGGAATCCAGCCCCACAGGTTTGGGCAGGTGTCAGGTGGACTCACCAGCAGGGGTCTCGGAGGGGCCCACTGACCTGCCCACAGGCCTCCACCCTGGGCCGCCAGCATGGGCCTCTGTGGGCCCACACCCAGAGCAAGCCTGCCTCCTGCCTCGGCCATAAGGTTATAAGGTGACACTCGTCCTGATTGGCCTGGGGCGTTCTGGTGTGAGACTGAGTCCTGCGTCCTGGGGAAGCAGGGGCAGCTGGTCAGCCTCGCTGTGGCTCTCAATCCTTAAGGTTCCCTGGGCTGGTTTGGTTCAATGGATAGAGCATCAGCCAGCGGACTCAAGGGTCCCAGGTTCGATTCCGGTCAAGGGCATGTACCTTGGTTGTGGGCACATCTCCAGTGGGGGAGGGGGGGAGGGTGTGCAGGCTAGCTGATTGATGTTTCTCTCTAATCAATGTTTCTAACTCTCTCGTCTTCTCCCTTCCTCTCTGTAAAAAAAAAAAATCAATAAAAAAAAAATTTTTTTAAAAAGAGCTTGTGCACTGGTTGCAGGCTAGGTCCCCAGTAAGGGGCGTGCAGGAGGCAGCCAATCAATAGTTCTCTCTTGTCATTGATGTTTCTCTCTCCCTCTCCCTTCCTCTCTGAAATCAATAAAAATATATTAAAAACAAACAAACCCTACTGTTGTCCCGGGGCCGTGTGTGGGGCTGCCCACTCCGGGTAATGGTAGTGCCCCAAGAAGGCAATAAGAGGACCCTAATTTTTTCTAGATATTAGTTTTTTGGCCTCAAATCTCTACACTCAAGCAAGGCGAGACACCACACTGCGAAGGACTGGCCAGCCACATGGGAGTTGGGTGCTCAGAAGATAAAGATAACCCCGCCTCCAGAGACAGCCCCGCCAGAGGTACCTTCCCGGACCCGCCCATTCTGCCCTCTGTGATAAGGCGCCCGCCCAGAGGGAGAGGAAAAGTGGGAAAATTTGTCACGGAACTGGAGAGACCGCAGGGGGTGGGTGTGGCCGAGGACAGGTTCCTAGGGCTCACAGACAAGAATGCATTTCCTGCCCTGAGGCCTCCTGGGATAGAGTCCAGGAGGCCCGCCCAACCCCTCTCTCAGGTCCCCATCCACCGGGATTTGGTTGGATCTGGAAACTGAAGGGTTTTGTTTTTTTTTAATCAATCTTTATTGTTCATATTGTTACAAAAGTTCCTCATTTCTTCCCCCCTCCACCAGGTTCCCACCCCACCCTCCACCCCCTCCCCATCCCCCATTGTCCTCATCCATAGGTGCAGTTTATGTTCAGTCTCTTCCTCCCTCTCTTTCCCCAGTAGTAAATCCCTTTTCAGATAGTAAATCAGTTACTTAGCATTTTCTTATATCAATAATACCACCACATGCCCAATGATACATTTCACACAAAAGACATTTCCAAATAGGTCAACCAGCCTCATCCAGGGCCCACCCATGGCACTCACAGATCAACACCCCAGCCCTATACTAACTCAACACATCCAGATCTAAGCCTTCATCACTTGATTCAGCAGACCCTCAAGATCCCACAAAAGTTTCCAGCCGTGTCTGAGAGGCAGCCGTGGGGCAGGGGCAGGCGAGGAGCGAGCTGTTCCGGGCCTGGCTGCTCCGGGCCTGGCCTCTGTTGCTCTGGTTCGTTCCACAACCAGCTGCTCCGGGTCTGGTCACTGCCACTCCCGACCTAGTTGCTCTGGACCTGGCTACTGCTGTTCCAGGCCTGGCCACACCAGACCCGGCTGCTCCAGGTCTGGCCGCTCCCAGCCTGGCAGCTGCTGTTCCAGGCCTGGCCGCACCAGACCCGGCTGCTCTGGGCCTGGCCGCTCCCAGCCTGGCAGCTGCTGCTCTGGGCCTGGCCGCACCAGACCCGGCTGCTCTGGGCCCGGCTTCTCCGAGTCTGGCCGCTCCAAGCCTGGATGCTCCGGGCTTGGCTACTGCTGTTCTGGACCTGGCTGCTCCCAACCCGGCTGCTCTGGGCCCGGCTTCACCGGGCCCGGCCACTCCGGGTCTGGGTGTTCCTGGACTGGCCACCCTGGGCTTGGCTGCCTCCGCCTCAGGCCTGGCTGCCACTGCCCCAGGTCTGGCTGCTCCAGTGCTGGCTGTTGTTGCTCTGGTTCTGGCTGCTGCTGCTCTGGGGCCTGGCCGTTGCTGCTTTGTGCCTGGCCACTCTAGGCCTGGCCGCCGCTGTTCCAACATTCTGTCCTTTTTTTTTTTTTTTAAACGCAGTTATGTTGCAATGTTGGCTGGTGAGTTGAGTTCTGACTTAGTCTTTGATTTTTCAAGATCTCCTTTGTATTCTTTCTTAAGTAATTTTACTATCTTTTGCTCTCACTTGATTTCTTCACATTGAGAACTTTGGTTTCTTCCTCCTTGTCCTGGGAGCTCAGCAGGTTGGCCTGTGGCACCCCTTTGTTCTCTGCGGGCTCCTACGCTGCTTCAGCCTGTTGCCAGGGTCGGCGCCGCCCAGGAAGCAGCCCCCGGCCTTGGCTCCGTTGCTCGTGCTCAGAGGTCGATGGCTCAGGGGCACCCCCTCCCCTGGGGGCCCCGTCGCCCGGCTCCCTGCCGGCGCCCGGCTGGCTGGTGTCCGGCAGGGGCTCCTGCTCCCTGTTGCATTCCTCCAGTCTGAAGCTTTTTTTTTTTTTCTCCTTCCCGTTAGGGGAGTCTAGGATCAGAGTCAACAGACTGTCCTCTGCGCGCAGTGCGCGCGACTCTGGGGGCTCCTCTTTTCGCCACTCCCCTGGGATTCCGCCTCACAGCCCCGTCTCCCCCTGCCCGAGCCTGGGTCCCCAGGGTCTGGTCCAGGACTGGGGTTCAGAGCAGTCCGGACTGAGGCTCAGCGCCACCGGAGGCTTTGTTTCTTCCGGCTAGGGTAATCCAGCATTAGAGTCAACATTCAGTCCTCTGCGCGCAATGTGCCCGTGACTCTGGGGGCCCTGCTTTTCGCTGCTGGCTTGGGATTCCGCCTCACAGCCCCGTCTCCCCCGCCGGAGCCTGGGTCCCCAGGGTCTGGCTCATAACTGGGGGTCAGCGCTGCCGGTTCAGGGGTTCAGCCCAGGCTGGG
Organism: Pipistrellus kuhlii; assembly: GCF_014108245.1. Classification (NCBI taxonomy): domain Eukaryota; kingdom Metazoa; phylum Chordata; class Mammalia; order Chiroptera; family Vespertilionidae; genus Pipistrellus; species Pipistrellus kuhlii. The sequence continues at coordinate 90,192,489 of NW_023425540.1, forward strand.
GGTTTTATTTCCTTCCTGCTAGGGAACGCCAGGCAGCACCCAGCCCTCTCCTCCTCTTTGGCTGTGACCTCTCCGCGCGCGCGCGCGAGTGCGCAGCATGTCTCCGTACCTTAGGCTTTTTTTTCAGCTCCTCTGATTTTCCTTCTGTTTTTCTCTTTCCTTCTTGTAGAATTTTCAGTCAGTCGACTACCTATAGCTCTGGGCGATGTCCACTCTACATTTTAGTTGTATTCCATTGAAATTGTTGTGTGTGCTGGGGTTAGGTGTCTACCCGAGCAGCCATCTTGGATCCTCTCTCTGATAATCTTGACTCAATGTCCCTCTGAGTTGTCCATAGTTTATAATGACTTCTGCACCTTCTTTGTAGCCTTGATTGAAGCCTTGTTGAAGGGCAACTGCTTTGCCAGCCTGTAGTCCATCTCTATAGCCTTCCTGGACTCGTCTCTGCATCTGGCTCCGCCATTCCCGCTGCACCAGGAGCGACTCGTCTGCTTCCTCGTCAAACACTTCCCCCTCCTCGCCTCCAGCCTGGACCACCCAGGCTGCCTGGATCCAGGACATCCCTAGGCATGGAAACTGAAGGGTTAAAGTTGGAGCCTGAAGCAGGGACAGTGATGGGGCTGGAATGCCAGTGAGATGGAGACTCCCGCGCCCGCTGAGGCCTAGCATTTCACTGGCACGTTAACACTTCCTCTGGAATCCCTGCCCCCAGCTGCCTTCGCCCTGGAAAGAGGGGGATAGAACCTGCCCCGCCAGAGGGAGGAAACTCAGGAGGTGGCCTTGCCCTGCGCCCCCGTGCAGGAGGGACAGACCTGGACCCAGGCTTTGTTCTCCTTGGGAGGGCGCAGGGCTGGGCAGGCTCCAGTGGGCAGAGAATACAGAGCCCCATCTTCTAGCCCACTCCTTTTAAAGTTTATTTTATTTGTCCTCACCTGAGAATATGCTGTTTATTGGTTTTAAAAAGGGGAAATATCGATGTGAGAGAGACACTTATTCTTCGATTGCTTCCCATATGCACCCCAACCAACCTGGGGATCGAACCTGAACTCCGGTTATGTGTCCTGATTGGGTACCGAATCTGTTTTCTAAGATTTTTAAAAAAATACATTTTATTGATTTTTTTTACAGAGAGGAAGGGAGAGGGATAGAAAGTTAGAAACATCGATCAGCTGCCTCTTGCAAACCCCCCACTGGGGATGTGCCTGCAACCAGGTACATGCCCTTGACTGGGACCCTTGAATCCGCAAGCCGATGCTCTACCTACTGAGCCAAACCGGTTTTGGCTATCTATCTCACTCTTATGGGGGACCTTTGGGCAGGTGATAATGGAGAATTGGTGGTTACCATAGACACCACGGTGCTGGCAGTGATCTGGGGGTGGGCTAAGACACCACAAACTGCCTTGGGGAGGCGCCGGAGGCCCTGATATTATAATTAGAAAAGCAGGTCCAGGTTTCTGAACCAAAAGGTGTGGCTCAAACTTTGAGGTCCCATAAGGATTCTCCCAGTGTGGCTAGGCGATTGGAGCGGTGGCCTGCGCCCTGAAGGATCTTGGGTTCAATTCCCGCTTAAGGGCAAGGAATTGGGTTGCAGGTTCCATCAGGCTGGGAGGGGGGGGAGGCAATCAATGTGTTTCTCTTACATCCGATGTTTTCCCCTCTCCCTCTCCCTCCCTTCCACTCTTTCTAAAAATCAATGGGGAAGAATAATCCTCCGGTGAGGAATATATACATTTTAAAGAATTCTCACTGGTTTCACACCCCCATTTCACAGACATGGAAACAAGCTAAGGAAATGTGGCCAACGTGTATGTGAGTGAAACATCACAAGCCTGACGCAACCCCAGACCCTGAGAACTGGCTTCAGAGCAGGCTCCTTGCCCAGCACAGAGGGAATGCTGGGTAAGCTGGGCCTCCTGGTGCTTCTCTCTGAGGGCAGCCCAGCAGGACAGCCCCATGGCTGAACCTCACAGCCAGCGTCAGCTACCCTCTCCTTCCCCCCACTTCCTGTGCCCGGAAGCCTCTGCAGAGCCACACCTGGATCTGAAACCACCCTCCACCTGGCTCACTTTCCCGCGTCTGTGTACCTGATGTGGAGAGCACCTGTGTTTGCTCACCACTGGCAGCCGGCCTCTCCCTGGGCTCTGGGTCAGACCTGGGGTCAGCCCCACCCTCGGGATTCACTGGACGAGGCACAGCTACCCTCAGCTCAGGAGCCTCCTGGCTGTAAAAGGAGGGAGAAGTCTGCCCTCCTCACCTCCGGAGTCACCAGGACATTTGCCCAGGCCTCCAGCTCCACCTAGGCCTCGGGGATCACTACAGGCGTTATTTTGTCAAGAGCGTAATGGGGGTTCCACTTGTAAACTGGGCAGACTCCGTTAGTTGGGCAGCAATGGGCTTTATTATCAGTTGTAATTGTCAGCTTTCAACCAGCAGCAGTTGTCCAGCTGGAGTTTTGAGGGTGGGGTTGCCTTCTGGAAAGATACACAGGATCTTGACCTTCCTGGTTACCGCCTGATCCTTAGCTGAGAGGAGAGGGAGAGGACAGGGCCTAGAGAGGGTGAGGAAGCAGCAGGCCAGGAGGAGTGAGCACTCGGCCATAATCCAACAAAGGGGGAAGACCGGTCATTCTGTGTTCTTCCTGGCCCAGCGAGAGCTTCATCAAGGTACCAGTTCCTTAGGCTCCTGCCCGGGGCCTCGAAGGACAGCCAAGGCTCCAGGTCAGGGAGGGGTGGAGCTGAAAACACAGTAAGGGCAGTTGGGAAGACAGCTCAGGAGATGGGCCAGCCCCAAAGGGAAAAGAACACTATCTATATACCTAAATATCACTTTATTTGAAAAAAGGGTCTTTGCACGTGTCATTAGGTTAAGACTCAAAAGATGAGGTCATTCTGGACTTAGGGCGGGCCCCATATCCCATAAAAGGTGTCATTGAAAAAAAAAAAAGAAGAAAAAAAAAAAGCCCAAACTGGCTTGGCTCAGTGGATAGAGCGCCAGCCTGCGGACGGAAGGGTCCCGGGTTCCATTCCGGTCAAGGCCATGTACCTTGGTTGCGGGCACATCCCAATGGGAAGTGTACAGGAGGCAGTTGGTCGATGTTTCTGTCTCATCGAGGTTTCTAACTCTCTATCCCTCTCCCTTCCTCAATGTGGAAAATCAATAAAATATTAACAATAATTGAAAAAAAGAGAGGGAGATTTGAAACACAGACACCGGGAAGAAGGCTTGTAAAAATGGAGGCAGAGACTAGAGTGATTTAGTCACAAGCCAAGGAAGGCCAGGAGCCACCAGGAGCGGAACGGGACCAGGGAGGATCCTCCCCTAGGGCCTGGGTAGGGAGCACAGCCCCGGTTTTGTACTTCTGGCGCCCAGAGCTGGGAAAGAATACATTTCTGCTGTTTTAAGGCGCCCAGCTTGTGGTGATTTGCCACCGCAATCGCAGGAAACTCATGCTCTGCCTTTCTGCTGGTAGGCCCCAGGACCTCAGAGGTCCCCCAAGGTCAAGTTGGCTTCCTGATACTGCTCCTGAGTCGCTACAGAAGAGCCCATTGAGATAGGGTGTCTGCCTGGTTACCTGAGCCCGAGCTACCTGAGTAACAAAGAGAACTTTATTCGGAGTTGTAGCCCGCCGGCAGAAACTGGCAGGCTGGCCGGGGAGGGAGAGCAGGGGAAGAGGGGAAAGGACAGGGGCTTCCTCATGACTCATCCTGGGAGCCTCCTGTCCCGTGGGAGGACGTCACAGGCCTTGCTCCAGCGTCCAGTATCGACTGTCCGTCAACACCGCCGTCTTCCTGGTGCACCCAGGCCCTTGGGACCCGGGGATCTGTTTCAGCTGAAAGTATGACTTAAGATCTGGAAAGCAAGATCTGAGTTTCCCAGAAGCCATACACACCTAAGTAGAGCAAGGCCCTAACAGTGGCATCCAAACCTCTATTTTGTCAAAGAAAACGAGGCAGAGCCCTTAGTAAGTCCTCTGATCTGTCTCTTGCTTCAACAGTTTGGACGGAACAGACTAGGGATGCCTCTTCCAGCCTCTGACCACCTTCCAACCTCTTTTCTAGTCACCACCTCAGGCTTCCTCAGCGACCAGACCAGCCAGCACCATTTTTTGCCTATTGCTGAACAGCCATGAGCTCCCATGGTCAGAATTATTCTACCGAGGTAAAGGCTGCAGCCAACCTGCGTCTGTGGGCCTCCCACACCTACCTCTCCCTGGGCTCTATTTCACCAGACAGTGTGGCTTTGAAGGGGTGGGCCTCCTCCCCTGAGTTGTGGGTTGGCTGAGGAGAAGAATATTTTTAAAAAATATATTTTATTGATTTTTTACAGAGAGGAAGGGAGAGGGATAGAGAGCTAGAAACATTGATGAGAGAGAAACATTGACCAGCTGCCTCCTGCACACCCCCTACCGGGGATGTGCCCGCAACCAATGCACATGCCCTTGACCAGAATCGAACCCAGGACCCTCCAGTCCGCAGACTGATGTTCCATCCACCGAGCCAAACCAGTTTCGGCTCAAGGGTGTCTTTAAAAAAACAAACAAACTAATCAAACTAATGTTTTGTTGTTGTTCATCCTCACCCGAGGATATTTTTTCATTGATTTTTTTTTTTTTTTTTTTTTTTTTAAGAGAGAAAGAGGAAACATCAATGAGACACATCGATGGGTGGCCTCCTACACGGAATGAAGCCTACAACTCAGGTACATGGCCCTGACGAGGATCAAACCTGGGACCTTTCTTTTTTTGTTTGTTTGTTAATTCTCACCCGAGGATATTTTTCCATTGATTTTCAGAATGGAAGGGAAGGGGGAGAGACAGAGAGAAACATTGATATGAGAGAGACACATGGATTAGTTGCCTCTGGCACACACCCCAACCAAGGCCAGGGACCGAGCCTGCAACCAAGGTACATGCTCTTGACTCGAGTCAAACCCGGGACCTTTCAGTCCTCGGGCCTATGCTCTAGCCACTGAGCCAAACCGGCTAGGGTGAGAGGGTCTCTTAGAAGATGCAAAACCAGTACAGTTGCTGAGTTATCTTCTAGGAGGTGCTGAAGCCTTCCCAAGATGATGGGCAAAACTCGGGATGCCATGGGAGCCACCGTGGTTTTGGAGAACCCAAACCAAGCTCTTTGGATCTGCATGTCCTGCATTTTACCTGCACAGACCCTCATCTCTGTGACTTCTTGGAGAACCACCTCCTGGATGAGGAGGTGGAACTCACCAAGATGGGTGACCACCTCACTGACTCCACAGGCCGGCTGGTCCCCAGGCTGGGTTGAGGAAGTATCTCTTCAAAAGGCTCCCCCTCAAGCATCACTAGGAACTTTTGGGGCCCTCTGCATTCCCCTGGTGTCTTTTGCCTGAGCCACTCTCTGAAACCTCCAAGCATCCTTTTAACCACCCTGGATCCCTCTCCCATGCATTGGACCAAATGGAAACAAACAAACAAACAAACAAAAAAGCTTTTTGCAGCTAAAAAGAAAGAAAAAAATGAAACATTTTAAGTACCTTACTAAAGCATTTTAAACTTTTGTTTCATTCCTCAAACCACGTGCTGTGGGCGCCGAGACCCACTCGCCCTGATCCCCAGCCAGCTTATCAGCTCAGGGAGTGAGTTACATTCTCAAATAACCAGGCAAGAGGCTTGCTGTGGAGTAGGAAGAGAAGATGGAAAAAATGACTTTATTTTCAGACACGCTGCTTTCTCCCCCCCAAACCCGGGCTTCTCCGCTGGCGCTCCCCTCTTCTCCAGCCTGGGCGCTGACACACGCATCCTGACTCTGCCCGTGTGGGAGGCGGCGAGGAGCGCGGCCCTGGGTCCAGGGAGGGTGTGTACCCACGCGTCCGCCGGCGGGCCGGGCCGGGCGGTCAGTAGGGCGGCAGCAGGAACCAGTGCGGCGGCGGCAGCGGCGGCGGCAGCGGCGGGGGGAAGGGGTGCAGCGGGGGGAAGGGGTGCAGCGGCCAGGACTCGCGGGGAGCGGGCGGCGCCAGCAGGTTGAAGGGCGAGGGCCGCGCGGGCAGCGGCGGCAGCGGCTGCGGGGGCGCCTCCTCTATGAGCGGCGGGCGGCCGCGCGCGCCCACGGGCCCGGGCGTGGCGGCGATGGCCGTCTCCGGGAGCGGCGGCAGCGGCAGGTGGCCGGAGCGCGGCGCGGGCGCGGGCAGGCGGGGCAGATGCTGCAGGGCCAGCGCGGCGGCGGGCGGCGCCGGGACGCAAGCCTCGGGCGGCAGCTCGGGCAGCGCCAGGTGCGCGCCGGGGCCCCAGGGCGCCAGCGGCTCGGGCCGCAGCGGGAGCGAGGGCAGCGCGGGCAGCTGGGCCAGGGCGAGCGCCTTGGACGGCGGCGGCCCGGGCAGGAGGTCGGGAGGAAGGCCAGGCAGCGGCGGGTGAGGCAGGATCGGCGGCGGGGACAGCGAGAGCGACGCGCGGGCCCGGCCCGGCCGTGAGCGGGCGCGGGCGAGCCGCGGGTGCGAGCGGGAGCGAGAGAACCGCGTCGCCAGCTTGATGGTTGTCCGCTGTGCCGGGGCGCCGCTCTGGCAGCCCGTGCGCGCTTCTTCCCTCCGGCTGGAGTGTATGGGGGACTCCCTGGCCAATCAGAGCCGGGCACCGGTGCGTCCCAGCCAATCAAGAGAGAGTGTCCCGCCGGGCTACGCATCTTCTCCCCGAGGGCACTAATATCCCTGGCAGCCAATCAGAGGCAGCAGCGCTCTCTCCGGTCCAGCCAATCACTGTGTCTCCCGGCGCCGCGCGCTCCGCCTACTTTCCCTGACCGCAGGCGCTGCACACGCACGCCGGGCGCCCCCGCCTGGCCCGAGGGACCACTGAGCCGCTGCGAGCCCCTTGCCCCGCACCGTCCACCCACCTGCAGCTGCCCATGCGGAGAGTGGGTGGCTCTCCTCTTTTTGGTTACGTTCTGAGTAATGCCGGACTGATTGCCAGCATGCGGGTCAAGATCTTCGGAGATTTCCATTAAGTTATTTTATAGGAAAGATAAAGGCATATTAATTCTGTCCCGGCCGGTATGGCTTAGGAAGATGTTACTGATTAGATTTCCGTTAGAGCATCCACCACATAGGGTCCAATTCCTGATCAGGGCATACACCCAGGTTGTGGGTTTGATCCCTAGTCGGATGCATATAGGAGGCAGTCAAATCTCTCTCTTTCCTCCTTTCCTCTCTTTCTGGAATCAATGAAAAACATATCCTCTGGTGAGGATTTTTTTAAAATTAAAACTATATTAATACAGTAGCAAAGCTTGATTGACATTTAGCATTTGTTAATATTGCTAAGAATAGTAGATGACATGGGTGAAAATCATTTAAAGAAAAGAATGGTCAATTTACTTATATAGAAACCTTTATAATATTAGGACATTTCTAGGTGGGTACTGCCCTCCGAGACAGCCTGCTCAGTGGCCCTGTGCCCAGGTGCTCCTAATCCTCTTCTCCAGGAAAGAGATGATGTGGTTTATTCCATACCTCAGGGAAGAGAGATATATGAGGAGACATTTTGGGTATTTTAAAGAATCAGTAGTTCTGTGAAAAAGCAAAAGTCTATAATGATTCTCAAATACAGCAAAATCAAATGAGGGAAATTAGGCTGGGATTCCAACAATGTTTACAGAATCTCCCAAAGGTTGATCCCCAAAATGTTGTGCATACTGCGGTAACATTTGATCTCCCCTAAATTATCGTAAACCAGGCCGTAAAGATGAACTAAGTTCCTCCTAGAGTGCCACGTCCCATCAACTCTATTCAACTTGAATTCATTTTTTTCTCTTTTAAAAAATATTATTGATTTCTAGAGGGAGAGGAAGGGACAAGGAGAGACAGAAACATCAATATGAGAGCGAGATGTGGATCGGGTGCCGCTGGGGACTGAGCCCTCAATCTAGTCATGACCTGTGACCTCCTGGTTCTTAAGTCAATGCTCAACCACTGAACCATGCTGGTTGGGCCAATTTGAATTCTTTTTTATTTTTTTTATTAATATATTTTATTGATTTTTATAGAGAGGAAGGGAAAGGGATAGAGAGTTAGAAACATCGATGAGAGAAAAATATCGATCAGCTGCCTACTGCACACCCCCCCACTGGGGATGTGCCCACAACCAAGGTACATGCCCTTGACTGGAATCGAACCTGGGTCCTTTCAATCCACAGGCCGACGCTCTATCCATTGAGCCAAACCAGTCAGGGCCCAACTTGAATTCTTCAGTTAAAACTTCACCAGGTTGCAAGAAGAGGTGTGGGTTTGGAAAGACTCAGAACACAGAGGCTCATAGAGACTGATCCTGTAACTGGGTCAAAGTTCAGAATAGAGGGTCGATTCCCACCTCCACTCCAGACCCAGCCTCAGAGAACAACTTGGCGCTGCCTTCCTGGGTGAGTCAATGTGTAATCACGAGATGAGAAACTAAAGTGATCCTGTAGTCCTGACATGGATAGTGGACTAGTAACTGGCTTTGTAAGAGGTTTGAAAACATTCAGTAATCTGAGATAACTTGCAGGAGTGCTTAGGAAGATGTTACGATTAGATTCGCCCCACCCTCCATCAAGTAGATTATCTGTAAATAATAGTATGAAATACCTAAGGGAATTGAATTAATCAGAGTTGTACGGCAAGTAAAATATTTTAGGAGAGCACCAACCTGTCAGATTTATAATATAATGGAACATCAATCAAAGAATGTGAAAGTGAATTTTATATCCAAATTATACGATCAATCAGTAAAATGATGTTCAGAAGCCAGTGTCAAGCCTTAAGGAAAATGAGGTTTTAGTTTAATAAATTGTTATAAAGTAAGACACAAATAATACACAAGCTCCCTGACAGGGCTGTGGCTCCCCCAATAGACTGTTGTCAAGGGATGGCCCCTCCCCAAAGGCAGGCCTGTCTGTTCTGTTCTCTCCGTCTCTCCCATCAGAGCAAAGCCCACAGCCACACAGCTTGCCGAATAAATGAATGAATGAATGAGTGAGTGAGTGAATGAATGAGGTGCAAAGTGGAGACTATAGGCCCAGGGGGCTCTAACCCCAGGCAGCCAATCCCACCTCCTCACCCCTGCCATGGCACACACAGGCAAACAGAGAAGCACATCGCCTTTATTAATCCTTCCAGCCCGCAGCAGACCCCCAGCCAGGGACCAGGCCCAAGGCCTGGCCGTCCTTGCCAAGCAGACCGGGCTCTGGTCCGGAGGCTCTCAGGATGACCGTGGATCAGCTCAGGGGCTCAGCACTTCCCAAAAGGGCAGTGGCCTGGGAAGAGGCGGGGCAGAGCTGTGGTGAGGTGCCCCCTCCTGGCCGCCTGGGGGCAACGAGCCCCTCCCTCCTCTGGTCTCTGAGGCCGGTCACTCAGAGGACTCTAGGGGGTCTGAGAGCTGGCATCCCTCCCAGGAGCTGGGGGCTTTGAAAGGGTGGCAGTGGTGGCATGGGGAGCGGGGACAGGGCCATGTGCCCCCTCACCTCCATAGCCGTTGTCCAGCGGGCCACTGCTGCCTCGCCGCACCTCAGCGCCTCCTAAGGTACAATCAAGCCCGGGACCCGGTCACAGAACTTTCCAGAGCTCCCCCCAGCTTCATCCCAGGCCTGGGGAGAACCCCACTCACCAAAGGGTCCGGGGCCCGGCTCTGGCCTCAGCTGCTCATAGGGCCCTGGAGACAGGGACGGAAAGGAGGAGCACTGCTTGGTCTGGTCTGTCACCTCCTCTTCTTAGTCCAGGTTCCAGGCTCAGGGCCCCTGCTCTGCCTCTCCTCCTCCAGTCCCATTCATCCCCGTCACCTCATTCTTCCTCCACCATGAATGTCCCCCCATCTCCGTAGGGCTATGGGGTGGGCCTGGGCTCAGGACCAGCTCCCTACAGCCACCTCCAACCCCCTCAATGTTCTTCCACACACCCCATTACCTGGCTGGCTTTCGAGCCCTGGATATGCACCTCCGGCCTCATATCCGGGGTTCCAGGCAGCCCCCCAAGGCTGGAGGGAGGGCCAAGGAGAGCCCCACAAAGCCTCAGTCTGACCTGCAGGAGGAGCGCTTCTGTGGGAACCACTGGCCACTGGTCCTGAACACCCAGAATGCCCCAGTCCTCCCGGGGCCTCAGAGCCCCCCACCCCCAGACAGCCCTTGCCAGGGTTCACTCTGCTCCCTGAACTCTCATTTCTCACCGTTTCCTTCAGAGGCTGGAGCTGCAGCTTCGGGGTACACCAGTGCTTCTTCGCCGTACCCTGCGAGGCCCATGTGGTTCATTCCTGACCAGACCTTGGGGTCCCTTCCCCTCACCCCCTGCCTGCACTCTGCCCCCCCACCCCCATCCAACTCACGGTCTCTGAAGCCATCGGCCCCGGGGAACCCTGAGGAGGGAAGAGGCCAGAGGCATGAGCAGCCCCTGAGCCAGGAGCCCCTCCAACCTCCCGGAGCCGCGCCGCCCGCCCCCCCCCCCCCCAGGCACCTGGCTGCAGGAGGGCCCCGGTGAAGACCCCGGCGCCCAGGCCGCGGTTCCTGTAAGTGAGACCTGCAGGAGACAGATGGAGAGGGGCTGGGTGGGGGTGGGTGGACGGCAGTGGGCAAGCTATGGTGACCAGCTTCTGGAGAGACTGATTCACAGGGAGGTCACCTAGAGGGGTGACATCCCCCCACCCTCAGCAGCTAACCTGCTTCGCCTCCCGGGAGCCTTCCCTGACTCCCCTCCTGGCGGCCTCCCTTCCCTCCGGGCCTCCGTCTGTCACCCCACCCTCGCCTGAAATAAGATCGCGCCTGCTTCTGGCCACCATCACAGCCCAAAGCATAGTAAACGTGAGCTGGGTGAGTAAGGGAAGAGACAGACATGACAGAGATAGCAACCAGGAGGGCTCATCATGAAGGAGGTGCCAGGTTGTGCCCAAGATGAGGGCCCGGGATGGGCGTGGGGGCGGGGGGGAGAAACTCACCAACTGTCTGAGGTTTGAGGCCACCACCAAAGCCTAGAGGAGAGGAAACAGGGGTCAGAGATGGGGTCAGAAATGGCCACAAGGGTGGGTGTGAGGTGGGAGGAAGAAGAATTCAGACGTGCATGCATGCATATAAGCCCAGCCCCGAGGTCGGCAAACTGCGGCTCGCAAGTCACATGCAGCTCTTTGGCCCCTTGAGTGTGCCTCTTCCACAAAATATCTACCACGGCCTGGGCGAGTCTATTTGGAAGAAGTGGTGTTAGAAGAAGTTTACGTTTAAAAAATTTGGCTCTCAAAAGGAATTTCAATCGTTGTGCCGTTGACATGTGGCTCTGTGGACGCATGAGTTTGCCCACCATGGGTAACCAATGGACACAGACAACAGGGGAGTGAGGGCATGAGTGGGGGGGATAGGGGGAGTAATGGGAGAATAGGACACATATAATACCTTAATCAATAAAGAAATAAAAATAGAAATAAAAGAATGCCGACGAGGGCCTCCTCACCCAGTCCTGCTCCGGGTCCGTAGCCATTTGAGGGGCGGAACGCTGGGGAGAGAACCGAGGTCAAGGGGAGGACCCACGCTTCCCCAAGGATGGATCTTAGGGACTCTGAGGAGGAAGAAGGGACTCCTTCTACCCACAGGGAGAGGAATCGGGATAACTGCGTCTAGAAAGCAGCACGAGAGGAGGAGGGCAGACTGGGAAGGGACCTTCCTGGCCGGAACAGCTGAGCGGCCTGGGAACAGGGTCATGGGGAGTGAGCCTGACCTGGACGGGGACAGAGGCAAGCGGACGCACACCTGCTTTCTGAGGCTTCAGTCCCCACGGGAAGGCTGGCGTCGGTGCTGGGAGGAGAGCCAGGGGACCGAGTGAGCCCAGGGCCCGGCAGGTCGGGAGCGCCCCAGCCCGCCACGGGGGACAGGCGCGGGGGAGCTGCCATAGTGGGGGTCGCAGGGGTCTCAGAGCCCGAGTTCAGGCTTTTCCTCAGTCGGCCCACAAGCCTCAGTCTCAGCTGAAGAACGGGCGTGGGGGCTTCTGAGCAGCCCAGCCAGCCCAGCCCCTCCTGGGACCAGATACCCCCATTGCCACCCACACCACACTGACCTGGGAACCTGCCATTCTGCCCCGGGGCAGCAGGCTGGGGCTTGGAGCCCCAGCCACCTGCTCCATCAGCAGGGCCTCCTGGAGTGGGAAGCCTGGGGTGAAGCAATGGAGGAGCCTTCCCATGGCAGGGACCTAGAAGGGAGGAGGGAGAGGCAGTGGGCCCAGCCTGGCCTGGGTCTGGCCAGTCCACAGTAGCTTCTGGGGGGACCGTTGGCCAGGCCAGAAAAAGGCCGGTTCCTGTGGCTCACAACCTGCTCCGGGGATCAGGTGACCCAGCCCTCTGGCACGGTTTCTGCTATTTGCCCACCTCGCCCCAAGGCCTTTCAGCCCACCCCCCAGCCCCTGGGGCCTCACCTGCCTGGGCGCCCAGCCCGTTTCTGCTGCCATATCCTGGGGAGAGGAAAAGCAGGGGAGTGAGGGGTGTTTAGGGCCCGGGGGTCCGGAAGGAGAGAGAGGAGAAGGCACAGGACAGAGACAGGGGCTTTCGCACTTGCCTGGCTTCTGAGGTTTCACACCCGCTTCCTGGCCTGCAGGAGAAGCAGAAAGGCAGCTTCAGAGGGGACAGCGCCTCCCCAGGGTGACCCTCTCTACCTGATCCGAGACCCTCGCTGTACTCACCAGGTGGGGGCCCATTTCCCGGTGTGTACCCTGGAGGGAGAGCAGGCATGAGGGCTGGGCTGGGGAGGGGGGAGGCTTCAGGTGGAAGTGGCGGGGGGCAGGGTGGGCTCACCTGGCTTTGGAGGGCTCATGCCCCCTGCGAGGCCTGGGGAGAGACAGATGAAGGCTGAGTGACAGGTGGACGCCATTCTGCCCCTTCTCTTTGCCCCATGGGACCCTGTGACACCTCTTCCCTCCGCCTCCCAGAACTCCGTGCCTGCCCTGCCTCCCTCATCCGGCTGGGCCCCTTCCCTCGGGAAGGCTCCTTCCAGCTCCCAGCACATTTCTGTAAACGGGGGAGACAGGCAGGAGTTTTGAGGGGTCACAGATGAAGGGAACAATTTCTTTTTTTATTATTTTTATTTTTAAAAAATATTCTTTATTGCCGAAACCGGTTTGGCTCAGTGGATAGAGCGTCGGTCTGTGGACTGAAAGATCCCAGGTTCGATTCCCATCAAGGGCATGTATATTGGTTGCAGGCACATCTCCAGTGTGGGGTGTGCAAGAGGCAGCTGGTCGGTGTTTCTCTCATGGACGTTTCTAACTCTCTATCCTCCCATCTTCTCTGTAAAAAATCAATAAAATATTTTTAAAAATATTCTCTATTGATTTTTTTTTTTTACAGAGGGAAAGGGAGAGGGATAGAGAGTTAGAATCATCAATCAGCTGCCTCCTGAACACTCCCTACTGGATATGTGCCTGCAACCAAAGTATATGCCCTTTACTGGAATCGAACCTGGGACCCTTGAGTCCCGAGTCTGTAAGCCGATGCTCTATCCACTGAGCCAAACCAGTTAGTGAGGGAATAGATAGTTTCTGGGGGTAGAGAGGAGGGGGGTCCAATCCGGACACTAATTTTAAATCTGGGGGTGTTTCCAACATCACCCCGCGACTTCCAGGGACCAGCTGGGTGTCTTAAAATCCTGACACCGTCTCTGGAGACAGGCGCAGTCCCACAATACTGCTCCTCCCACTTCCGGTGCCAGATGCTCTTCCAGGCTGTCAACTGTGCTTCTGACCCACCAGCTATATAAGTCAGAAGTTCCGATGACCCCTCTTTGGGTTCAATTAACTTTCTATCTAGAGTGTCTTCCAGAACTGAGGAAAACAGGTCCCAGACCACATATTATGAAGGGATATAGCTCCAAAACAGCCCGGTGAGCAGAATGTGCAGGGTAAGGTCTGTAGAAGGCATTCGGAGCGCCCAGGCTCCAGCCCATCACCCTTCTCTCCACCCCACCCGCTTCCCCCACTGGAGGGAAGCTCTCCCAACCCCGTCCTTGGGGATTTTACTGAGGCTTCAGTACACAGGCACGATGGGTTAAGTCATTGGCGGATGGTGACTGAACTCAGTCTCCAGCACCGCCTCCTCCCGGAAGTAAAGGGGAGGGATTAAAAGTTGCAGCCCTCCAATCACAAGGCGGCAACCAGTCCCCACCCTCAGGTGACCTGGGGGCTTTCCAAAAGTCGCCTCATTAACAGCAAAAGAATTTAGCAAATTCCAAGGCTTTTGAGAGCCAACTCTGTGCCAGGAATGGGAGAAGACCAAATGCATATTTCTTTCTTTCTTCCCTTTCTTTCTTTCTTTCTCTTTCTTTCTTTCTTTCTATATTTTATTGATCTTTTACAGAGAGGAAGGGAGAGGGATAGAGAGTTAGAAACATTGATGAGACAGAAACATCGATCAGCTGCCTCCCGCACACCTCCTACTGGGGATGTGCCCCCAACCAAGGTACGTGCCCTTGACCAGAATTGAACCTGGGATTTTCAGTCTGAAAGCCGACGCTCTATCCACTGAGCCAAAATGGTTTTGGCCAAATGCATATTTCTTACCATAAATCGCAGCATCACAGTGTGGATAAAAAGAAAGGGTTTACCTGGCTTCTGAGGCTGCATGCCCTCACCGCCGCCTAGAGAAGAGATGGGAGCAGGTGAGGTCCCCCGCCCACCCACGGCGTCTCCTCTAGGACTCAGCATGCGGCTCCCCAGGGCCCTCTCCACTACCTGGTCCGGGGCTGATGGGAGCTGCAGGGCCTGCGGGGACAGGAGAGGGACAGAGGGAGGAGGCTGGCCGCTGGGCTGCCTTTCCTCCCAGTTCAGGCACCAGGAGCCCTGGGGTCTCTCCTGCCTCCTGCCACCTCCTTTCAATGGCCGACCCTGAGTGCTCCGGGTCCGGTGGGGCCCATGAGAGGCCCTGAGAACTGGATCGGGGTGAGGACACCTTCTCTCTCCACAGGCCCCTCCTCTCCTCCTTTCCAGCCTCTCCCAGCCCCTCAGGACCCAGCTGTTCGCACCATCCTGAGCAGGGGCCAGAGGAGCAGGAAGGATGGACAGGAGGCTTGGGGCACTGGCTGAGGAGGGGTGAAGGCTGGCAGGGAGCCAAGCCGAAACCAGGGAACATGGAGGTTGTTCCTGACCTTTTAATCATTCACCAAAGGCCTGGAGGGAGGAGGGAGAGGACACCCAGATGCGGAGGCCACCTTAGACCCCACCAGTCGTACCCAACTAGGCTCCCAGCCCATTCTGGAATCCAGGCCAAGGGGGGTGGGAGGAATAGGAGGAGAGGGGAGCTAGCAATATCTAACTGGGGTGTGAGTAGGTGCCAGGAGCTCTGAGTTTTGAAGAGGTAGAGAAAGATGAAAGACAGGCAGGGGAGAGGCTCACCTGGCTTCTGAGGCTTCATACCCACTCCAAAGCCTGGGGGAGACAGGCAGCAGATGAGGGGCCCTAGACCTCATCTCTGTGCCTCCCCAGAGCCCTGGACCACCCCTACCTGGTGCATGGCCATTCTGAGCTGCAGGGCCTGTGGGGAGAAAGTGGGGGTGATCAGTGGGGCTGAGGCCAGCCCTGGGGTCCCCTGGTCTTGCTCCCACTTCTCTCCCCATGGTCCTTGGTGCCCTCACACCCTTCACTCCCAAAGCAGGGAGGGTCCCTCTTCTTGGAGGGGTGAGACCCGCTCCATGCATTAGTGCTGAGAAGGGTGGTGAGAGCGAGGCTGACAGAAATGAGGAGGACAGGATGGCTGTCCCTCCCCGGGCCCAGGACTGGCACACCCCTCTCCAGGCCTGGGAGGCAGAGAGGTGACAGCCTCTGCCAGGCTCCCAGTCCTTGCTCCTGTCACCTCAGCCCCTCAGGATCAAGGCCACTGCCCTCACCTGCTGGGGCTCCCAGTCCGTTTCCAGGACCATATCCTGGGGAGGAAGCACAGGGGGGTGTGAGGGGCGCTGTGTGGAGGGGTCAGAGAAGCAGGACAGAGTCAGGCAGCCTCAGAGAGGAGGCCGGGGTGTGGGGGGTCCTCACCTGGCTTCTGGGGCTTCATGCCTCCCCCAAAGCCTGGAAAGGATGGGGTGCAGGTGAGGGACTCAAGGCCCCTCTCAGGGCCTCCCCGGGTGCCCACCCGCTCCCTCCTACCTGCTCCAAAGCCGTTCTGTGGGGCTGGGCCTGGGGGGAAGGGAGGGTGAGCTGAGGGCCTGGGGGTCTGGCTGAGGTGGAGGGAAAGGTGCCCCCTCTTAGGCCAAGTCAGAAAGCTGGGGTCCTAGAGGCTTCCAACTAGTGCCCCCAATTATTCACCAGTCCTGCCCCTCCGAGGCCCGGGAAAGAGGGAGGCAGGAGACACCCAGATATAGACCCTAACCCTCGTCCCTTGCCCCCTAATATCACCTGGCTGGGCTGGGAGACTGTGCCAATTCCCCTTTCTGAATCCTGGGGATCCAGATCCAGGTGTGGGTGTGAATGAGGGAGGGGCCTCAGGGTTTGGGGGGGTGGAGAAAGACTGGGATGAGGCTCACCTGGCTTCTGGGGTTTCATACCCGCTCCAAAGCCTGTGGAGAGACAGGCAGCAGTGAGGGACCCCAGACCCATCCCTGTGCCTCCCAGAGCCCCAGCTCACCCCTACCTGGTCCATGGCCATTCTGAGCTGCAGGGCCTGTGGGGAGAAGGTGGGGGTGATCAAGCTGGCTGTGGGCTGAGGGGCTGAGGGGTTGAGGCCAGCCCTGGGGTCCCCTGGTCTTGCCTCCCACTTCTCTCCGTGGTCCTTGGCACCCTGACACCCTTCACTCCAGAAGCAGGGAGGGTCCCCCTTCTCCGAGTTGTGAGGCCCCGCTCCATACATTAGGGCTGAGGAAGGTGTGAGAGAGTGAGGCTGACAGAAATGGGGAGGACACACTGTGGAGAACAGTATGGAGTTTCCTCAAAAAATTGAAATTGGAACTCCCATTTGACCCAGTAATCCCACTCCTAGGAATATATCCTAGGAAACTAGAAACACCAATCAGAAAGGATATATGCAGCCCTATGTTCATAGCAGCACAATCTACAATAGCTAGGACTTGGAAACAGCCTAGGTGCCCATCAGCAGATGATTGGATCCAAAAACTATGGTACATCTACACAATGGAATACTATGCTGCCATAAAAAAGAAGGAATTCTCATCATTTGCAGCAACCTGGTTGGAATCAGAGAACATTATGCTGAGTGAAATAAGCCAGTCAATGAAAGAAAAATATCACATGACCTCACTCATTAATGAATAATAAGGAACATTATAAACTGATGAACAAAAAGATGGATACAGAGACAGTAAAGAAACAAACAGACTGTCAAATTACAGCAGGGAGGGTAGGGAGATATGGGGGAGAGAAGAGATCAACCTAAGGACTTTTATGCAGGCATATAAGCATAACCAATGGACAAAAAACGCTGGGGAGGGAGGGCATGTATGGGAGTGCCGGGGGGGGGGGGGGGCGGGGGGGGATGGGTAATATCTTTAGAAAAAAAAAAGAAAGAAAGAAATGAGGAGGACAGGATGGCTGTCCCTCCCCTGGCCCAGGACTGGCACACCCCTCTCCAGCCCTGGGAGGCAGAGAGGTGACAGCCCCTGCCAGGCTCCCAGTCCTTGCTCCTGTCCCCCCTCCCCCAGCCCCTCAGGATCAAGGCCACTGCCCTCACCTGCTGGGGCTCCCAGTCCGTTTCCAGGACCATATCCTGGGGAGGAAGCACAGAGGGGCGTGAGGGGCGCTGTGTGGAGGGGTCAGAGAAGCAGGACAGAGTCAGGCAGCCTCAGAGAGGAGGCCGGGGTGTGGGGGGTCCTCACCTGGCTTCTGGGGCTTCATGCCTCCCCCAAAGCCTGGAAAGGATGTGGGAGCAGCTGAGGGACTCGGAGCCCCTCTCAGGGCCTCCCCTGGTGCCCACCCGCTCCCTCCTACCTGCTCCAAAGCCGTTCTGCGGGGCTGGGCCTGGGGGGAAGGGAGGGTGAGCTGAGGGCCCGGGGGCCTGGCTGAGGTGGAGGGAAAGGTGCCCCCTCTTAGGCCAAGTCAGAAAGCTGGGGTCCTAGAGGCTTCCAACTAGTGCCCCTCAATTATTCACCAGTCCTGCCCCTCCGAGGCCCGGGAGGGAGGGAGGCAGGAGACACGAAGATGTAGACCCTGCCCACTTCCAGGCTGGAAGCAATCTCACTTAGTCTCCTAATGCAGCTTTCTTTTCCTGTGATGCAGTGAACTTTTCTAGACTTGTTCATATATCTCGCCTCTTAGACCATGTTTTAAACACCTTTGTATCTCCCTAGCTGCTCAATAAATAATTGAATGAATGAATGAATGAATGAATGAATAAAAAACATACACCTTCACCCCATCCCCTAATATCACGTGGCTGGACTGGAAGACTGTGCCCATTCCCTTTTCTGCAACCTGGGGATCCTGATCAGGTATGGGTGTGAATGAGGGGAGGGAGCTCAGGGTTTGGGGGTGGAGAGAAAAGACTGGGGTGAGGCTCACCTGGCTTCTGGGGTTTCACACCCGCTCCAAAGCCTGTGGAGAGACAGGCAGCAGGTGAGGGATCCCAGACCCCATCCCTGTCCCCCCAGAGCCCCGGCCCACCCCTACCTGGTGCATGGCCATTCTGAGCTGCAGGGCCTGTGGGGAGAAGGTGAGGGAGATCAAGCTGGCTGTGGGCTGAGGGGCTGAGGGGCTGAGGCCAGACCTGGGGTCCCCTGATCTTGCCTCCCAATTCTCTCCCCATGGTACTTGGCGCCCTGACACCCTTCACTCCCAAAGCAGGGAGGGTCCCCCTTCTTGAAAGTGTGAGACCCGCTCCATGCATTATTGCTGAGGAGGGTGGTGAGAGCGAGGCTGGCAGAAATGAGGAGGACAGGATGGCTGTCCCTCCCCGGGCCCAGGACTGGCACACCCCTCTCCAGGCCTGGAGGCAGAGAGGTGACAGCCCCTGCCAGGCTCCCAGTCCTTGCTCCTGTCCCCCCTCCCCCAACCCCTCAGGACAAAGCCCACTGCCCTCACCTGCTGGGGCTCCCAGTCCATTTCCAGGACCATATCCTGGGGAGGAAACACAGGGGGGCGTGAGGGGCGCTGTGTGGAGGGTCAGAGAAGCAGGACAGAGTCAGGCAGCCTCAGAGAGGAGGCCGGGGTGTGGGGGGTCTTTCTCTCACCTGGATTCTGGGCCTTCACTCCCCCACCCCAGGCCCCTGCCCCAGTCCCTAACCCCCCTCCCTCTAAGAGGCTGGGATCCTAGAGGCTTCCAACTAGTGTAAGGTGACCAGATTTTAACATTGGTGAAGCGGGACTCCATTACCTGGGGGTAGGAGGGGTTCTTGATTAAAAATTTGGTCCATATGGAGCAACAACAATTTTCATAGAACGCAAAAAGAGTACTGTAATATATTTTTAAAATTTCAACATAAGTTCAATTTACAAATATAATAAATAAATAAAAATTATGTATAGTCGGGGCCGGCACTAGACTTTTTGCCGCCACTATAAAATATAAATAATACGAGTACTGTCTGCTAAATTCAAGATAATTTATGTATTTGTGAAATAAATAAATAAATAACCTAAATTATCTGAATAGCTGATTTGTAATAACATCACTTGTTTAACTAGCTTACTAGCATGCAGTACGATGTGTATTGTCTGAGAGACAGATACAAAATGTTTTTGTCATTGCCAAAACAAAAAAATGCCCTTGTTCATTAAGTCCAAACAATGGTGGTCAAATTCTAACAACTGATCAACAATGCGAACTTTGATAAGCAGTTCTCCATAATCAGTTCTCAACAATTATTTGTTATTATTAAAGTTTAACATTATAAAATTAACAAAAATAATATAAAACTCGTATCCTGGCTAAATAGCCACATGGCCACCAAAAACCATATATTCCCTTTCCATTCTCCTGTCATTCCCCAGCTTGTCATGTATTCTTTCCAAAAATTGGGACTTTTTAAAAATGCCGTGGAACCCGGGACAAATTGTTCAAAATCAGGACTGTCTCGCTAAAGGCGGGACATCTGGTACCTTAACCTAGTGCCCCCTCAATTATTCACCAGCCCTGCCCATCCGAGGCCCAGGTGGGAGGGGGGAGGCAGGAGAAACCCAGACATAGACTGCCCTCCCACCCCCAGTATCACCTGGCTGGGCTCAGAGACTGTGCCCATTCCCCTTCCTGAATCTTGGGGATCCAGATCCAGGTGTGGGTGTGAATGAGGGGAGGGGGCTTAGGGTTTGGGGGTGGAGGAGAGAAAAGAGTGGGGTGAGGCTTACCTGGCTTCTGGGGTTTCACACCCGCTCCAAAGCCTAGGGAGAGACAGGCAGCAGTGAGGGACCCCAGACCCCATCACTGAGCCTCCCCAGAGCCCCGGCCCACCCCTACCTGGTGCATGGCCATTCTGAGCTGCAGGGCCTGTGGGGAGAAGGTGGGGGAGATCAAGCTGGCTGTGGGCTGAGGGGCTGAGGGGCTGAGGCCAGCCCTGGGGTCCCCTGGTCTTGCCTCCCACTTGCCTCCCCATGGTCTTTGGCCCCCTGACACCCTTCACTGGAGAAGGGAGGGTCCCTCTTCTTGGAGGTGTGAGACCGCTCCATGCATTAGTGCTGAGGAGGGTCATGAGAGCGAGGCTGACAGAAATGAGGAGAACAGGATGGCTGTCCCTCACGTGGCCTAGGACTGGCACAACCCTTTCCAGGCCTGGGAGGCAGAGTGGTGACAGCCTCTGCCAGGCCCCCAGCCCTTGCTCCTGTCCCCACTCCCCCAACTCCTCAGGGCCAAGCCCACTCCCCTCCTACCTGCTCCAAAGCCGTTCTGCGGGGCTGGGCCTGGGAGGAAGGGAGGGTGAGCTGAGGGCCTGGGGGTCTGGCTGAGGTGGAGGCAAAGGTGTCCCCTCTTAGGCCAAGTCAGAAAGCTGGGTTCCTAGAGGCTTCCAACTAGTGCCCCCCGCCCTCCCAATTATTCACCAGTCCTGCCCCTCTGAGGCCTGGGAAGGGAGGGAAGAAGACAAGAGATCTCCCTACCATCCCCCAATCACCTGTCTGAGCTCAGAGACTATGCCCATTCCCTTTTCCGAATCCTGGGGATCCAGATCCAGGTGTAGGTGTGAATGAGGGAGGGGCCTCAGGGTTTGGGGGTGGAGAGAAAAGACTGGGGTGAGGCTCACCTGGCTTCTGGGGTTTCACACCCGCTCCAAAGCCTGCTGGAGAGACAGGCAGCAGTGAGGGACCCCAGACCCATCCCTGTCCCCCCAGAGCCCCGGCCCACCCCTACCTGGTGCATGGCCATTCTGAGCTGCAGGGCCTGTGGGGAGAAGCTGGCTGTGGGCTGTGGGCTGTGGGGCTGAGGCCAGCCCTGGGGTCCCCTGGTCTTGCCTCCCACTTCTCTCCCCATGGTCCTTGACACCCTGACATCCTTCACTCCCGAAGCTGGGAGGGTCCCTCTTCTTCGAGGTGTGAGAACCGCTCCATGCATTAGTGCTGAGGGAGGTGGTGAGAGAGCGAGGCTGACAGAAATGAGGAGGACAGGAGAGAGAACCAAGATGGCCTAGGTAAGCACCTAAGCTGCTGCCTCACACAACAATTTTATTTATTTATTTATTTATTTATTAAAATACATTTTATTGATTTTATACAGAGAGGAAGGGAGAGAGATAGAGAGTTAGAAACATCGATGAGAGAGAGTCATCAATCAGCTGCTTCTTGCACACCCCCTACTGGGGATATGCCCGCAACCAAGGTACATGCCCTTGACCGGAATCGAACCCGGAACCCAAGCCGACGCTCTATCCATTGAGCCAAACCGGTCCCAGCAACAATTTTAAAAGAACAACTTAAATCAGAACGTACATCATCCAAAAACACAGGAAAGCTGGAGTAGTGGGAAATCTACAACTAGAAAGGAGAGAGGCTCACAGATTGGATTGGGAGCCGAAAAGCGCTGAGGTAAAGTGTTGCATGCACAGAGAGGAAAGGCATCAGAATACCTGGCTGGCAGGAGGGGAAAGGAAGTCCCCAATTGTACTGAACACTTTCCGACTGCAGTGAACTCCAACCCCGGCCGAAACCCTGTGGACCTAGACTCATTCGGGTGGAGTCCGGACTGTAGATAAAGGCACCTGGAAACTCAGAGACTGGGAGACTGGGGGAGCTGGAAGCCGCAGTGGGCAGGGTCTACAGTCGTGAGCCATTGAGTGTGCACAGAGAGCTGTGACCTCGAAGGTTGCTGCAGCCTCTTCGTAGTAGAAGGAGTCAGAAGCTCCAGACTACAGACACCAACCCAATTCCGGGCAAACACCTGGGGCACCCACACTCTGGCACGGGAATCAGGATGTTCAGACAGAAAGTCAGGGGAGGCACTGAAGGCAGAGGTCAGGCGGAAACTCAGGTGAGCGCACAAGGGCAGGGCTGACGGGAAGCCAAGACTGTCAGCTCAGCCCTGAGACTCGCCCCATCCAAGCTGAGCACAGAGGCTTCTGCAATTTTGCAAGTCTGATCCTATAAGACTGTCTCCAATACAGAAGGTATCCCAGAGCAGACAAGCTGATATCCACATCCAATTGGCCTGAAGGTCAATTCCTCCCAGGGATACCAACAACAATCAAGACTTAACAACAACAAGGCTGTACACGGAGTCCACAAAGGGGAGCACCAAGGGTGTCTACCTCAGGTAACTGGAGAGGCGGACCCACCAAGCTATATAGGACACCAAACACACAAAGCCCATCCTACCAACTCTGGGAAGCAGCAAAAATGCCTAGACAAGGAAATAGATATCAAACAAAAGAGATGGAGAACAAAAGACTGGATATAGAGTTCAAAACCACAGTTATAAGGTTTTTCAAGAATTTCCTAGAAAAGGCCAATAAAGTAAAGGAGACCTTTGAGGATATGAAAAGAGATCAAATAGAAATAAAGAATACATTGTCTGAAATAAAAAATATTAGACAGAGTCCTAAACACAGAATGGAAGATCAAAGAATCAAGTCAAAGATGTTGAAACACAAAGAGCCAGAGGAAACTCCTCCACAGAAGCAAGAAGAGAAGAGAATCCAGAAAGTTGAAGATAGTGTAAGAAACCTCTGGGACAACTTCAAGCGAACCAACATTATAATTATGGGGGTCCCAGAAGAAGAGAAAGAGCAAGATACCGAAAGCCTATATGGAAGAAATAGTGACAGAAAACTTCCCCCACCTGGTGAAAGAAATAGACTTACAAGTACAGGAAAGCACACAGAACCCTAAACAAAAGGAATCCAAAGAGGACCACATCAAGACACATCATAATTAAAATTCCAAGAGCAAAAGACAAAGAGACAATATTAAAAGCAGCAAGAGAGAAACCGGTAGTTACCTATAAAGGAGCACCCATACGATTGTCAGCCGATTTCTCAACAGAAATCATGCAGGCCAGACGGGAATGGCAAGAAATAGTCAAGGTGATGAATGGCAAGAACCTACAGCCAAAAATACTCTACATAGCAAAGCTATCACTCAGAATCAAAGGCCAGATAAAGAGCTTCACTAATAAATAAATAAATAAATAAATAAATAAATAGCTAAAGGAGGTCATCACTGCCAAACCAAAATTATATGAATTGCTGAAGGGGGTTCTATAGAAAGAGGAAGAAGATAAAGATAAAAATTATGAACAACAAATATGTAACTATTAACAAGTGAAACTAAAGCCAAGGGAATTAAGAAATCTGATGAACAATATTAACTGGTGAATATAATAGAATCAGAGGTATGGAAGGGGAGTGGACTGATGATTCTTGGGGAAAAGGGGAGTGAGGGGTGCGGAAAGAGACTGAACAAAAACTGTGCACCTATGGATGAGGACAATATGGGATGGGGAAAGGGCAGAGGGTGGAGGGGTGCAATGGAGGGGGAGGGAAGAGGAACATTTATAATAATCTGAACAATAAAGATTTATTTAAAATAAAAAATGAGGAGGACAAGAAGGCTATTCCTCACCTGGCACAGGGCTGACACGCCCCTTTCCTGGCCTGAGAGGCAGAGAGGTGACAGCCTCTGCCAGGCCTCCAGCCCTTGCTCCTATCCTCCCCCCACCCCTCAGGACCAAGCCCATCACCTGCTTACCTGCTGGGGCCCCCAGTCCGTTTCCAGGACCATATCCTGGGGAGGAAACAAAGGGGGCGTGAGGGGCGCTGTGTGGAGGGGTCAGAGAAGCAGGACAGAGTCAGGCAGCCTCAGAGAAGAGGCAGAGGTGTAGGGGGTCTTTCCCTCACCTGGATTCTAGGGTTCACTGCCCCTCCCAACCCTCCATCTCCGCACTACAGGGCACCTAGTTCTCTACCTCCCCCCCAACAAGCCCCTGCCCCAGTCCCTCACCCCCTCTCCCTCTAAGGAGCCTGGGCTCCCGCCCCAGAGAAGGCCCCGCTGGCTGCACAGCCTGGAGGGACAGCAGTGTGAGCGGGGCTCTGGCTTCAGAGGGCACAGGAACGGGGAAAGGACCACTGAGGCCTCACCTGGCTTCTGGGGCTTCATGCCTCCCCCAAAGCCTGGAAAGGATGGGGTGCAGGTGAGGGACTCAGGGCCCCTCTCGGGCCTCCCCGCATGCCCACCCGCTCCCCTCCTACCTGCTCCAAAGCCGTTCTGCGGGGCTGGGCCTGGCGGAGAAGGAAGGGTGAGCTGAGGGCCTGGGGATCTGGCTGAGGTGGAGGGAAAGGTGCCCCCTCTTAGGCCAAGTCAGAAAGCTGAGGTCCTAGAGGCTTCCAACTAGTGCCCCTCAATTATTCACCAGTCCTGCCCATCCGAGGCCCGGGAGGGAGGCAGGAGACACTCAAACGAACCCCCAACCCACCCACCTTGTAACCCAGTAACAACCTACTGGGCTCAAATCCTGTGCCCATTCCCGTTCCTGAATCCTGGGGATCCAGATCCAGGTGTGGGTGTGAATGAGGAGAGGGGGCTCAGGCTTTGGGGGGGTGGAGAAAGACTGGGATGAGGCTCACCTGGCTTCTGGGGTTTCACACCCGCTCCAAAGCCTGTGGAGAGACAGGCAGCAGTGAGAGACCCCAGACCCCATCCCTGTCCCCCCAGAGCCCTGGCCCACCCCTACCTGGTGCATGGCCATTCTGAGCTGCAGGGCCTGTGGGGAAAAGGTGGGGGTGATGAAGCTGGCTGAGGGGCTGAGGGACTGAGGGGCTGAGGGGCTGAGGCCAGCCCTGGGGTCCCCTGGTCTTGCTCCCACTTCTCTCCCCATGGTCCTTGGCCCCCTGAAATACTTCACTCTTGAAGCAGGGAGGGACCCTCTTCCTGGAGGTGTGAGACCCTGCTCCATGCATTAGTGCTGACAAGGGTGGTGAGAGCGAGGCTGGCAGAAATGAGGAGGACAGGATGGCAGTAGATTCAGGAGAGATTCAGGCAGCCTCAGAGAAGAGCCAAGGGTGTGTGGGGTCTTATCTTTACTTGGTTTCTGCAGGCCACAGGCCAACACCCCATCTCAGGGCACCTAGTTCACTGCCTTCCCCACCCCAGTCCCTAAGCCCCTCTCCCTCTAAGGAGCCTGGGCTCCTGCCCCAGAGAAGGCCCCACTGGCTGCACAGCCTGGAGGGACAGCAGTGTGAGCGGGGCTCTGGCTTCAGAGGGCACAGGAACAGGGACAGGAACACTGAGGCCTCACCTGGCTTCTGGGGCTTCATGCCTCCCCCAAAGCCTGGAAAGGATGTGGGAGCAGCTGAGGGACTCAGAGCCCCTCTCAGGGCCTCCCCGGGTGCCCACCCGCTCCCTCCTACCTGCTCCAAAGCCGTTCTGGGGGGCTGGGCCTGAGGAGAAGGGAGGGTGAGTTGAGGGCCCGGGGGTCTGGCTGAGGTGGAGGGAAAGGTGCCTCCTCTTAGGCCAAGTCAGAAAGCTGGGGTCCTAGAGGCTTCCAACTAGTGCCCCCAATTATTCACCAGTCCTGCCCCTCTGAGGCTCAGGAGGGAGGCAGGAGACATCCAGACATAGATGCTCCCCCAACCCCAGTATCACCTGGCTGAGCTCAGAGACTGTGCTATTCCCTTTCCTGTAACCTGGGGATCCAGATCCAGGTGTGGGTGTGAATGAGGGGAGGGCGCTCAGAGTTTGGGGGTGGTGGAGAGGAAAGACTGGGGTGAGGCTCACCTGGCTTCTGGGGTTTCACACCTGCTCCAAAGCCTGTGGAGAGACAGGCAGCAGTGAGGGATCCCAGACCCATCCCTGTGCCTCCCAGAGCCCCGGCCCACCCCTACCTGGTGCATGGCCATTCTGAGCTGCAGGGCCTGTGGGGAGAAGGTGGGGGTGATCAAGCTGGCTGTGGGCTGAGGGGCTGAGGCCAGTTCTGGGAGTCCCCTGGTCTTGCCTCCCACTTCTCTCCCCATGGTCATTGACACCCTGACATCCTTCACTCCCGAAGCTGGGAGGGTCCCTCTTCTTCGAGGTGTGAGACCCCACTCCATGCCTTAGTGCTGAGGGAGGTGGTGAGAGAGCGAGGCTGACAGAATTGAGGAGGACAGGATAGAGAACCAAGATGGCGCCCTAGGTAAGTACCTAAGCTGCCACCTCACACAACAATTTCAGAAGAACAACTAAAATCAGAACGGACATCATCCAAAAACACAGAAAAGCTAGCGGAGTGGGAAATCTACAACTAGAAAAGATAGAGGTTCACAGATGGGATTGGGAGCCACAGAGCGCTAAGGCAGGGAGCCGCTCATGTGCAGAGAGGAAGTGGGGCCGAATGCATGGCTGGCGGGAGGGGAAAAGAAGTCCCCGATTGCACTGAACCCTTTCCGACTGCACTGAACCCCATCCCTGGCCGAAACCCCATGGACCCAGGCTCATACAGGTGCAGTCTGGACTGTAGAGAAGGGCACCTGGAGACTCAGAGACTGGGAGACTGGGGAGCCGGGAGCTGCAGTGGGCAGGGTCTACAGTTGTGTGTGAGTGAGTGCACACAGAGAGGTCCGACCTCGGAGGTTGCCGCTGCCTCTTCATAGCGGAAGGAGTCAGAAGTTCCAGACTACAGAGACCCAACCCAATTCCGGGAGAGCCCCTGGGACACCCACGCTCTTGCATGGGAATCAGGATGGTCAGGTGAAAAGTCAGGGGGGTGCACAAGGGCAGGGCCGATGGGAAGCCAAGACTGTCAGCTCTGCCCCAGCAAGGTAAGCACAGAGGCTTTTGCAATTTTGCAAATCTGATCCTATAAGACTGTCTCCAAAACAGAAGGTATCCCAGAGTAGACACAGCTGATACCCACATCCAATTGCCTGAAGGTCAATTCCTCCCAGGGATACCAACAACAATCAAGACTTAACTACAACAAGGCTGTACATGCAGTACACAAAGGTGACTGGGGAGGGGCCATATAGGATACCAAACACACAAAGCCACCCTACCAACTCAGAGAAGCAGCGAAAATGCTGAGACAAGGAAATAGATCTCAAAAGAAAGAGATGGAGAACAAAAGACTGGATATAGAATCCAAAACCACGGTTATAAGGTTTTTCAAAAATTTCCTAGAAAAGGTCGATAAAATAAACAAGATCTTTGAGGATATGAAAAGGGATCAACTAGAAATAAAGAATACATTGTCTGAAATAAAAAATATCATACAGAGTCCTAAACACAGAATGGAAGATCGCAAGAATCAAGTCAAAGATTTGGAACACAAAGAGCCAGAGGACACTCCTCTGCAGAAGCAAGAAGACAAGAGAATCCAGAAAGTTGAAGATAGTGTAAGAAACCTCTGGGACAACTTCAAGCAAACCAACATCAGAATTTATGGGGAATCCCAGAAGAAAAGACAGAGAAAGATACCGAAAGCCTATATGGAAGAAATAGTGACAGAAAACTTCCCCCACCTGGTGAAAGAAATAGACTTACAAGTACAGGAAAGCACACAGAACCCCAAACAAAAGGAATCCAAAGAGGACCACATCAAGACACATCATAATTAAAATTCCAAGAGCAAAAGACAAAGAGATAATATTAAAAACAGCAAGAGAAAAGCAGGTAGTTACCTATAAAGGAGCACCTATACAATTGTCAGCTGACTTTTCAACAGAAACCATGCAGGCCAGATGAGAATGGCAAGAAATATTCAAAGTGATGAATGGCAAGAACCTACAGCCAAAAATACTCTACATAGCAAAGCTATCACTCAGAATTGAAGGCCAGATAAAAAGCTTCACAAATTAAAAAAAAAAAAAACTAAAGGAGGTCATTACTGCCAAACCAAAATTATATGAATTGCTGAAGGGGGTTCTTTAGAAAGAGGAAGAAGATAAAGATAAAAATTATGAACAACAAATACGTAACTATCAACAAGTGAAACCAAAAGCCAAGGGAATTAAAAAACCTGATGAACAATATTAACTATTGAATATAATAGAATCAGAGGTATGGGAGGGGAGTGGACTGACAATTCTCTGGGGAAAAACGGGGCGGGGGGAGGCAGAGACTGAACAAAAACTGTGCACCTATGGATGAGGACAATGTGGGGTGGGAAAAGGGCAGAGGGTGAAATCGGAACCTGGTGGAGGGGAGCAATTAGGGGTGGGTGGAGGGAAAGAGGAACATTTGTAATAATCTGAACAATAAAGATTAATTTACAATAAAAAATGAGGAGGACAGGATGGCTGTCCCTCCCCTGGCCCAGGACTGGCACACCCCTCTCCAGGCCTGGGAGGCAGAGAAGTGACAGCCCCTGCCAGGCTGCCAGTCCTTGCTCCTGTCCCCCCTCCCCCAACCCCTCAGGATCAAGCCCACTGCCCTCACCTGCTGGGGCTCCCAGTCCATTTCCAGGACCATATCCTGGGGAGGAAACACAGGGGGGCGTGAGGGGCGCTGTGTGGAGGGTCAGAGAAGCAGGACAGAGTCAGGCAGCCTCAGAGAGGAGGCCGGGGTGTGGGGGGTCCTCACCTGGCTTCTGGGGCTTCATGCCTCCCCCAAAGCCTGGAAAGGATGTGGGAGCAGCTGAGGGACTCAGAGCCCCTCTCAGGGCCTCCCCGGGTGCCCACCCGCTCCCTCCTACCTGCTCCAAAGCCGTTCTGCGGGGCTGGGCCTGGGGGGAAGGGAGGGTGAGCTGAGGGCCTGGGGGTCTGGCTGAGGTGGAGGGAAAGGTGCCCCCTCTTAGGCCAAGTCAGAAAGCTGGGGTCCTAGAGGCTTCCAACTAATTCCCCTCAATTGTTCATCAGTCCTGCCCCTCCAAAGCCTGGGAGGGAGGGAGGGAGGGAGGAGGTACCCAGACATAGACCCTAACCCTCGTCCCTTGCCCCCTAATATCACCTAGCTGGGCTGGGAGACTGTGCCAATTCTCTTTTCTGAATCCTGGGGATCCAGATCCAGGTGTGGGTGTGAATGAGGGGAGGGAGCTCAGGGTTTGGGGGGGTGGAGAAAGACTGGGGTGAGGCTCACCTGGCTTCTGGGGTTTCACACCTGCTCCAAAGCCTGTGGAGAGACAGGCAGCAGTGAGGGACCCCAGACCCATTCCTGTGCCTCCCAGAGCCCCGGCCCACCCCTACCTGGTGCATGGCCATTCTGAGCTGCAGGGCCTGTGGGGAGAAGGTGGGGGTGATCAAGCTGGCTGTGGGCTGAGGGGCTGAGGGGCTGAGGGGCTGAGGCCAGCCCTGGGGTCCCCTGGTCTTGCCTCCCACTTCTCTCCCTGGGTCCTTGGTCCCCTGACACCCTTCACCCCTGAAGCAGGGAGGGTCCCCCTTGGAAGTGTGAGACACACTCCATGCATTAGTGCTGAGGAGGATGGTGAGAACGAGGCTGACAGAAATGAGGACAGGATGGCGGTAGATTCAGGATAGAGTCAGGCAGCCTCAGAGAAGAGCCAAGAGTTTGGGGGGTCTTATCCTTACTTGGTTTCTGCAGGCCACAGGCCAACACCCCATCTCCCCACTACAGGGCACCTAGTTCATGCCTTCCCCACCCCAGTCCCTAAACCCCTCTCCCTCTAAGGAGCCTGGGCTTCTGCCCCAGAGAAGGCCCCGCTGGCTGCACAGCCTGGAGGGACAGCAGTGTGAGCGGGGCTCTGGCTTCAGAGGGCACAGGAACAGGGACAGGATCACTGAGGCCTCACCTGGCTTCTGGGGCTTCATCCCTCCCCCAAAGCCTGGAAAGGATTGGGACTCAGCAGGTGAGGGACTCAGAGCCCCTCTCAGGGCCTCCCCGGGTGCCCACCCGCTCCCTCCTACCTGCTCCAAAGCCGTTCTGGGGGGCTGGGCCTGGGTGGAAGGGAGAGTGAGTTGAGGGTCTGGGGGTCTGGCTGAGGTGGAGGGAAAGGTGCCCCCTCTTAGGCCAAGTCAGAAAGCTGGGGTCCTAGAGGCTTCCAACTAGTGCCCCCAATTATTCACCAGTCCTGCCCCTCTGAGGCCCGGGAGGGAGGGAGGCAAGAGACACCCAGACATAGACTGCCTTCCACCCCCTGTATCACCTGGCTGGGCTCAGAGAACGTCATTCCCTTTCCCAAATCCTGGGGATCCAGATCCAGGTGTGGGTGTGAATGAGGGGAGGGGGCTCAGGCTTTGGGGGTGGAGAGAAAAGACTGGGGTGAGGCTCACCTGGCTTTGGGTGTTGCATGCCAGCTCCAAAGCCTGTGGAGAGTCAGGGAGCAGTGAGGGATTGGAGCCCCATGTCTGTGCCTCCCCAGAACCCCTGGGTGTCCCTATCTGGTCCATAACTGTTTTCAGCTGCAGGGCCTGGTGGAAGGAGAGAGGGGGCTGTGGCTACTAGCCTGTTTCTGAGGCTCTGCCCTGAGCCTGGCCCTTAGGTGCTCAGCCAGACCTGGTCCTCGGTTCCCCCCGGAGCCCCGCCTCCTCCAGAGCCTGAATGTCAGAGCTAGCTGCCAGGGCCGTGCGGGTAGGTACTGCCAGCACCCATGCCAGCCGGCCAGCAGGGTGGACGTGAGGCCTCCTCCTCCTCTCCTGCTCTCAGCAGTGCCCCTGCCCCAAGGCCTCCCAGCCTTTTCCAGCTCCTGCACCCTCCCTGGTCCGCACTTCTCAGCGCGCCGCGCCCTCTAGTGGGCATCCTGGCCCCTGCGTTGCATGCACACTCCTTTCCTGTCTGCCTCCGCCTGCCCACATGCCCCAGGCTCTGGGAGGGCCTGTCTCCAGCAGCTGGCTGGCCCCTGGATGTTTGTTCAAAGAGTGTTTCTGTGGGAAACCGCGTGGGAGAGGCGGAGCGGGGCTCACCTGGCTTCTGAGGTTTCAGTCCTCCGGGACCTGAGGGAGAGAAGGCGCTGTCCCTGAGTCTGCGGGTCCACCCGCCCCTCCTCTTCCCTCAGCACTGGGCTCAGGCACCCACACCAGACACCCCCCACCCCCCGCAACACCCCTGGTCCTGAGCCCCAGGACCTTGCCTGGCTGGACTCCGGCTCCCGGGAAGGCCCCGAGTCCTGGGGAGACAGAGCAGGAGGGGGTGAGGGGAGAGCGGGGACTTGGGTGGAGCAGACAGACAAGGAGCCGTTAGACAGAGCGGGCTCACCTGGCTTCTGGGGCTTTCCATTCCCTCCGTAGCCTGGGGGAGAGAAGAGCAGGTGAGGGGCCCTGAAGTCCCGCCTCTGGGCCTGCTTCCGCCCTCATACCCCCGCTGTGCCCCTCTACCTGGTCCAAAGCCGTTCTGTGCTGCCACACCTGCTAGGGGGAGGGGACACAGAAAAGCTGGGCGCTGCTGGCGGGGAAATGGCCCAGCCTCCCTGGCCTGCCCTCCATGCAGCCTGGCCAGACTCACAAAGCGGTGGGTGACTGTGGGGCCTGTGTCCTGTGTCAGGGAAGGACTAGGGGGACCGAGGCCCCGCCCCACGGCCGCCCTCCAGGTGGGGCCACTCTCAGGTGGTAACTCCCGCTGCTTCTTGCTTCGAGGCCAGATGTCCAGGGGCCCAGCGCTGGGAGCATCAGCCTCACGGAGCTGGGGTTTTTATTTTCTTTTAGTATGTTTTATTGATTTTTTTTACATCGATAGGAGAAACACTGATCAGCTGCCTCCTGCACACGCCCCACTGGGGATGTGCCTGCAACCAAGGCATGTGCCCTTGACCGGAATTGAACCCGGGACCCTTGAGTCCACAGACCAACACTCTATCCACTGAGCCAAACCAGTCAAGCCAGAGCTGGGGTTTTCACTCTCTGCTTAACCCCAGGCCTCCAGCTCCCTTCCAGCCTCACGATCTGCTTCTCCCTTTCCAGCTCCCACGAGTGCTCCACCCCCTCAGTCCTGACCACCGTCCTCGAGATGGCTCTGGGCCTGTGAGCTCTGGGCCTGTGAGCTCAGTGCAGGCTGACCGAGGTGTCTGCTGTGCCCAGCGGGGCCTGGCTCAGGGTGAGTGAAAGGAATGAGCCCGACTGCTGGGAGCCAGGGTTAAGGAGCTGTGAGCTCTCTCCCCCAGACGCGTAGCCAGTGGGCCAGATCCTAGCGGGAGCGGCAGTGTGAGGAGGGGTCTGGGATGGGAAGGGACAGAATCCAGAAGGTGGGCAGGCGGGCGGGCAGGCTCACTCGCTCACCTGGTGGCTGCTGCTTCCCGCCTCCGCCCAAGCCTGGGGAAGACCAAGAGCCACTGAGCCGCGTGGACCCCACCCCACGGAAATCTATTTCTGCCCTCCTGACCCCCCAACTCCACCCTCTTCCTTCCTGGGGCCCCAGGGTGGCCCAGGTGTCTCACCTGGCTGGGCTCCGCCTCCCGGGAAGGCCTGGGCTCCCATCTTATTCCCGTTGCCAAATGCTGGGAGGCAGAGCAGGAGGAGCTAAGTTTAAGCCAGAGGCAGGGGGCAGGGGGGGCAGATGGAAGACGGGACTACAGGGACCTGGGCACTGGGCACTGGGTAGGGCTCACCTGGCTTTGGTGGTTTCACACCCGCTCCGACCCCTGAGAAAGAGACGGGGACCAGGTAGAAGAGCCTGGCGTGCCCTTGACCCCCCAAACTGAAGCGGGCGCCCCCAGCTCTCACCCCATCACCCCATCGCCTACCTGGTACCTGGCCACCATTCTGAGGGGCAGGGCCTGTGGGTAGAGGGAAGGTGTGGGCTCCCACCCGTGCTGTCCTCTCCCAGGACCTCTGTGCCCCCCTCGCTGGCAGTTCTCAGGGAGCCCGTGTGAGAAGGGCCTGGGAGTCGGGGAACACACACACACACACACACACACACACACACACACACACCCCCGCAAGACCAGCCTAGTGACGGGAGCGGCCCTGGGAGGCTGATGGTGCCAGAGCTTGGCCTCCACTCACCTGGCTTCTGAGGTTTCCCCCCTCCCAGGCCTAGGAGGAGACAGAGACAGAGGTCACTGACCTCCCCTGCCCTCAGGAATGCAGACATGACCCTGCCGCCCCCTCCCCTCCGCTGCCTGCCCCTTCGCCCTCACCTGGCCAGGATCCTGCCCCCGGAAAAGCGCCGGTTCCCAGGCCATTTGGGCTCCCGAATCCTGGGACACAGGGGTGGGGGCTGTAGCCTGAGGTGGGCAGGTTTGGGGCACACAGAGGAACCGGGGTGCACCAGCCGGGACGGGGCTGGCTCTGCACTCACCGAGCCTCCGAGGCTCCATTCCCCCGCCCGCCCCCCCTCGCCCCCCCCCCTCCTGCCCAGGCCGGAGGAGGAGCGGCGAGGCTGAGCCCGCCATCCTCCCCCAAGAGCCCAACTCTCCTCTGCTGGTTCCGGGTCCCAGCTCTGCCCCGCAGGGTGGGGCCCGGTGTCCTCACCTGGCTGGGCCCGGGCCGGGAAGGCACCGCGCCCAGGCCGGTTCCCTATCCTGGGGAGACAGCCGGAGGGGGGAGGGGGGAGGGAGCCGCCGGTGTGAGGCGGCCAGAGGGAGGGGCGTGGGGAGGAGGCTCACCTGGCTTCTGGGGCTTCGCGCCCCTCCCAAAGCCTGAGGACAGAGATGCGGGAGGTGAGGGGACCCCAGGGGCCGTCTCCTCCTAGGGCTCCATGGCCATGCGGAGCTGAGAGGCAGGGCAGGGCATTTTGGGGTCCCAGCTGGGGTGAGGGTGAAGCAGGGGTACCCGCTCTGCTATCCTCAAACCAGGTATCAGGAACCCGTAGGTCCTTCCCTCTGCCTCCAATGAGTCACCAGTGCTGCCCCGGGGAAGGGGGGGGGGGCTGGGATAAGCACCCCTAATGCCGACCCAGCCCTCTCCCCGCGCCCCCTCACCTGGTTGGGCTGCGGCACCTGGGAAGGCCCCTGCTCCATGCCCGTTCCCGGTCCCGAACCCTGAGGACACAGGGCGGAGGGTCAGCGAGGAGGAGAGACAACGGGGTCACAGGGTCGGGCATGCAGATGGAGACAAGCAGGGGCTCACCTGGCTGGTGGGGTTTTGTGCCCCCTCCGACGCCTGAGAGGGAGATAAATCACATGAAGAGACCCCATTTCAGGTATGCCCCTAGGACACTGGTCCCAGCTCCCCCAAACACACTCGGAGCCCACCTCCGCCAGTGCTGTAGCCACTCTGAGCTGGAGGGCCTATGGGGGGGGGGAGGTGATCTGGGGGTTTGGGATCCTAGATGGGGTGGGTGTGCAGGATCCCTGGACCCAGCCAGAAACAGCAAACCTGCAGGTGCCCAACCCCCCCCTCTTCCCCCAGAATCCTTCACTGACCCCCCCATCCCTGAGGCTTGGGAGGGAGCGGGGAGAGGACCAACCCCAGACTCCATCTCTCTCACCTGGCTGGGCTCCCAGGCCATTCCTGGCTCCAAATCCTGGGAGGACAGATAGCAGTGAGGGGTGTGAGAGAAAGATGGGGAGACAGGAAGAGAGACAGTGGGGGCTGGGCAGGCTCTGAAGTTCAATACCCCAGGAGCCTGGGGGAGATGCAGGGAGCAGGCCAGGGGCCCAGGGGCCCCTTTCACCCTC
The DNA here is from genome assembly GCF_014108245.1 of Pipistrellus kuhlii. NCBI lineage: Eukaryota > Metazoa > Chordata > Mammalia > Chiroptera > Vespertilionidae > Pipistrellus > Pipistrellus kuhlii. Next base: position 90,227,283 of record NW_023425540.1, read on the forward strand.
CCCCATCCCCACAAAGCCCAGGGGACGTGCAGTGAGGGGCAGGCATTAGATGACACCACAACCGTCTTGATGGATTCCTGGTGGGTGGGGGGCAGAGCACCTGCTGGAAGGGGTCTCAGTGGGCGTCTCCGCCTGAGGGATGTCAGGTGCTTCTGAGACGGCTGCCCCCGCCCCCAAATCCTATTTACCCATCCCCTACCGATTCCCAGGCCACTGCGGGGGGCGGGGGGGAGGGGGCCTAGCTGGGGGGATAAATGGTGTGTTGGGCCTAAGGGGGCAGGAGGGACCAGGAGCTTGGGTGCTCTGGCCTCTTTGGGAGGATACAGAGCTGCCCACCTCCCAGCTTTACCTGGTCTGTAGCCATTCCGGCTCCCTAAGCCTGCAAGGTCGGGGAGAAGCGGGTAACTAGGAGGGGCAAGGAGGGCCAGATGCTCCCTTCCCACCCTGCAGAGCAGGAGTGCACCCCCTCCTCCCTGGGACTCACTTTCTACTCTGATCCCAGGAGGAGCAAGGACAGAACCAGGGGGACAGCCTGGTGGCAGGTCCCCCATCCCTCTTCCTCAGGGGGCTGTGTACCTCTTCCCTCCACTCTTATGGGAGCATCTGGGACCCATCCTTTCCTGGAAATGTCCTCCTCCTCACCCGTCCCTCAGAGTTTCTCCCCAGCAGCTTAGACACTGAGGTCTCTGGAGGGCACCCTTTCTCCCGCCCACACGATGCCACAGGCTGCTGGATGAAGACCCTTTTGTGACACCCAGCCCCCTACTCCCCTCCCCAAGCTCCAGCCTCCTCTCCTCCCATCCTCCCGGCCTTTGGCCCCCTTGGTTCCAGAGATTTCCTCCCAGTCCTGTTATAACCCCACCCCTGCCCTCACAGACCCAGCTCCAAGCCCCTCCTCCGGGCTCCAGCGTGCTCGTGCCCAGAGGTGAAATTCTGCCCTATCTCACTCTGTCCTCAGGGCTCGGGTCTGTGCTTCCACACGTGAGCTGACCCTGGACAAGACTGACTGCCAGGAAGACAGAGGGACCCTGTGCTCTCCTGGGCTCCACGTCCGAATCCCAGAGCTGGGGAGCATCTGGGGCTGTCCCCCAGAGAGCATGACCCCTGGGGGTGGAGGAGAGAAACCAGGTCCTCTTCTTGAACCCAGTGCCGGAGGATCCACTCACCTTTTCCTAGACCAGCAGACAATGAAGGCAGCCCTGGGGAGCAGGGATTGCTGACTCAGTGGGGACCCAGGGGCAGGACCCATGCATATATACCCCAACACCCCCCAAACCCAGACTTCACACACCCAATCCTCCCGCCCTGGAGCCCCAGCCTCAGACCCGATGCTCTTCCTACACCCCCAGCTCCAACCCCAGCTGCCCAGACCCCGTAGCTGCCTGCCCTCACCGCCCTGGAGGCTTTCAGAAGTCAGGCAGAGCAGGAAGAGGGCCGCGGGGAAGGCCCGGGTGCCCATGATTGCTGGCAGAGTGGGAGGGCACACACCCCTCGGGCCTTTAAACACCCTCACCCAGGCCCCCCTGCTGCGAGTGACAGAGGCCCGGTGGGCACACCCCAGGGGCCAGCCCCCACCTCCCTCTGCAGCGGGAGGCCAGCCCTTGGCCTGCTCCCTGCCCCGCTCCTCATCCATCATGGGTGCTGACAGCTGGGACAGGCCCCCACCTGGCGCGTGAGGCCCCTCTGCTCCCCTCAGGGTCTGGGGCCCTGGTGCCAGGCCTGGAGGGCTCGGATGTTACCCCAGCAGCTGGTGAGGAGCAGGCAGGCGCTGTGGGCACCCAGGCCCAGCCCAACACTGCTGGGGGTGGGGGGGAAGCCAGGTCCAGAAATGTGGGTGTGGCTGACCGGAGGGACTCAGAGTGAGTTACTGTGTTACTTGGAGAAAGAGGAGGAAGGAGGCAGAGGCCACAGTGTTACAAAGGCCGTGGCCAGGTGACGATGCAGTGCGCTGTGTGTGACACGCAGACCTGCCCACCGGAAGAGAGGTAACTTTATCCCTCTGACCCTGAGGACGGAAGGTGTGACCCTGGGCGATGGCCCTTTGTCCCCACCTGGGGCTGGGCTTGCAAGAGTGGGCCTGAGTCTCCTTCCCACAGGGGACGGGACCACAGGGACGGGTTACCCCAAGCTCATCCTGTCCAAAGGCCCAAGGGCTTCTTTTTAAAAAATATTTTTAGTCCTAGCCGGTTTGGCTCAGTGGATAGAGCATCAGCCTGTGGATGGAAGGGTCCTGGGTTCGATTCTGGTCAAGAGCACATGTCCAGGTTGCAGGCTCAGTCCCCAGTAGGGGGCACGCAGGAGGCAGCTGATCAATGATTCTCTTTCATCATTGATGTTTCTTTTTATTTATTTTTAATCTTTTTTTAAATGTATTTTATTGATTTTGTACAGAGAGGAAGGAAGAGGGAGAGAGAGATAGAAACATCGATGAGAGAGAAACATCGACCAGCTGCCTCCTGCACACCCCCCACTGGGGATAGATATATGCCCGCAACCAATGTACATGCCCTTAATCAGAATCGAACCTGGGACCCTTTAGTCCACAGGTCGACGCTCTATCCACTGAGCCAAACCAGTTAGGGCTCATCATTGATGTTTCAATCTCTTTGTCCCTTTCCCTCCCTCTCTGAAATATATATATGTATTTTAAAATTTTATTCTAAAGAGAGAGAAAGGGAGGCAGAGAGAGAAACACTGATGGATCCATCAATGCCTCCTGCACGTTCCCTGCTGGGGATCGGAGGCTGCACCCCGCACACGCCCTGACAGGAGGTGAAGCCTGCAGCCTCTGGCGCAGCCAGCGAGTCACACCGCCAGGCCTCCCTGCTGAAGGCTCTGCTAGGGCCCCCACTGCGGGCGGTCCTCCCAGTTCACCTCCATCTCCAGCCGGAACACAGCAGCACTGATTCCAGTTTTGGGGGACAGACTCTCAGGGGCCACTTCTTAGGGTGTGGAGGGGGCAAAATTGCAAGAAGGGCTCCTGGGGGGCGAGTGACCACTTCATTCCTGGGGGGCGGGCAGATGGCATCGGGCCAGGGAAGGGGGCTTGGTGAGAGTATGCGTGGACAGGAGAGGCAGGCCTGGGAAAGGTCAGGAGTCAAGGAGTCTGGACACCCACCCTCACCTCCTCCAGGGCGTCTGTGGACCCCACCGGGCTGCGGGGACTCAGACCCCAGGACCCTAGTACAGAGGGCCCCACACCTTGTCTATCTGCTGGCTTGCCCCCTGCCCCCTCCTCCCCAGCGTCTGTGGCTAAGGAGTCCAGTCTGCCAAACGAAGCAGGAGCTACAGGGAGGAGTGGGCAGGGGCAATGGGTTTTGCTTCTTATGCCTTTGAGCCCACAGCACCTAACAGGACAGCTCGTCTCCCTTTACCTGCATCTCCCCTCCCACCCCCCTGGCTGATCTCTCTCCTCACACCTGAGGGCCTGCTCCTAGGGATCACGCTTACCTGAGCATGCCTGCACACACACACACACACACACACACACACACACATACACACACGCACACGCACACACACACACATGCCTGTGGCTCCCATCTCCCCCGACAGACTCACCTTTGCACAGGCTCCTGCTGGGTCCCTTCAGTCCAGTGCCCTGGAACAGCATCCCACACGCCCTCCTCCCGCCCTGCCTGGCGGAGGGCTGTGCCCTGGCGTCCCGGAGGCTAGACCTTCCGCTGGCTGCTGGGAGTGGCTCAGGGGTGGCCCCAGGCTCCAGCCACCCACAGGAGCCTGGGATGGCGGGGATGTTCACTCAGGCTCCCCGGGGAGGGCTCTCCTGCTGCCCCCTGCTCCTCCCCACGCAACAGGCTCTGGCTCACCGGCCTCCTCATGGAGGGCAGCTGAGCGGCCTCAGGCTCAGCAGGCTGGGTAGGGATTCAGATTCAGATTAGGGTAAGTACCTGACCTCCCTGAGTCTGTTCACTCTCCTCTAAAATGACAATGCTGCCAAAACCGGTTTGGCTCAATGGATAGAGCGTTGGCTTGGGGACTGAAAGGTCCCGGGTTTAATTCCGGTCAAGGGCATGTACCTTGGTTGCGGGCACATCTCCAGTAGGGGGTATGCAGGAGGCAGCTGATCCATGACTCTCTCTCATCGATGTTCCTAACTCTCTATCTCTCTCCCTTCCTCTCTGTACAAAATCAATAAAATATATTAAAAAATAAATAAATAAAATGACAATGCTATGGTGTTGGGGCTTCATACCCCGTTTTACAGACGGGGAAACAGAGGCAGAGTGGAGAAGGGTCTTGGCTCCTGAGCAGCGGGGCTGGAATTTGAAGCCAGGCAGTCTACCCCCACCCCCACCCCCACCCCAGTCCACAGAACTCCACTCTCCGCTACTCCACGTACTTTTGGCAGCCACAGGCTCAGTTACTTGAGACACTGCATTACTCTTTGCCTGCCCCACACCAGTCTGGGCCCTGCTTTAGACCCGTGGTAGCTGAGGGTCTGTGTACAGACCCAGACGCACAGACACTCAGCAACCCTGAGGGGCGCCAGGGAAGCTTGGCCCGGGAGACCAGGAGGGGCCGTGCAGGAGGTAAAGGCCAGGTGCCTGCTTGGTCACTGCCAGAGGGAATGCCAACGTCCACCACCGTTGCCAGGCTGTCTGGGTGCTGACGTGGGCCTGTGGCAATGCCAGCCAGCCAGGGCCTTGGGCCAGCTTGGTGCTGCTCAGGACCAGGGCTGAGCCCAGTTGGGCAGCCGCAGACCCTGCACTGCGACCACCCCTACCCCCGGCACAGCTAGTCCCCTCGGCTCTCCCCAGCCCCTCACAGGCAGGGCGGGCCTGCGAGCCCATGGTTCACTGGGGGGCTGACGGGGCTCCTGCTGGAGCCCGGGCCTGGGCTGCCCTTCGCTCCCAGGCTTGAGGGGACACAGCTCAGCCTCTGGACAGAGGAGCAACTGGGAGGCCAGAGCTAGAAGCCCAGGGCAAGGGGACAGCTGCAGTGTTAAAAGCAGAATGAGTTGCCGAAACCGGTTTGGCTCAGTGGATAGAGCGTCAGCCTGCGGACTGAAGGGTCCCAGGTTCGATTCTGGTCAGGGGCATGTACCTTGGTTGAGGGGACATCCCCAGTGAGGGGGTGAGGTGGGGGGAGGGGAGGCAGCTGGTTGATGTTTCTCTCTCATCAATGTTTCTAACTCTATCCCTCTCCCGTCCTCTCTGTAAAAAATCAATAAAATATATTTTAAAAATAAATAAATAAATACATAAATACATAAATACATAAATAATAGTGGAAGCCAGAAGCCCAGGAAGTGCATCACCTAAAAGGACACAGCCCGTGCCCTGGCCTCCAGCCACCTGCTCATGGAAGCGCCGCCTGGCCGGGTGGGGATCCGGGGAGAAGAGCGTGAAGGGCGGCCAGGCACCCGTCGGGCAGACACCTTCCGAATCTGCAGCTGTGTAATGCCTCCTCAGGCCACCCTCTCCACCCTCCTGTGGCAGCTCTTCAGCCGGTCCCTGAGCCAGAGCCTCCGGGACACCTTCCCAGCAGCCCCAGGCACTGGCTCTGTGCAAAGCTGCACTGGAGCAACTCCCTCTCCTCACGCACCTCTCAGTTTACTAACACTGTATGCAGGATGACATAGAGGTAGCCTCCGAAGTGTGCATAAGACAGGCATGTACAATGTAACAAATCCCTGTACAGCAATTGCCTGTGCAGCTGGCACAGAGGCCAAGAGACAGAGCACAGCCAGCTCCCCGGAAGCGCCCCTCACACCCTCCCCTTTCCCGCCAGGGCAGCCACATTTGCGCTTGTGGCTGTTTCCTTGCCTTCTTACTCCACTTTATCCTGCTTTGTGGCCGCATTGGAGACCTTCCAGAGAAAATCTGGGTGGGCCTGGTACTGTTACACAATGACAACAGCGGGGACACACCTAGATGTCGGGCTGGGAATCCCACTGTTGAGCAGGGCGTGGGGGCTTTCTCCTGGACCAAGCCACAGCCAAGCGCTTTGGTCTCAAACCCTGAGGGCCCACGCCTCTGTCCCTGGGACTCCCGGCGGGTGTGGAAGCCCTGACCCCTCTCCTCCAGATTCCTCCTTTTGGCCCAGATGGCTGCTTTGAAGATGGCGAAACACTGTGCAAATGAGGGAGTGCTACTGTTATTAAACAATGAGTAAGTTCCTACTGTGTGCTAGGCCCTGTACTGAGCACTTCACATGCATTTGCTCATTTAATGCTCATAACCCCCAAGGAGATAGGAACTATTATTAGCATCCCCATTTTACACATGTGAAAACAGGCCCAGAGACATAAATCAGCTTCTGTGTGGCAGAGAAGCCCAATTTCCCTGACTGCATGGCCCAGGCTCTTACCTGCTCCTGTACCTAACTTTACATCACACCCCTTCCACACAGTGGAATGTCCATTGGGAGAATGTCGTTTCTTTAAAAATATATTTTATTGATTTTTTTTATTTTTTATTTTTTTGCTTTTGCAGAGAGGAAGGGAGAGAGGGATAGAGAGTTAGAAACATCAATGAGAGAGAAACTGATCAGCTGCCTCCTGCACACCCCCTACTGCGGATGTACCTAGAACCAAGGTACATGCCCTTGACCGGAATCAAACCTGGGACCCTTGAGTCTGCAGGCTGACGCTCTATCCATTGAGCCAAACCGGGTAGGGCTGGAAGAATGTTTTTATTATTTATTTACTTATTTTTAAAAATATATATTTTTATTGATTTCAAAGAGGAAGAGAGATGGAGTAGAAACATCAACGATGAGAGAGAGAGAGAGAATAATCAATTGGCTGCCTCATGTAGGCCCCACTATGGGAATGGAGCCTGCAACCCAGGAATGTGCCCTGACTGGGAGGGAATCAAACCGTGTCCTCCTGGTTCATAGGTCAAACCACTGAGTCATGCTGGCTGGTTGGAAGAATGTTTTTAAATAAATTTTTTTTTAAGTCATTGCGAGTTAGACTTTCAAGAATGGGCAGCTGGAAAGAGGCCAGAGTCCAGGACTCCTGGAGATGGGATTGGCAGAGGGGATGACAGCTGGAGAGAGGCATGCTGGCTCCCCAGGCCTCCTGGGGACAAGCCTGGGGTCTTTTACAGGAATCCAGGGTGAGTCATAGGGGCTGTGGCTGCCAGAGATGCTAATGCAAAGGAAGAGAGCAAGGACTGGGGAGGGGGCTGAATCCCCCAGAGAAGTTCTGGGCCTACCCTGGGCTGCACTGGGGAAGGTTCCCTGAAGGGCAAGCCCTGCGATGGGTTGGGAGCCCTGAAGTCCATGTCGCCTTTCAGATTCTTGGGAGATGGATAGTCAACAAATAAACCAATGAACAGAGAGGATAGAATTTTAGAGTTAAGTGCAATTTGAAAGTGAGGTGGGAAGGGTTATGTGATGAGATGCAGAGCATTCTAGGGGGGTGGCCTGTTAGAGGGACCCCCTCCACTCTGTTTAATGGATAAAAGGTCCCCTCCGGGAAGGAGCCCCGGCCGGCCGGCCGCACTAATGTTAGGAGTCAGCACTTGCTTCTAGCCAGCCTCCTACTAAGTACTTTAAGGGGATCATCTCACTGGAAACGCCAGCTCCGCGAGGAAGGTTTGGTCAGCTCCATTTTTAGAGCAGAGGAGGCTCGGGAAGGCCCAGGTGCGTTCCCAAGGTCGCTCAGCCCGGAAGGAGCTGAGGGAGCGGTGAGCTGAGCTCAAGTTTCAAATCCAATGAATGGGAGGCTCCAGCTTAGGTGTCTGCAGGGAGGGCTAGCATCTTCTGGTTCCCCAAGCCAAAGCCCCGCATTCCACGAGTCTGAACAGAGGAATGCGTGTCTGGCACCGCCCCGTGGGGATCCGGGGGGACGCGGGGACTTCCTGCCCTGCCCAGAGATGACCGCCTCCTGGGCCCGCACGTCTGGGGCAAAACACGGTGACCGCTCCCTTTATCGTCGCGAAAATTAAGTCAGCCTAGCGAGGGTCACGGGAGACGGGGCCGGGGTCTGGAGGTCGGCTGGCGTCCGGGTAGCCAGGCGGGCGGATTCAGACCCGCCGTACCGCCGCAGCCACCAGGAAGCCGGGCGCTGCCACCTCCTCCGCCCCAGGCCGGCGCCGAGTGTCATTGCGCCTGCGCAGTGAGGACCGGGGCGGGCAGGGGCGGGGCGTTCGGGGGCGGGGCGGCGGAGCTTCCGGGGACGTGAGCGGCGGGCCCGGAAGGCTGGCAGCCTGTGATGGGCTCCGCGGGGATGGGGCGGGGGAAGAGGCGTTCCTGGGCGGGGACTCGAGGCCGGTTTGGAATTTTTGGCGCGAGTTGGCTCCGCGGGCGTTCACGGGCCGTTCCCCCGCCAGAAGGTCCTCCGGTCCCGGCGCGGAAAGCTGTCGACGGCAGCCCCGGTCCCCCAGGCCGCCCCGAGGGTTCCCCGCGGCCCCTGCGGACCCGGAATCTGGGACCTCGCGGAGCTGCGCCCCGCCCGCCCGCTCCAGGTGAGCCCCGGCCGGGCCCGGCGCGCTCTCCGGCCGGACCTCCCTCCCCTCTGCTTCCCTTTGCTGCGGCGCCCCCTGCCCTCTGAGGGCTCCCCGGGGTCAGCCTCTTCCTCCTCCTCCTCCTCCCCCGTCGCCCTCCGACCAGCTCCCCTTCCCGGCGGCCCCGCCCCCCCCCTTCCCTCCGCTCCGGGCCCCCCCTCTGCTCCTGTTCCCTTCCTCAGCCCCCTGGCCCCTTTCATCTGGGCACCACAGGAAAGGGGTGCCTGCCCACGCCGTACTTGTCCTTCCCCAGGAAAAGCCCCACCCACGTTGCAGCACAGCCCCTCCTGCGTGACAGCCGGTCCCCCCCGCTCTGTGCGCCTGGCCGCCCGGCGCGCACGGGGACGGGTGGCTGCGGCCCCGCCTGGGGGCGGCTCGCAGGCCAGCGCGGAAGACCGGTCAGCAAATATGTCCTCCCAGTGAGAGGGGCGGCCTCTGGCTGATCCCGGAAACCAGGCTGGGCCGCCCTGGGTTCGCCTGGCTCCTTCTACGGACCCTGCCCCACCCCAAAAGCTGTTGGGCCAGGCCAGAGGCGCTAGGATGTAGGGGGCATTGGAATGGTCTGAGAACTGGTTTGAGATGAGGCTGTCCATGGCTCTGAATGTGACAGGACTGGGTCTGGAGGCCCCGGGGGATCCTGGCATCCCAGTTCCTCACTTTGAGGAACCCTGGAGTGGGATTCCTGAGCTGAAAGAGGCAGAGGAAGGGTGAGTCTTCTAGGGAGGCGCCATGGGGGACCCTCCCTCAGGCCTCACTCAGGGACTGGAGGGCACACTTCTTGTTTCAATTACTGACTGCCCCCTCTCCCCCCTTGTTAGGTATGGCATCCTGTTAAAAAAATACATTTTAAATAGATTTTTAAATTTTATTATTATTTTTTTTTAGAGAGAGGAAGGGAGAGGGGGAGAGAGAGAGAAGAAAAAACACATGGATGTGAGATGAGAGCTAAACATCCATTGGCTACCTCCTGCATGCCTCCTGCAGGGGATCAACCCTGCCACCAGTTATGTATCCTGACCTGAATCAAACCAGCAACCTTTCAGTGCAGGGAGGGATGCCCAACCAACTGAGCCACACTGGCCATGGTGGGTATGTCACCTTTTGATACACTGTGACTTCCTCTCAAAATTAAATCCCCCTCCTTTTGTGTTCTTGTTTTTGTTTCAATTACAACATTATAGCAACTCAAAAAACCTTCTCTGCCCAATGCACAAAGCTACTTGTGGGGCCTCAGTAGCTTTGTGTGTCTTTTAACAGCATTTATTGAGGAATCTGCATGCCAGACATGAGGCTGAGCCTTCCCTGAGATTATTATTACAGGTCCACAAATCCTGAGGCCAGGAGTGTTTTGGAATTCAAAATGTGTCAGATTTTAGAAAGCTAATAGGGTGCATATAACATTTATATATAACACCACCCATGGATCTGGGACATCATTCAATAATCAAACATATTAATATTTTTGTCAAGAAATATATGAATATTCACACTTAGGGAGGAAAGGTAGGTCAGACCATATTTTTCTGCTAAATTAGGTATTTATTTATTTATTGCCAAATGAGTTTTACCTAGTTGTCCCATTTGTTGAGAAAACTATTCTTTCCCACTGAATTGTTTTGGCACTCTGTCAAAATCAATTGACTATAAATGTGAGGGTTTATTTAGGAATTTTCAATTCTATTCCATTGATCTATATGTCTATCTTTATGTAAATACAATATTGTTTTGATTATTGTAACTTTGTAGTAAGTTTTGGAATTGGGAAATAGAATCCTCCCAACTTCATTTTGAATGTTTTGACTATTCTGGGTCTAGTGAATTTGCATATAAATTTTAGGATCAGCTTGTCAATTTCTACAAAGAATCCAGCTGGGATTCTAATAGGGATTGTGCTGAATCTGTAGATCAGTTTGGAGAGTATTGCCATTTTATCCATGGTAAATCTTTGGATCTATGAACATGTAATATCTTTCCATTTACAGGTGGGGCAAAAATAAGATTACAGTTTGTATGGAAAATAATACAATAATTCATAAATAATAATATAATAATAAAATATTTTAGGACAAATATGTGATACCTTAATCAATAAAGAAATTAAAAAAATAAAAAAAGAATAAACTATTTTGCATACTCACAACTGTAGACTTACTTTTGCCCCACCCTCTACTTAGGTTGTCTTTAATTGCCTAAAGAAGCTGAGGGAAGAAAGGAAAGGAAGTTTATGTGCATCATGTTTGCTTTATTGACATTCTTATTTCCAGTGTCTGGTTCTCTCCATTTGTTCAAGTTGCCACGTGGAGTCATTTCTGTTCTCTCCCGCCTCCTTTGTGCCGTTATTCGAAGTATATCACATTTCTTTATGTTACATGCCTAACAATACAATACACACATACTGTTTCATACAATTACTTTTTAAAAATATATATACTTTTATTGATTTCAGAGAGGAAGGGAGAGGGAGAGAGAGATAGAAACATCAATGATGGGAGGGAATAATTGATTGGTGCCACCTGCAGACCCCACACTGGGGATTGAGCCCACAACCCGAGCATATGCCCTTGACCAGAATTGAACCCAGGACCCTTCAATCCACAGGCTGACACTCTATCCCATGAGCCAAATTGAACTATTAGCTTAGTTCTTTGAGCCTATTTATAGACTACTTTGAAGTCTTTTTTTGTTAAATCTAACACCTAGTCCTTCTTACAGGTAGTTTCTGTGGCCTGTTATTTTTATTTAAATTTTAAAGATATTTTTACTTTTATTTTTTTAAACATTATTTTATTTATGAAAAGGGGAGAAAAACATCAATTTGTTGTTCACTTATTGTGTTCATTGGTTTGTATGTTCCCTGCGTGGGGATGTGCCCTGGCTGGGAATGGAACTTGGAGCCTTGGTGTATCAGGATGAAGCTGTAAACCAACCAGCCTTTTATTTTGTTTTATCTTTCCTGTGTGGGGGTCACACTTTCCTATGTTTTGCACATCTTGTAATTTTTTATCAAAAACTGGTGGTTTTTTTTTTTTTTAAAGATTGGTAAACTTTTAACAAATATGTTTTTATTGATTTAGAAGGAAGAGGGAGATAGAACCATCAATGATGAGAGAGAATCATTGGTTGGCTGCCTCCTGCACTTCCCCTGCTGAGGATTGAGCCTGCAACCTGGACATGTGCCCTGACGGGGAATCCAACTGAGACATCCTGGGTTACGGGTTGATGCTCAACCACTGAACCACACCAGCCAGCAAAACTGGATATTTTACTTTTTATATGTTTTTATTGATTTCAGAGAATAAAGGATAGTGAGAGAGATATAGAAGCAGCAGTGATGAGAGAGAATTGTTGATTGCCATTGGGGATCTAGCCTGCAACCATGATCTCCTGGTTCATAGGTCACTGAACCAAGCCAACCAAGCAAACACTGGACTTTTTTTTTTTTTTTTTTACACATTTTAGCAACTGTGTGTACTGGCTCCTCCCCCCCCCAGGGCTTGTGATTTTTTTTCTTTTCTTTTCTTATCTGTTTAGTGACTGACTGGACCATTGTGGTAACATGTCTTTCTGCAGTATGAGGTCTCTGACATGGCTCCTCAGAGGACCCAACCTGGAACATCTGCACAGCCAACCTGGGGTCCTGAGAGTTTAAGGGGGGCTATCTTTGACTGCTTTCCCTAATCACACCCACCTGCTGGGCTCTCCCAATTGCTAGCTGTCTTCTCTGTTGTTTTTGTCCTGGAGCATCAGTTGCTCCGTTGACTGGTCCAATTAAATTTAGCTCCTTTAACAGGATAGCTTTTGAGTTCAGTGTTTGATGTTTGATCGGACCCCAGGAAGCTTCTTTTGATCTATCTCTGTACCTGGTTCTCTCTGGTAAATTACCTGGTTGTAATAATGGAGGCACCAGCCTCGGCCTATTTGTGTACCACCCAAACCTTGATTGATTTTTAAATTAAATATTTGTTGTTGAAAGTATTGCATGTTCTCCCCTGCCCAGTCCCCCCATTGACCTCTCCTAGCCTGCCCCTGCCCCCAGACCCAGGCCTTCACCACCCTATTGTCTGTGTCCATGGGTTATGCATGGATGCATACAAGTTCTTTGGTTGATCTCTTCCCGCCCATCCATCCTCCCCCACCTCTCCTCTGAGATTCCCCAGTCTGTTTTATGTTTCTACGTCTCTAGATCTATTTTGTTTATTAGATTCCACATACGAGTAAGATCATGTAATACTTGTCTTTCTCTGACTGGCTTATTTTGGTTAGTATAATACTCTCCAGGTTCCTCCATGCTGTCTCAAGGGGTGAGAGATCCTTCCTTTTTTTACAGCTGCATAGTATTCCGTGGTATAAACGTACCACAGCTTTTATCCACTCGCCTGCTGATGGGCACTCGGGCTGTTTCCAGATCTTAGCCATTTTAAATTGTGCTGCTATGAACATAGGGGTGCGTACATTCTTTCTGATTGGCATTTCGGGTTTCTTAGGATATATTCCTAGAAGTGGGATCACTGGGTCAAATGGCAGTTCCATTTTTTTGAGAAAATGTCATACTGTTTTCCATAATGGCTGCCCCAGTCTGCATTTCCACCAGCAGTGTACTAGGGTTCCCTTTTCTCCACACCCTCACCATCACTTGTTATTTGTTGATTTGTTGATGGTAGCCATTCTGTTACTGATTTTTTTAGAATACCATTAAACTTGAACTTCCCGTATTCTGTTTCAAATAAAGTCTGTTTCTTTGTTTATAGGGAGAGATTCAGTGCTGTCTGTTTTGTAACCTACCTCCCCCACAAGGCAGAACGTGTGAGCTACAGCTCTGGAGCTGCAGGCAGGGAAGTTAAGCCCGTCTCCCTGAGTGACACCGCTGCCTTAGGATGGGGCGGCAGCCTGTGGCCTCAGCTTGCCTCGCCCAGTGCGGATCCTCCTTCCTAGGAATGAGCTGGGGCTTGAGCGATGGGGCTGTATTCCTCACCTGCTGGACCCAAGGCAGAGCTTTCGCCTTCTGCGTAGGGGCTGGTGGGAGGAGGGGGCCCTGGCCTCTGGCTACAGCCGGCTGGAATTTAGCCTTTGCAACATGGAAAGTAGAGCTCCATGACATGAGTGTTAGGGTCACAACTATGAAAAAGAGAGCAAGAGACTTTTGGAATCAGACCTTTTAATACTTTGAAATCAGAGATAAGGGAGTGTGGGCCTGTGTGAATATTTCCCCCTTACAGTCTTGGAAGAGATTGCGTATCTTACGGTCAAAAAGCATTGTGACAAGACAGGGATCTGGCTCCAGAACCTGCCTTGACTTGCCCTCTGCTGGATTGTGGGGGCCTCTGGGACATGGTCCCATGCATTTCAGTTCGTGTTTCTAGGACTCCAGGTACAGACGACTGACCGTGTGCAGGTGTGTATATTTGTCCTCTGCCTTGTCCCACCAGGTGCTCGTGTCTCCACAGCCTCCGTGTTAAAGGAGAACATGTGTGAGGAGTAGACTCGGCTTCCTTCCGCAGCCTCTCTGGGGCCATAGGACAAGGAACTGTTTGCTGTTCTGTACTCTGCCTCTCGGTGCCTCCTGTGCCGGCCATGCCTGTGCCCACGGAGGGCACCCCACCAGCCCTGAGCGGCACCCCCACCCCAGTCCCAGCCTACTTCCGCCATGCAGAGCCCGGCTTTTCCCTCAAGAGGCCCAGGGGGCTCAGTCAGAGCCTTCCGCCCCGGCCCCCTGCCAAGGGCAGCATCCCCATCAGTCGCCTCTTCCCTCGGACCCCAGGCTGGCACCAGCCCCAACCCCGGAAAGTGTCATTCAAAGGCAAAGACTCTGGGACCCTGCAGAGCCCCAGTTACGACCCAAGCCAGCCGGAGTCCTTCTTCCAACAGAATTTCCAGAGGCTTGGCCGCCTGGGCCGTGGCTCTTATGGAGAGGTCTTCAAGGTGAGTGGAGTGACAGTGCCATGGGCCTGTAGGGGGGGCCGCCGTGCCTCCCTCCCTCTGCCTGGATGGGATAGAATCCTGGGCAGCCTGCTCCCCTTCTCTCCTGACAGCCACTTCTCTTGAGTTGACAGACACCCCTCCTCAGGGTTTGACTTGGCTGCTTTCTCAGAAACCCCCACAAGGCCCCTCCGAGGGCCCCCTCGGTGCACACTCCCCCTTTGTCCGGAGCCTGGCAGTGGCTCCTGGCTTCCACCTCCTCCCACCCTGGAGCCAGCTGCTCTTGGCAAGCTCTGCCTGGTCCCCGGAGCCAGCGCCCAGAGTGCAGTGCTTACCCTGCCCCTGCCCCCTCCTCCCCCAGGCCGCGGATACTTAGACTATACCCTGTGCACCACCTTTTTTTTTCTTTCTTAAAATATATTTTCCGCCGAAACCGGTTTGGCTCAGTGGTAGAGCATCGGTCTACGGACTGAATGGTCCCAGGTTCGATTCCAGTCAAGGGCATGTACATTGGTTGCGGGCACATCCCTGGTAGGGGGTGTGCAAGAGGCAGCTGGTCGATGTTACTCTCTCATCGACGTTTCTGGCTCTCTGTCTCTCTCCCTTCCTCTCTGTAAAAAATCAATAGGGTATATTAAAAAAATAAAATAATATATATATATATTTTTTCCATTAATTAATATTTCCTTCAAAATGGCAGTATTCCTTACACAAGTACTACAAACAACGTGGGCCCCTAGATTAGGTCTTCTTCCACCGCACACCACTGGGTTTCTCCGGTGGGCGTCCTTCCTTCCAGAACTCTCTCCGTACATCTCCAAACAAACCCATTGATATTCTACACAGGGGCCCACGCTGCCTGTGTTCTGAAGCCAGCTTTTTTATTTCACAGTAGCTGAGAGACCCTCCAGATTAGTGCCTACAGGTCAGCCCTGTCTCTTCCGTGCTTGGGTCTCCAGTGAGCCAGTGCCCAGGGGAGAGGTCTGTCTGGTCTCGCTATTGCGTGTGCAAGGGTCTCTAAGGTGGATGCCACGCTGCGCCTTCCACACGTGTGAAATCGTAACAGAATCTGCCGTTCTGTGCTCCTTCCCGCCCCGCCTCAGTACTCTCTCCCTCCCAGGTGCGCTCCAAGGAAGACGGCCAGCTCTATGCCGTAAAGCGTTCCATGTCCCCCTTCCGGGGCCCCAAGGACCGGGCCCGAAAGCTGGCGGAGGTCCGTGGCCACGAGAAGGTGGGGCAGCACCCATGCTGCGTGCGGCTGGAGCGAGCCTGGGAGGAGGGCGGCATCCTGTACCTGCAGACAGAGCTGTGTGGGCCCAGCCTGCAGCAGCACTGCGAGGCCTGGGGCACCGGCCTGCCTGAGGCCCAGGTCTGGGGCTACCTGCGGGACACCCTCCTCGCTCTGGCCCACCTGCACGGCCAGGGCATGGTCCACCTGGACATCAAGCCTGCCAACATCTTCCTGGGGCCCCGGGGCCGCTGCAAAGTGGGTGACTTTGGGCTGCTGGTGGAGCTGGATGGATCTGGAGCTGGTGAGGCCCAGGAGGGAGACCCCCGCTACATGGCCCCCGAGCTGCTGCAGGGCGCCTATGGGACAGCAGCCGATGTGTTCAGGTAAGGGCTGGGCCACGGAGGCCCTTCATGGCTGGGGTGCAGTCGGCAGAGGGAGGGAAATGCCATCAGCCCAGAGTCAGGCTGGGAGACAGTGCCCTGAGAGGGTGAAGCCACCAGTGGAGAGTAGTCTACAGTCAGGCTGGCTAAGCAGCAAATCATCTCGAGTTACTTTATTATATTCACTTGTCTCTTTACCACATCCCCCCAGAGGGACTGTTATTGCTCCATTTATAAGGGAACGGGCACAGTGGGGTAAGAGACTTGCCCAGAGTCCACAGTTAGCAGGTGGTAAAGCTGGGACTGGACCAGACACTGGTTCTGTGGTCCGTGTCAGTAACCATTGCTCTGCCTCTAACGGTCTATCCAGCCCTGTCTGCAGCATCCTGTAGTAACACTAGTAACCATAGTGTCCATCTGGCGGGGGTGCCAGACTCATCGCAGTGGTGTGTGGGCTGCACTGAACACTGGTCCATGCCTCATAAATGTGTTCCCCTCATTGGCTCTGCCAGGCCTTCTCAGAGCCCCCCCCACTCCCCTCCCGCCACTCCTTCCCCTCCTGCCGGCTCTTCTCCACCCCCTTCTGAGGGGATCCTGGGGCTCTGGGATCTGTGGCCCAAGGCTAACCGTGTCTGTCTTCTGTCCCACCTCCCTCCCCACCCCCAGTCTGGGTCTCACCATCCTGGAAGTGGCATGCAACATGGAGCTGCCCCATGGCGGAGAGGGCTGGCAGCAGCTGCGCCAGGGCTATCTGCCCCCTGAATTCACTGCCAGTGAGTAGGGGCGAGGGGAAGGGTCAAGGATGGGAGGGGACATGGTGCTACAGACTCGTGTGAGGGAACGGTCGCCTTTGACACAATCCTACCCTGTGGACAGGCCTGTCTTCTGAGCTGCGGTCTGTGCTCACCATGATGCTGGAGCCCGATCCCGAGCGGCGGGCCACAGCCGAGGCCCTGCTGGCCCTGCCTATGCTCAGGCAGCCACAGCCCTGGAGTGTCCTGAGGTACATGGCTGCTGAAGCCCTGAGTCGAGGGTGGGCCCTTTGGCAGGTAAGCCTGGTAAAGGTAACGGCCTCCCCTCTTCCTGGCCCTGGACTCTGCCCAGCCTCCCTTGGCCCCCTGTCCCCACAGGCCCTGCTTGCCCTGCTGTGCTGGCTCTGGCATGGGCTGGCTCACCCTGCCAGCTGGCTACGGCCCCTGAGGCCTCCAGCCACCCCGCCTGGCTCGCCCCCCTGCAGCTTCCTCCTGGACAGCAGCCACTCCAGCAACTGGGATGACGACAGCATCGGGTGGGTGAGAGCCCGGGACTGGAGGGTGGGGGTGGGGAGATGGGCTGCCAGCTTGGCCAACCCCCATACAGAGGCCAGGCTCCTGGGGGAGTAGCGGTGCACGGGGACCCCTCCCACAAACCTGGCCCCCACCATGCCCGGGAAGGGCCCCAAGGCTGGTGGGGTACAGCCTGGCCTGGTTTGAATGCAGTTGTTCCTTCTGAGCTCAGAACGTGGGACGGCTGCTGTGCAGAGCGCAGCAGAATGGCAACTTCACACCTTGGCACTGCCACTCTAGGGAGAGGCAGGTGGTGCAGCTCCAGCTGCAGTCCAGGCCGCCGGAGCCCAAGGACAAGGCGTTGTCCTTCTCGGGACAGTTCCCAGAGCCTGGCGAGCCCCATCCCGGAGGAATTCCTCAGTCCCAGATGCCTGCTGGCCAAGCGAGAAGCTATAATTAAGAAACTGTGGCAAAGGGAAACCACATGCTCCGGCAGACCGTTCTCCGGAGAAATCACACCATTAACCCCCCTATGAAAAGGTCATCACACTGTAGTCCTCCGGCTGCTCAGTTAGTTGGAGCAGGTCCTGTATGCCGACAGAAAGGTCATGGTTTTGATTTCTGGTCAAGGCAGATACATAGGTTGCAGGTTCCATCCCTTGTCAGGGTGCCTGTGGGAGGCAATTTGTGTTTCTCTCACATTGAAGATTGAAGTTTCTCTTTCCCTTTCTCTCAAAAACAAACAAACAATAAAAACACACACATATCCTCAAGTGAGAATTAAAAAGAAAACGTTACCCTGTTGTCATAGGGACACTTTATAGCGGAAGTGAAGTGCAAAAGAAGCTTCATTTACCACAGGTTCACTTCAGAGCCAGCTCAGCTGAAGCCCCTGGGTTCTGAAAGGGGCCTAGGTGCCTCTGAGTGAGGTCAGGTAGACTTTAAAAGTTGTGCGAATGATTTTTTCAAAGGGCACCACCCTTCATTGCCCGTCAGGTGGGAACCTGCACAGGGACAGGGTTGACTGTGCTGATCCCACAGCCTCCTCCCATGCACTCACCACCGCTTTGACACTGCTTGTCTCACCCACCCCTGCAGACCCTCGTTCTCTCCAGAGGCCATTCTGGCCAGGGCTGCCAGGAGCACCTCCTCCACGCCCCAGAGCAGGCAGACACGGAGGTGGGTAGTCCAGCGTCAGAGGTAGGGAGGGGGAAGGGTCATTTCAAATCCTGAGTGTCATTTCTCTCTCTTCCTACCCCCTAGGGATGACCTGGACCTCAGTGACATTGACTCAGAGTCCCCTCATGGCTCCTTCCCCTCCTTTGAGCCTCGGAACCTCCTCAGCCTATTTGAGGACTCGCTGGGCCCAACCTGAGCCCACTGCCGCCTCGGTGCTTTTAACCTTTTATCTTCTTCCCCCCTCCTGGAGGCTGAGGTCCCCTGGCACTCCAGTGGTCCCTTCTGCCTGGCCATGTCTAATAAAAGATACCTGAATCTTGGGAGCACCCAAGCTTGCTTGCATGGCAACACAGCACTTCCTGCCCATTTTATTGGCGTCGCCCAGGGTCTGAGGGCCCTGGGGTGGCTGAGGCTGAGGCTGAGGCTGAGGCTGACGCTGGCTGCAGAGCTCCTGGCCAGCACATTGCAGCTGGGAGCCCTGTGCTGTGTGGACCAGAGGTTTCCTGAGCAGGCGTGTCCCCGGTGGGCTGGTTGAGCCTTCAGAACATGGCACTCAAGGTGGAGGGTGGGCCCTTAGCCCAGTGGTGCAGGGCCACTCGGCTCTTGACATCTGTGCATTGCCTGGGAAAAGCAGCAGCCGCAGGCCTCCTGCCCCTTGGTCCTGGGATAAGTGGGTAGTCCTGCTGTCCAAACCCCTCACTCCATTCTGCACAGAAGGAAGAGGGGGTGGGTGAGCCTGGCATTGCTGGGTGGGCTGGCATGCAGGGCCAAAAGATGGAGGAGCCGTGGACTGGTGGCCAGGCCAGCCACCTATGAGGTACCTTATGTAACGGTCTGAGAGGGGCAGGATGGGGCTGAGGCCCTGGGCTGGCAGGACTCCAGCCGTCAGAGCAAGACAGACCCCAGCGTCCCTCTGGCCCCACCCTCACAGGTCATGGAGGGTAAACTGGCCCTTAGAAGGACCGGTGTCCTAGCTGCACAGGAAGACACTGCCCTGGAAGGCTGGAGCTCCGAGGTGTGGGCAGGAGAGGCTAGTCCACAGGGAAGGGTGGGTGAACAGCTGGGAGGCATCCAAGGAGCCAGTCCCCTGCAGACCAGCAGAAGGAGGGAGCCTGGTGGTGGTGGTGGCCCTAGGAGACCGGCAGGCTGGCTCAGTCTGGGGGACAGGCGTGGTTGGCGGCCCAGAGCAGGTCGGGCACGACGCCCGCATGCAGCTGCAGGATGGAGCCCACACTGAGCAGGTGCATGATCTGGTGTGAGTTGCCCCAGTAGTCGAAGCGGCCTGGTCCCCAGCGCTCTGGCAGACGGGCCACGTTCACCAGGCCCCCGAGCAGGGCTAGGGCATCCATGCGCAGGTAACAGTGCAGGGAGCCTGGAGCTCCGGAGCCCAGTCCCACTCCCCGGGCCCCAAACACCAGGAGGCGGGCTCCGGCCTGCCAACCAAACGCTCGAAGACGGGCACTGGTGGAGGGGGCGGTGAGGGCCCTCCAGCCAGCCACACCTGACAGCAAGGTGTAGCCCACCAGGGCGGCGGGGCGCAGCCAGGGCCTGCAGGCCAGGGTGCAGTGGATGATGGGCAGGGCCCCTGTACAGAGGAGAGAGGCAGGAGAGGGCACGTCAGTTTGGGGACTGCCTGCCCTTCCACCTGAGTGTCCCCTGCTGCCCCCGCCCCCGTTGCCCCCCAGCTTCCATTCTTCTTGCCCCCTGCCCCGTCCCTTGGCTCACCGAGGGTGTTGACGAGGCAGACCCCGCACATATCCAGGGCCAGGAGCCGAGAGTACACAGGGCTGCCCCCTTGGTGGCACATGAAGAGATGGTAGAGCACAGAGCCCGCAGGTGGTGCCAGGCAGGCCACACAGTGTGTGCCCCCCAGCCAGCCATCCTTGCCCAGCTGACCCCAGGGCATGGTCATTGGCAGCAGCACCAGGAAGCCCAGCAGGGCCAGCCCTGGGGGAGGGAAACAGTTATCCATCACACAGCTTCAGCAGCGAGGACAGGCAATGCCCTCAGGGTGTCCACAGCTACAGACAACATGGAAGGAATGAGAGCAAGACAGGACTTGTCAGCAGTGACAGACAACTATTGCCAGAGCCGGGACAGAGGCAGGCCTGGGTGTTCGGGACTTTACTTACGCAGCAGGCTCACAATAGCTCTGGAAGCAGAAGAGGTCATTATCCCCACTTCGCAGGTGAGAAAACTGAGTAAACGCGCAGGTGAGTGGGCTAGAGCCCAGGCACTCACCCCTGCACCACATTACATCACCTCCCCGAAAGCACCGGCCCAAACCCCCAGCCCGCCTCTGTCAGCAGAAGCCAGAAGGAGGCGTGATTCAAGCCGAGTTCTGAAAAGAACATGTGGGCAATGATACCAGATCCCAGGGCAACTTGGCTTCTCCCAACCCCATGTCCTCTCCAGAGTGCCCAGACGAGTGAAGGCTTTGAGCCCTCTGTCTGTCAGAAGGGGCTAGGCAGGCAGGGAAAGGGGGCAGACAGTTTGTTCCATCTCCACAGGCACCTCTTCTGGGAGCTCAGTTCCTCCCAGCCCAGGCGTCCTGCCTTTCCCTGCGGGCACTCTAGCGTTGCCCTCACAGGGGTCAAAGGTAGGCACTGCAGGCTGGGGCCGCTGACTGCCCGCTACAGACAGGGCCTGGCCAGGCCACAGTCCTCCAGTGGGATAGGTACCAAGGCTGGGCCCAGCCTGCTCTGGGGCCCTCGGCCAGGACAGGCCAAGGGCGTACAAGGCTGTGTCAGCACAGCTCCCCGGGGCGCGGAGGAGGGGCCCATGCCTGTGGGGCGGGGTGGGTGGGGGGAGGTGTTGCCACCAGGCGGAGCCCCAAGACTAGGCTGCTCTGCTGGGGTATTAGGGCGGCTGCGCGGGGAGGGGCCGGGGCCTGGCTTTTGCTCCTGGACTACTTCTTGCCCAACTCAACACCCAGGTCCCAAGTCGACACCCAGC
Organism: Pipistrellus kuhlii; assembly: GCF_014108245.1. NCBI lineage: Eukaryota > Metazoa > Chordata > Mammalia > Chiroptera > Vespertilionidae > Pipistrellus > Pipistrellus kuhlii. The sequence goes on from NW_023425540.1 coordinate 90,248,683, forward strand.
ACCCGGGTCCGGACGGGTGCGGGCTGGAGTGGGGGAAGGGGCGGAGAGATGCGCAGGGGCCAGGATTACGGAGGGGCTGTGCACTGGGCTGCTTCTCCCCGGGGCTCAGAGGGATTAAGTGGACTCGATCCCCCACTCCGCTTCCCTTGCCTGCCCGGGGCCCCCGCCGGGTTAGCGGAAGCAGGGAGTGCCGTCCGGGACAATGGCAGCTTTGTCACCGCGGCTCCCGGCGGTGCCAGGGCAGGGGCAGCCCGGGATCTGGCCACTGGCGCGCTCCCCGGCCTTCCGGCCCCCGGCCCGGCGCAGGCAGAGCTGCCGCGGGTGCGGGGTGCGGGCGCAGCTCACCGTGCGTGTAGATGTTGCCCAGCTCGTTGTGCAGGTAGAAGAGGCTGCGCAGGCAGCCCGAGCCGCTGCTGGCCGGCCGGTAGCCGGTCAACACGAACTTGTTGAACTGCAGGTGCGGCGGCGAGCTGGCCCAGTCCAGCAGGCGCGGCCCGGCCAGGAACGCCATGGCCTGGCCGAGCGCGGGCGGCCCGCGCCCCTCTGGACCCCGGGCCTCTTCAGCGGGGCTGCGGCGGCGCGGGGCTCATCCCTGCGCCTGCCCGCGGCCCGGTCCGCGCACGCGCCGCCCGGGGGTCCCCACTCGCGCCCCTTCTGCGCTGCGCAAGCGCGGGCCCGCGCCCCCGCGTCAGGGCGGAGGCTGGGAGCGCGCCGGCCTCCGGAGCGCAGTGCGGCCGCTCCGCTCCGCCGGGGCTGGCGCCCGCAGGAACTGAGCACCCGCCGCAGCAGCAGCAGCGACCGGGAGTCCTCTGAAGCCCCGAGGAAGGGTGCGGCCGGACGCGGGAGGGGACGCGAGGCTCCGCCCCAGCTAGCCACCCCCGCCATCCCACCAGCATTTCGCGCGCTGAGCTTCCAGATCTAGACGCTGCGAGAGCCAATAGGTGTGGCTGGTGGGGCAGGCCCCGCCCCGAGGCTTCCCGGGACAGCACCCTCTTTAGCATAACGTATGCGGCGCCCCGTCTCCTTTGCACGGAGTGGCTGTTGACTTGGGACCCAGCGTCCTGGGAACCGGCGGCTTTGCCAGAGTGACCGCAGCGCCTGGCGTCGCCCCGCAGCGCGCGCCCCGGCTTTCCAAACTGCTCCCAGGTCAACGCACCCTTGGGCGCCCACCCTTCCCAGCACCGCCCAACACCCAACGCCACCCCCTGGCAGCCTGGGCTCTGTCCAGGGTGCTGCCAGCCCGGGCCGTTCGGACAGGTCAGGCCTGGAGCCCGCACTCCAGCTCCAGCTCCAGCGATGATCTATCCACAGGCCTGGCTCCCCTGGGGCACAGCAAGGCGCGCCGGGATGTCCAGGCCCCTGCAGGTGTTCCTGACTTTCCAGGCGCCGTCGGGAGAGGCCCTACCCTTTGGACTGCCTTCTTTGAGCTCCACAAAACTCACTCTCTATTACCGCCCACAATGTACACTTTCCGCCCCGCCCAGGACAGGCAGGAAATGAAGGGGAAGACAGAGGGCAAGCAGCCAGGGAAGAAAGGTCACTCCCTGCCTGGGTTCATGCTAAAGTGGGGCCCAGGAAGGCATTGCTTCTTCCGCTTAATCTGGCTCACAGCCTCACAGCCTGCCTCTCCCTCCCACCCCCCTCTAGGACCCGCCCGCCCATCCTTCCGCCCGCCCATCCTCAGCCCTCTGCATTTCAGCTGGCGCCCAGACACTGCGTGGAACGCCCTTCATTTGCATGGACACACCCAGCCCTTTGCTTCAGTGTCATCACCATAATTTCCCACCACTTAAGAATTTGCAGAGCCCTATACCAAAATAGGTTCTTTATTCAAAGTCTGTGTCTGGTCTTTTGACCACTTTTGTTGAACTCTCACATTTCACTTAGGGCAGCAGTGCAGGACTACCCCCAGAGGGGCTCAAAGACCCTGAAATCAGAGCTCCTTGTCAAGGTCTCTGAGGAGGGAGCCGATTGCTCCTGCCAATGGGTCTGGACCATCTGGACACCTAGAGTTAGGCCAAGTTCCCAATAATAGTACCAGAGGCTTCTTGTCCGACGTCTGACCTCTGAGAGGAGAGCAGAGGCAGAGCTGCCCTTAAAAAGGGGGAAGGCCACGGTGGAGTGTGAGACAGAGTGCCGGGTGTCCATCACTCTGTTGGAGGATCCAATGGACCCCGGGGGGCCTGAGTCAGAGGGCAGAGATGAGTGAACGCAGGGAACTCTGGCTGGAGGCGCTCAGCGGGCGGTAAGTTGAGGCTAGCCCCTCAGCCTGGGAGTCCCCAGGGGGGCAGGGCAGCGCCACCCCTCCAGGACGGCGATACCACACAGCCCAACTTCTCCCAGAGCCCTGGGCAGGCCTCAAGGGCAGGGGTCCTTTTCCTGGAGCCAGCAGACAGCTCCTAGAAAGGGAGCAGGCATCAGCCAAAGACCCAGCCAGTCTCACCTCCAGTATCCATCCTGCTTCACCTGCGACCCCAGGCCGCATTTCCTGTGTAGACCCAAGGTCCCTCAAGAACCTAGGAGTTTCAGCTCCAATTCCTCATCTGGGTCCCAGCTTCCCACCAGACCGCCGTCTCCACCCAACACACACACACACACACACACACACACACACACACACACACACTCTCTCTCTCCATGCCCCCACCACGCGCCTGGGCACCGAGGCATCCAGTACCAGATGCCCCACTGCCTAGCTGGGTCACCCGCAGGCCCTGCCCCAGCGTGCGCACCGTCGGCGCAGCAGGCGCAGCAGCGACAGCAGCAGCAACAGCAGCAGCGACAGCAGCAGCAGCACGGAGACGGCCATCACCGTTGAGAAGACCTGGGCTGTGGGCACACAGGGGCGGTGAGGACAGGGCTCGGGAGAGCGCTGCTTCCCCAGCTCCCACCCTCCTCAAGCTCCAGCCTCACCGCCCACGGTGGCCTCCGGAGCCCCAGGCCGGGGGCTGCAGCTGGCATTGGTCCCGTAGGGGAGCCCTGCAGGGGTCTGGGCCGCGCCCCTGGGGAGCGCCGGGTTCTCCGCCGCCTCCGGCAGGCCTGTGGAGAGGGGCGTGAGGGGTGTGAGGGGGCGGGCTGGGGGGCGGGACCGGGCTGGGGGGCGGGGCCCGGGCGGACCCGGGGGCGGGGCCTCACCGCGGTAGCTGAGCGCGAAGCCCTGCGCGTGGCCGCGCGCGTCGCTGCGGAAGCTGAGCAGCAGCGCGGCGGCGCGCAGGCGCAGGGGCCCGGCGGGCGGCGGGCGGGCGCCGTCGAAGGCGCGGAGCAGGCTGCCCGAGGCGGCGTCGCGCAGCTCCAGGCGGTCGCGCGGGTCGGCCAGCTCGAAGAGGCGGAAGGTGAGCTCCAGGGCCGCGCCCGGCGGGCCCAGCGCCCAGCTGCAGTTCTGGTCCGGCCCGTACTCGTCCGGGAAGCCCGGGGAGTAGATGACGCCCTGGGGCGCCGTCCAGTTCCCCTGGCAGGAGCCCACCGACACTGCGGGGCGGGGCGGCGGTCAGAACCCGAGACCCCCGGGCCGCTTCCCGGGGCGGAGCTCTGCGCCAAAGCCCCGCCTCCTCCCGGCCAGGCCCCGCCCCCAGCCTTTCCGCCTTCCCTTCCCACATTCCCCACATTTCTTTTTTAAAAAAACATTTTATTTAAATTTTATTGATTTTTTACAGAGAGGAAGGGAGAGGAATAGAGAGTTAGAAAAATCAATGAAAGAGAAACATCAATCAGCTGCCTCCTGCACACCCCCAATGGGGTTGTGCCTGCAACCAAGGTACATGCAAACAAGGTACATGACCGGAATCGAACCTGGGACCTTTCAGTCCGCAGGTCGACGTTCTATCCACTGAGCAAACCGGTCAGGGCCCCACATTCCCACATTTCGCCCACTCCTCACCTTCGTAGACTCCCAGGCGCCCATCGCCGCCGCACAGCTGGCCGGGGTGGCCGAAGCAGATCTGGTCACAGTCGGTGGCCGGCGCGGGGCGACCCCGAGCCAAGTCGCCCTCGGAGCCACAGAAGCAGGCGTAGCCAGCTTCCACGCCCGCCAGCTGGGGGACAGAGCGGGTGACGCCGGGCAGGGCCTGGGGTGCGGGTGGGGTGTTGGGAGCCGGGGGTCGGGCTGGGGAGTGGGAAGAGGGCTGGAGGTCCAGCAATGGGCACAGCATCAAGGTTTGGTGTCAGAGCTGGGAGTTGGTTTCAGCCCCGGTCAGGTGGACGGTACCTGGAAGCCCTTCATGCGGCAGAAGCGGAGGCACACCTGCACGGTGAGCTTCGTGGAGGTGCCGCTGGGGCCGCTGAGGGCGGGGGGCGCGCCCGAGTCCACGAAGCAGCCCAGGTACCCGGGCACTGCGGGGCGGGACGCGGTCTGTGTGGCGCCTCCGGACGTGCCCGGCCCTCGGGCGGCCCCCTCGCACCCCGGCGGCCGCCGCCCCCCGCCCCGCTGGGCCACTCACTGTGGCACGTGGGGATGTCGCAGTAGCGCCAGTAGATGCCCTCCTCCGTCTCCGCCACGTAGCACCACGGCTGCACATCGCCGTCCGGGTTCCTGCGGGCGGAGAGGGGGTCCAGGTCCTGCTCCCCAAAATCCCCCCCTGCCCCGCCCCGCCCCGGGGTACAGCAACCCGTCCGCGTGCCATCCTCAGAGCGGAAGGCCGGGAGCTATGAAAGGGTCCCGGGGGCAGATTTTAGGTTTTCAGCTGAGGACTGTGCCTTTGCTGTGTTCCCCCACCCGCGCCCCCGCCACCCCGGGCCTCGGCCACTGGCTGGCCTGAGCACCCCGCTTTCAAGCAGAAGTGGTGACTCCTGTCCACAGAGACGTGTCCTCCCACTCCGGACAGCAGCTGTGTCTCTGAACCCCAAGGCCCTCGGTCACCCTAGTGGGTGCCCCTCAGAGAGCCTGGCCCTCACTCCGGAGATTGCTTCCTGGCCCCACCCACACGGCCCCTCAGCGCCCCTCAGTGCCACTCAGTGCCCAGGCCTCAGTGCCACTCAGTGCCACTCAGTGCCCAGGCCGGTTCAGAGGTCGGGCACCTGAGGCCGGACCCGCGTCAGGAAATGTTCTGAGCGCCCAGCGCAGGTAAGGCCTGTCCCCGAGCCCTTCCGCTGGACCGGCCCCACAGAGCCTCCTCGCCACCCTCTCCCACCCCCCAGCACCTGCCCCCCAGCCCCTGCCTCAGGTCCACGCCCTAAATAGGGGGCTCAGCCCCGCCTCCAACGAGGCCCCGCCCCAAAAGTCCCTCCCCCAACAGACTCCGCTCCCGCCCCCCAAAACTCCACTAACAGACCACGCCCCTTCCCGCCCCAAACGTTCCGTCCCCAATAGACCACGCCCCCACTCCAAAGGCCCACCCCCGATAGACCACGCCCTGGCCCCTGCCCAAAAGCCCCTACTAACAGACCACGCCCCCGCACCGCCCCAAAGGTCCCGCCCCCAACAGACCCTGCCCTACCCCAAGACCCTCCCGATAGACCACGCCCCCGGGCCGCCCCCTTCCAATGCACTCCCCGACAGACCCCGCCCCAAATGCCCCGCCCCCGACAGGCCCCGCCCCGGGCCGCCCCTCACCGGCAGAAGTTGTGCGGCCCCAGCCCCCAGCGGCCCTGGGGGTCGCGGGCGCTGCTGTAGCTGTGCTGCTGCGTCTGGTCCCAGAAGAGGCAGGGGCGGCCGGTGCCGCGCGGGCCCGTGCGGTTCTGGCGGCCGCGGTAGTCGGCGCCGTTCACCTGGAAGCACTCGGACAGGCCTGCGCGGCCACGGCAGGTCCAGAGGTCCGAAGCCGCGTCCGACAACCCGAGGGCCCCCCTCTCCCCGCCCGACTCCCCGAGGCCCCCCTCTCCCCACCCGGGGCCAATTCCTCCTGCCTGGCTCCGAGGCCAGCGCCCCTCGTGCCTGGCTCCGCTGCACCCGCCACCTGCTCTGACCCGCCCCAGGCCCGGCCCCGGGTGCCAGGCCGGGAGGCGGGAGCGGGAGCGCTGACCAAGGCCCAGGTCTCCGGCCGAGACTCACCTGGACTGTGCAGGCTCCCCGCGGAGGCCCGGCGTGGCCACGGCATTGGGAGGAGGAGGAGGAGCAGGAGGAGGCTCTGCGGGGCTCCTGCCCCCATCGCCCCCGACCCGGGAGGGGTCGCCCAGGCCTGCATACGGCCTGCGCCACCCCGGGGTCGCGTCGGGGTCTCCAAGGCGACCTGGGGGGAGGCGTTGTCCTCTGACCTTGAATCCTCGTCCCACTTTGGGCAGCACTCTCGTCTGGGGGGAGATACCCCCCGGGGGTTTCTGTCCCCGGAGGCCTCTTCTCTGCCCTGTCCCTCCTGGGGGATCTCTGGCCAGGGTTCCCCGTCTCTCCCTCTGGGAGCTCCACACCTTCTCCCTCTGCACCTCGCTTTGAGTTTCCCCAGCCCAGGTACCCAAAGCGCTGCTCCCGCCCCCTGGTGTCCCTCCCGGTCCCTCCCTCCTGGGTCCCTCCCTCCTACCCCCCATCCCCGAGGCCGGGAAGCCCCGCCCGAGACGGGAGCGAAGACAGCAGGTCCGGGCGCCTTCCCCACGTGCCTGGGACCCTCGGCGTCCAGGAGCGCGCCTCTCCCCCTCCTCCTCTCCCCGTCCCCTCTCTGTCCTCTCCCCCTCCCCTTCCCCCTCTCAGGGTGCGTGCAGGTTCTATGGGGGGGGGGGGGAGTGTGGAGAGGACCCTAAGGAAGGAGCTACAGGACCCTCTCTCGAGCCGCTCTACCCGGGACACCCGCTCACAAGCACCCTTAACGGAAACGCGCGCCCTCCCTCCGCCCAGGCACCAGCCACTGGGCAGACACGCGGGTACCCTCTCCTCTCAGATCCTCACCCCTGCGCCCCCGGCCTGGCGGAGGACGTGCGGCTCCTGCCCTGAGCCCTCCAGACAGCGGGATGGTGGACACTCAGCCCGGACAGGCAGGGGCAGCTGGCGTCTGGGGAAGAAGGCAGCTGCGCCCCGGTCCCAGCCTGTCCCTCTCTCCTCCCCCTTCTTCCCCTAAGACCCCCTGGCCCGGGCTCGCAGAGCCATCGCGGCGCGATGGAATTCCCCAGCTGTACCCCGGGCCCCCGGCGAGGGAGGGGGAGCCAACAGGCCCGGGCAGGCGCGGGGGGGGAAATTCCCCGCCCCCTCCCCGGGGCCCAGCTCCTCCGAGTCCTCTGATCTTCCAGCGCCGCCCGCCGGCTGCCCCCAGGGCTTGGGGGGCGGCCAGCGCAGGTGCGTTGGAGGGTGAGGGAGGGGACAGGGAGGAGATGGGTGGTGGCTGGAGGCTCAGAGCGGATCCGCCCCTCCCAGAACCCTAGTCCCTCAGGCTAGCCACCCAGCCACTCACCAGGTCCACACCAGGCTATCCATCCTGGGAGGCCCTGTCTCCACTAGGTGAGTAGCGCCACCACCTCTCCTCCCCCTCCCACCTCCCCACCCCAAGATGGGGGGCGCAGGGAAGATTCTAGAAAGGCCAAGATGCAGCTGTCTGTGATGAGACAGGAGACCTCACAGTTAATGCCTCCCACTCATGCAGGCTCTTGGGTGGGTGGGTGGGTGGGTGGCACACAGGGGAGCACTCAAAGGAGGAGGGCTTGCCAAGGGGCAAGGCTGGCACCGAGCTGCCTCCTGAGGAGCCCGGTCAGCAGCCAGGCTGGCCAGGGCTCCCTCCTAGTTTCAGGCACTTGACTAGGAGTTTGGTAACTGGTGACTTCAGTAGCCGGCCACCCGTGGCCTGGATCTTCTCCTTCCTGCCTATGAGCACCACCAGTCACTGCAAAGGCTCGGTGGCATCACGGAGAGCATCCCAGGCCAGGGCGATGGGGGTGCACTGAGAGCATCCCCACCTACTGTCACAGCCTCCTGCGAGGGAAGTGAGTGTGGGACGGGACAACCAGGTGCCCATGTGAAGAGTGGGGCCCAGTGGGGGGTTAGAGGAGGAACTGGTCCCTTCCCTGAAGGGAGGTTGGACCAAAAAAGACTGTCCATTTGGTCCCCAGCACTTCCATCGCCCACTCCACTCCCTACTGCCTCAGTCTCCTGCAAAGAGTGGCGGGGGAGGGGGGGTGTAAGGAAGCAGGTGCTCAGTCCCAGGACTCAGGCTCTGAGAGGAGGCTCATGGACGCCCCAGCAAAGGAAGGCCAGGGCCCTTGACCCTGCTGAGGGGCCCACAGACCGGGGAATTAAACAACGGAAATGGATTGTTTCCCAGTCTGGAGGCCAGAGTCTTCTGAGAGCTGTGAGGGAGCATCTGTTCCATCTCTCAGGACTGGCTTTGGCGGTTTGCTGGCCATCGTTGCTGTTCCTTGGCTCTCGGAAGCATCAATAGCCCTGACCTCTGCCTTCATCTCCACATGGCATTCTTCCTGTGTGCATGTCTGTGCCCAAACTCCCCCTTTTATAAAGATGCCGCTCATATTGGATTAGGGCTTTTCCTGCTCCAGGATGACCTCATCTTAATTACAACTGCTACGGCCTAATGGCTGAGTTGTATGCTATGTGGACTATCTAAAAGCCTAAGTGACCGAGCGACCAGACAACTGGTCGCTATGACGTGCACTGACCACCAGGGAGGGGGCAGATGCTCCACGCAGGAGCTGTCCCCTGTGGTCAGTGCCTCCCACAGCAGGAGTGCTGCTCAGCTGACCTTCGGGTGCCAGGCGCTGGGCGGCAGCTGTAGTGGGGCCTGGATGAGCTGGAGTGGCATAGCGCCCAGCCAGGGCTCCGGCTTCTCAACGGCCACCTGCCCCTTAGGGCACTACTACATCCAATCCCCACAGAGCCTGGCCTGCAGGGATAGTCTACACTGGCAGTCTGATATCCCCTGAGGGGGCCGGATTGCTAGAGGGTGCAGGCCAGGCTGAGGGGCCCCACGGGTACATGAATCCATGTGCTGGGCCTCTAGTATTTCAATAAAGCTTTTACTAAACAAAACAAAACAAAAACAGGCAGGATGGCACTGATGGACACAACTGATGGCACATTTAGGGACAGGCAGGACCATATCAAGACCACGGCTCTGGGTTCTACTTGTGTCCTGGGGCCTTCAGGTGAGGAGGACAGCAGGTAGACACTCCCTTTGGCTGCCAGAGCCCTGGAGGCAGCAGGACACACAGGCTGGGTTGCAGAAAGGAGGGCGGAGCTGGTGCTGCAGACCGACAAACCATGAACCTTGCAAGTGGTCCAGTTTCCAGAACACCAACCTCCAGGCTTCCAGGCTGGGTGGAGGGGCAGAGAACCCCTTTAGGGAGCTGGGAGGGAATGCAGGGATGGGGTGGTGAGCCCAGAGGAGGGATCAAGGAGGAGGTGGTCAGTGCCAGAGGGCGAGCTCTGAGAAGCACCCGCTGACTTTAGTGAAAAGGAGGTCCTTAGCCCCACCCCACAGAAGTCCTCCTGACAGAGGACATGGGGACAGGAGGCTGGGCTGGGGCCAGAAGGGGGCGTGCGGTTCTGAGAAACATTTCTAAGACGCTCACCTTACAACCTTGGGGACAGGGACTGTCCTACAGCCAGCCACTGGTCCCCACTTTTAAATTTTGAGTTCCTTGTTGATAATTTCACTAATCCTTGGGAATTTTACTTTAAATGTTATAATTGAGACATCGATGCGAACTGTCATGCAAAGGGGCACAGACACACCACCCACACCACATGGTGCAGCCATAATGGAATAAGGTTTATTGGCGGAATCTAGCAGCAGAGTGGGAGAAAGAAAAGCACAATTCCTCTGAGATGCCGCTGTCTGCGGAGGGAACACCAGCTTCAAGAGAGGGATCCGCCCAATGCACTGGGCTCTGTGACAGTGATGGGCAAGGGACAGCTCTGGCTTCAGAGCCAGGGAGGAAGGGACTTAGAAGACACTTCTGGAGTTCAGTAGCTAACTGAACAAGCTGATGGGACTGCAAATTTCTGTCCATCTGGCATCCTCAGTCTGAGCAACATGGACCATCCGTCTGTCCTCTAAGGTCAAAGCAGGTGTGGTGAAGAGTGAGTGTACTGCTCCATCGATATGAATGTCCAGGAGAGGCCTGCATCCTCTTTAGATTCTTCTCACACGGCACCCCAGCTTCTGGGTGCAGATAGCCCAGCCAAGGTGACAGCTGTGGGGCTTAGGACTAGGGAAGCCGCTGGCCAAACTCCATTTTCCGACCATGTGCCACTGAGATACGTGGAGGGCGTGGCTTTGATGGCCTCTGTTGTTGCAAAGGGGATGTGGATATACACGCCAGCTCTACATGGTGAGTTATTAAATAGGGTTTATTGAGGGAAATGAACAAGCAGAGGGGCAGGGGGGACACTGAGATGTCACTGTCCCACGGCTGGGTGGCAGGCTCCATGGCCAGCTTGCCAGGAGAGAGCAGAGAGCCTGCGGCTTGTGCTCCCTCTGCAATTACAGGATGAGGGCCTGAAGCCCTGCTGTCAAAGACACGTCCTTTTAAGCAAGCAGCAGCCCTGCCTCCCCTGGACCGGCTAGGCCAGCTCTCTGCCGTGACCAGGCTGCAGAAAGATGCGCCTCTGCTGCCGCCCAGCTCTGCTCTCCTCCTGCCTCAGATGTGTGTGTGTGGGTGGCCGAGGGCACTGCGGCCTCAGGCAGACACAGTGTGTCCATGCTGACTTCCTGTGGACATTGGGCTGGCTCCCACGGCCAGAAACGACCCCTGCCATGGGGGTAATGGACATTGGGTTTAATCTGGAAAGACAGCGAGGGGAAAAGTCTGACAGTGTCGTGGGGCCTCTGGTTTGGCCGCTCAGTAACTGTGAGGGATGGCTGCGCTCCAGCAGCAGGTGGCCCCGGGCACAAAGGCCCACGTGGCACCTGCCCAGAAAACACCTGAGTGGCCGGAGCTAGGCAGGGCAGTTCAGCTAAGCTCCAAAAATCAACAAGTTCCCCAAACGTGCCCTGGCCAAAGCAGGGCCACACCCAACTAGAAAGTCCTTGGCAAGGTCTCACGCTGCGGAATCAGATAGGTGTTTGTGGCTCGGGGCGGCGGAACAGGGAAGACTTTGTGAGAAGATGCTTCTTCAGATCTTGTGGAGGCCGGGCCTGCCCCACATCACGCACGCCTTCAAGCTGCCAGCTCCTGGCACTCGTTTGCCTGCCTGAAGTCACCATCAGAGTGTTCCTCCTGGGAGGCCTCTGGAGGGGTGTGATGGCTGTTGATGTTTGAAAGAGTGGAAAAGAGCGTTTCTCCAGCAGCAGCTAATTTGGTGGGAAATGCCGGGGTCCTTGATGCTGGCGACACCCGTGGGAAAGGAGACTGGCCTCACTGAGACTCCCTGTTGGGGTTTACGCGATTACAAGGAAACACATGTTTATTATGAAAATCCAAACATTGCAGAAACAGATAACACAGAAAGGTAAGGATTCCTGTAATACTTTTCCTTAGAGAAAAGCCATCAACTAGACCATTTCTATACACGCATATATGCACACATCATATCAATTCCTTTAAAACGTGAGATTGCTCCATGGCCGTAAAACCTGGGAATCCCCGGCTTTCTACACCAGCATGTCCTGGGAGGAAACACGGACATGCCTAAGAAGTCCCATGTCCTGCTCTGGAAGTCTCTGGGCCTTTTCAAGACAGACAGTCTTCTTCTATTATTGCGATAGTTTTATAAAATGTTTGCAGATTCCTTGGTATTCCTCACTCCAAGAGGAAAAGCGTGATTCCTCTCCTTTGGGTGTGGTGACTGACTTCTAATGCACACAGTAAAGCAAGAGTGACGGGATGTGACTCTGGTCATAAAGCCACATTGGCTCTTCCTTTTTTTTTTTTTTTTTTTTTTTAAAGGAAAACAGCCTGCCTCACTGGTTTGGCTCAGTGGCTAGAGTGTTGGCCTGTGGACAAAAAAGCCCAGGGTTCAATTCCAGTCAAGGGCACATACACAGGTTGCAGGCTCGATCCCTAGCAGGGGGGGCGTGCAGGAGGCAGCCGATCAATGGTTCTCTCACATCATTGATGTTTCTTCTATCTAACTCTCCCCTCTCCCTTCCTCTCTGAAGTCAATATAAATATTAAATAAGTAAATAAATAAAAATAAAGGAAAGCAGCCTATTGGAAATATAATTGACTGGTCAAATTTGTATTTATTTATGTTATTGATTTCGAGAGAGAGAGAGAGAGAGAGAGAGAGAGAGAGAGAGAGAGAGAGAAAAGAAGGGGGATGGTAGAGAGATTATTTGTTGTTCCACTTATTTTTGCATTCATTGATTGATTCTTACATGTATGTGCCCTGACCAGGAATGGAACTGGGGATCAAACCCGCAACCTTGATGTATCAGGACAATGCTCTAACCAACTAAGCTACTCAGTTAGGGCTTCCTTTTTTCTTTTCTTCTTTTTTTTAAGTGACCTAGAATTTTGGCTTTTTAAAATGGTGTTTTGTTTTTTTTTATTACAAAGAGAGGGAGAGGAGAGAGAGAAACATAAATGATGAGAGAGAATTATTGATTGGCTGCTTCCTGCATGCCCCCTACTGGGGATGGAGCCTGCAACCAGGGCCTGTGCCTTGACTGGGAACAGAACCATGACCTCCTGGTTCATAAGTTGATGCTCACCCACTGAGCCACACCAGCTAGGCTCTTTGTTTTCCCCAAACAGCTTTATTAAGTTATAATCATAGACCATATAGTTCACTCACTTAAGTACAGAATCTGACAGTTTTAGCAAATTCACAGAGTTGTGCAGCCATTATCATAATTACTTTTAGAACATTTTCACTACCACAAAGTCCTCTTCTTCCTCTTCTGTTTTTGGGAGAGTTTGTGAAGGATTGGTGTTCTTTTTTTTTTTTTTTTTTTTTTTTACATTTTTTTGTTTTGTTGAATTTTTGGAGAGAGGAAGGGAACTGACCCAGCAGCTTTTTGGTGCCCAGCATGGCTGGCCAGGGCTTTAAATGTTTTTATTTATTTACTTAAGGCAATATTATTTTATTTCTTAAAATATGTTTTTATTTTAGAGAAAGGGAGAGAAAGAGAGTAACAACCTCCCACAAGTCCACAACCCCAGCATGTGCCCTGACTAGGAATGGAACTGGCAACCTTTTGGTGCATGGGACAATGGTCAACCAACTGAGCCACCCTGGCCGGCACTCTTAACTGTTTTTAGAAGTCACCAATGAAGTCATTCATCTGAGTCTGGGCTTTTCTTTATGGGAAGTTTTAAAATGAATAATTCATTCTCTTATTTTAGGCCTATGTAGATTTCCTTGAGTCAGTTTTGATAGCTTGTCTTTATAGCATTTTTTTTTTCATTTAATCTGTTATCTAATTGGTTGGCATGCCATTGCTCACAGTATTCCCTTAAAACCCCTTTTCTTTGAGGTAGATAGTAATGTCCCATCTTTCATTCATAATTTTAAGAATTTGAATTTTCTCTAATTTAAAAAAAATACTTTTTGGGTCAGTTTAATTAAAGGTTTGTCAATTTTGTTGATCCTCCCAAAGAATCAAGTTTTGATTTAGTTAATTTTATATATATATATATATATATATATATATATATATATATATATATAAATAAAATAATTTATTATATATATATATAAATTATTTATATATATATATAATTGATTTTTTACAGAGAGAAAGGGAGAGGGAGAGAGAGTTAGAAAACTTTGATGAGGAAAAAAAACATCAATTAATTGCCTCCTGCACACCACCTACTGGGGATGTGCCCGCAACCAAGGTACATGCCCTTGACCAGAATCGAACCTGGGACCCTTCAGTTAGGCCGATGCTCTATCCACTGAGCCAAACCAGTAAGGGCTTAATTTCTATTCTTATCTTTATTATTTCCTTGTACTTTCTTTAGTTTACTGTGTTCTTTTTTGTTTTTAAATATATTTTTATTGATTTCAGAGAGGAAAGGAGAGGGAGAGAGAGACATCAATGATGAGAGAGAATCATTGGTCCCGCATGCCCTTCCCTGGGGTGGAGCCTGTTACCAGGGCAAGTACCCTGGTTTGTAGGTTGATGCTCAACTACTGACTGACTCATGCTGGCCAGGCTACTCTGTTCTTTTTCCAGTAATTTAACATGTAACTTTAAGTTATAGAGGTGAGAGCTTTCCTTTTTTAATATAAATTTTATAGCTATAAATTTCCCTCTAAGCATTGCTTGGTTGTATCCCATAAGTTTTAGTATGCTGTGTCTACATTTTGTTTATTTCAAAGTATTTTCTAATTTCCCTTGTGATTTCTTCTTTGAATCATTGGTTATTTGGGAGTGTATTGTTTACTTTTCACATATTTGTGAGTTTCCCACATTTCTTTCTAGTTACTGGTTTCTGGTTTCACTCCACTGTGGTCAGATGACACACTTTGCATGATTTCAAACCTTTTAAAATTTATGGAGTCTATCCTGGAGAATGTTCTATATGAGTTTGAGAAGAACTCTGCTATTGTTGCAGTTTTCTTCTTGTTCTGCTCACTCACTTTGGGGGAAGACAGCTGACCTGTTTGAGGACATTCAAGTGGCCCCGGAGGGCTCCACATGGCGGGAAGCTGAGTCCTCCAGCCCACAGCCATTTAGGTGAACAGGCCATTTTGGAGTGACTTCCTCCAGCCCCACTCGAGCCTTCGGAGGACTGCAGCCCTGGCTGACATCTCTTCTTCAGCCTGTGAGAGACCTGATCCAGAACCACCCAGCCCTGCCACTCCTGAAATCATGACCCACGGAAACAGTGGGAGACAGTCATTTTAAGCCTTGAAGTTTGGGGTTAATTTGTGACACAGCGTTAGATAACTAGTATAATTACCCATTAATCTGCTGGCTTTCAGAAGAGTAACTCTTGAAGTGCAGTTGAACTTTAGTCAGCAATTTTATCTTTTCTAAGGAAAAAAATTGAAAAGCCAGATTAATCTTTTTTTTTCTTGTTGAAGGTGCTAGAGCCAATGACACACACCTTGTACTGATAACGCCTTGAGGATAATGAAAGCCAGGGGGGTCATTGGGAAGCCCCAAATTACTTGGGCCTAGTGCAATAAGCTATTTGAGATTCTCAGAGACAATCTGCAGTCCTTCTCATCAAAGAAATTGGGAACCAACCAGACATCAAAGATGACCCACCCCTCACCATGCTAAAGGCACTCCATAATGTCTACTTCCTGTTTGAACCTAACTGTGGCTTTCTCTTGGAAATCTCCTTTTTTGTTTTAGGTAGAAATCAAGTTTCTTTTGGTGATTTTATAGAACTTGGGTTCATTTCTGTCTTTTATAAGATATTTACATGAATTAATTTGAGACTCACACTGCTTTCTAGAGACTGGCTTTATATTCCGTTTGTGTATACAGAACCCATTTTGGTTTACACAGTTCATTATTTGCGAAAGTTTACATGCCTGTGTGTGCATTCTTCCGGGTGGTCTCTATTTTTTCACCAGATTTTCAATCAGTAAAAAATTAAGACCTCTTTCACCAAAACCGGTTTGGCTCAGTGGATAGAGCGTCGGCCTGCAGACTGAAAGGTTCCAGGTTCGATTCTGGTGAAGGGCACGTACCTTGGTTGTGGGCACATCCCCGGTGGGGGGTGCAAGAGGCAGCTGATCGATGATTCTCTCTCATCGATGTTTCTAACTCTCTATCCCTCTCTCTGCCTCTCTGTAAAAAAAAAAAAAAAAAAAAAAAAAAAAAAAAAAAAAAAAAAATATTTAAAAAAAATTAAGACCACTTTTGATAAAAGAAAGAGAAAATTGTAGTTTGTAAGGACGGGACAGATTTAGGTGTATTTTCAGGTTCAGGAGAAGAAGCCAATAGAGAGGGTAGAAAATTCTGGAAAGGCAGAAAGGCGCTGGCAGGTAGTGCCTCTCCCCCAAGGTGTCTGAACTTTGGGTTGGCAGAGACCAAAACCGCACAGGGCTTTCAATCCTTCTGCACCCCCCCCCCCCCCACACACACACACACTATTGGTACCTGGGTCCTCCTTCTGGGCTGCAGCGGGAAGCCGCTCGCGCCGCCTCAGGGCCTCCAGGCCCACCAGGTCAGGCATGTGGCAGTGGGCGCGCATCACCGTCACCTGCTGGTCCTGGGTGATGGCCCGGCTGCGGCAGCCCAGCCGGGCCTGGTCCCGGCACATCCAGTACACCTTCTCACCGGCAGCCTTCTCCTTCCTGTAGAGGAAGCACTCGTGCACCAGGAACTTGCCCCCGAGGGGCGTCTTCAGGAACTCCAGAGGCTGGGGGGGTCCTAGAAGGAATGCCATGCGGTGAGAAGGGTGCCTGGGCCGGGCCTCGGAAACAAGGAGAGGAGCCCGGGTGCCAGACGGAAGCTGTTTCCTCTTTCCCACCAGCCTGCGCCCTGGGAACTGTCATCCTCCTGCAGGGCCACGCTGACCCCTGCACTCTGCCCGTCTGTGCGCAGGGGCCGGGGCGGACCCCTTCTAGTGGGACGGGCTGTCTCTAAGGGCTCCGGCGCTGCCCGGGGAGGCTGGCTCTGCAGCCGGCCAGATCCTGAGTTTCCTGCTCGCCTCTCCTGACTGGGCTTGGACTCCACACTTGATGGCAAGTGCCTTGAGCTGGAACATTCTGGAGGGGCTGAGCTGGAACATTCTGGGAGGCCCATGGCTGGTCTGAACCCTGTGCACCAGGGCCCTCCTAGCTCCCTGTCCACCTCCCTTTAGCCAGCTGGCAACCAATCAACTCCCTGTCTCTTAAGACTCTTAAGAACCTTAGCTGAAAGGTCATGCATGTTGAGGTTGGGTGGTCAAAGAGAATGGGGGGGGGGGGTTGTTTGGAGAGAGGGAGGGAGAGGGAGAGGGAGAGGGAGAGGGGAGGGGGGGAGAGAGAGAGAGAGAGAGAGAGAGAGAGAGAGAGAGAGAGAGAGAGAGGGAGAGAGAGAGAGAGAAACAGAAACAAGAGAGGCCCAGAGAGGGGAAACAAAGGGTCCCCAAGGTGCAGGCACATTGCCTCACACATGGGTGCTGAGCACAGTACTGCCACCCTGGCCCACTGGCATCCCTCCAGTGGTCTGAGCTGGTTTCTCTTACTGACAGCCCACCTCAGACTGGGCCCTACAACATGAGCGAGGAACCCAGATGTAGCCTCTTCTCTCAGGGAACTCAGCAGGTGGACAGACTGACATGCATGGCGGGACCACACTGGACATGGGCCGTGGATGGGAGGTCCTAGCAGGCAGTTCAGCCTGTGTTTTGGGGTTGGCCCAGAGGCTGCCAGGCCAGGGGGAGACCAGGGCCCAGCGCCTGCCCACACCTGAGCCTTCACGCGGGACTTGGGTGGGGAACGGCTCCCGCTGCTTCAGGGCCTCCAGGCCCCCCAGGTCCGGCGGGTGGCAGTGTCTGCGCATCACCATCACCCGCTGGCCCTGCGTGATGGCCCGGCTGCGGCAGCTCAGGCGGGCCTGGTCCCGGCACGTCCAGTACACCTTGTCGCCTGTGGCCTTCTCCCGCCTGTAGATGAAGGACTCGTGCACCAGGAAGCTGCCCCCCAGAGGGGTCCTCAGGAACTCAGTGTCTTCTGGGGAGAAACGGGGGGAGCAGTCAGGGGAGGGAGAGGCCGGAGCCCAGGCCTTGGAACAGAGCAATGAGGAGGGTAGGGGCCCTGTTCTCAGACCCAGGTCAACATGGTTCACGGAGTGACCTCCACAAGCCCCACCCCAAGCTGTACCCACTTCCTCCCAGCTGGAGGGCCCCGGAGCCCAGGACACAGACACCCACCCCACCCGCCTCAAACCCAGCCAGGCTCAGCTCCCAGGGGCCCCTTTCCAAAGCCTGGCCGGGAGGGGAGAGGAGAGGCTGGTGAGGTGGAGGCCCCTGAAGGCAGAGGCTGTCCCTCCATCTCATGGTGCCTCCAGGAAAGGGCATCTTTGCTCCCTCTCCTAGCTTATCCCAGGGGCTGCAATGGGTGCACACTGGCCATCAGTCCCTGCAGAGGCGAGGGACAATGGAGGGCCACTCGGGGGGACAAGTAATCAGAGTACAATAGGCAGAGTGTGACACGCAGTCGACTCTCCAGAGAGCCAGGCCAGGTGGGGACTTGATGCTAGGGCAGCAGGAGGAGGTAAGCCACAGTGTGAACGTGTTGGATGTGTTGAGACGGAGGTAGCTAAACCCTCTGCCCAGAGAGCTCCCTTCCCTCTGTCCAGGGACAGGGACCAGGCAGAGGAGCTGGAGAAGACCCCCTGTTTCCCCACCAGGGAACGCCCTGGAGAGAGGGTGGGGGTGCCTGGATGTGGCTAGGTGACCTCAGAGCATGTTTCTGTTCCTCTGGCACCAGACGAAAATGTGCTCTAAGGCAGCGTTTTTCAACCGCTGTTCCGCGGCACACTAGTGTGCCGCGAGATGTTGCCTGGTGTGCCGTAGGTGCAGACAAGACAAGAATTTTATAATTTTTCACTATTTTGTTTATTTAATATTTCATAATAAAGTAATTATAAAATACTTTCTTTGTGTTTATTTGATTCCTATTCAAGAGAATTACTTTATATATAGTCAATATAGGCACAGAGTTAAATTTTTTAACATTTTCTAATGGTGGTGTGCCTCGTGATTTTTTTCATGAAACAAGTGTGCCTTTGCCCAAAAAAGGTTGAAAAACACTGCTCTAAGGAAGGAAGGAGCACCAGGACAGAGATTGGGGAAGGGGAGGAGAAGGCCACGGAGCAGAAACGCTGACAGAATGGTAGAGGCTGGGGGAAGCGGTGGGGCAGGGGCGTTTGATCACAGACTGGGCAAACCGGCCTGCAGGGGGAGCCACTGACAACAGTCCAGGGGCCAAGGCTGGGCGCTGGGCTTCCTCTGAAGGTGGGCCTGTGTGTGGGCTGTTTGTATGAAGAACTGTAACGGTGTCAGCGCTGGGAAGGAGGAATTCTCGGGGTGGGAGAAGGAAGTGGCAGTCTGCAGCGGGACTGCGGCACTTCTCACTCATTTCCACGCCCCCGTCCGGGAACGGGGCGGCCGGTCTTAGACCCGGTGGGAGGCTCCTCCTTGCAGGCACTGGCCCATCACATGCATGGGGAGGACCCCTTCAGAGAGCTGTGGGTCACTCAGTAACAGACCATGTAACCCAGGAAGGATTTACAGCCTGGAGCTCTGCCAGCAGCCACACTCTCCATCAGGGTCCCTTCAGACACATGTGGTCTCAAGGTGCGGCCTCCAGGGACACTTGCCAGGCTAGTCACTAGAGGAGGGACTTCCAAAGACAAGGGGGTGAGCCAAGCCAGAGAAGAAGAGACTGAGCGATGGGGTCCAGCTAGGGGACCCCAGGGAGATGGTGGCAGGACCCCAGGCAGGGCCCCCGTGAGTCTGGAGCAAAACGCCTAGTGACTGCCAGCTGCGGGCGAGGAAGAGATGTGTGAGGAAGAGGAGTGATGGGCACGGAACACTAGGTGGACAAATAAAGCAGATGCTCAACTGCCCAGAAAAGGAAGAGCTGTGTGAGGAAGAAACAATCGCAACGAATCCCCAGCTCAGCGCGAACAGCTTTATATTATATAATAAAGTGGAAACAAAAAACTGCAGTAACCTCACTGAAAGGATGGGGGCAGCAGGTAACAGCTGAATGCTTCTCTCTCTTTACCAACACTCTCTTGTTAGAAATCAACCAGAGATTCAAGAAGCAGCAAACTGAAGAAGAAATAGGGTAGCCTGGCGGGTGTGGCTCAGTGGTTGAAGTGTTGTCAAATACACCCAAGGGGTGGCAGATTCAATTCCTAGTCAGGGCGCATACCCAGCTCGCAGGTTTCATCCCTAGCCAGGCACAAGTGGGAGGCAGCCAACTGATGTCTCTCTCTCACTTTCTCTCTCTCTAAAAAACAATAAAATATAAAAGAAACAAGGGGAAGAGCTCAGAAGTATTAGTTGGGGTGGGGATTGGGAGTGAGGGTAGGGTGGGGCTGCCATGTGCCTTGTAGCTCATCTCCAGGTACACAGGAGTTACATGGAAATGGAATAAAAAGAAAGAGTCAGAAAGAAATACAATCAGAAATCTCAACTGAGAGAACTTTAGGGCCAAAAAGTCCCTAATTCAGAAATGATACAACTGGTAACTTCTGAAAGAGGCAGGTGTCTCTCCCAGGAGTGAAAAGCTGGGTAAGAGAAGGCAGGGCCAAAGCTGCTCTTCTTAGCAAGAGGAGGACGGGAACATTTACGTATTTGCAGTGTATGCCTGCGAGAGTCCAAACACAGGCCCTTTGGGGCTGGCCCAGTGGACAAAGATGGAAAGAGAGGGGCTGTGACCCTCGCCAATGGCTCCCTTAGGGCAGATGATAGGTATTTATGGAGAAGAGCTGGAGGAGAGGAGTTGGTTAATTACATAAAAACCAGGTGGTCTGTAGGATATGCTTATTACTCAATACTGTATCATCCAATCACAGTATAAAAGTGAGAAACTGGCCGAAACCGGTTTGGCTCAGTGGTAGAGCGTTGGTCTGCGGACTTAAAGGTCCCAGGTTCGATTCCGGTCAAGGGCATGTGCATTGGTTGCGGGCACATCCCCGTTAGCGGGTGTGCAAGAGGCAGCTGGTCGATGTTTCTCATCGACGTTTCTAGCTCTCTCTCTCTCTCCCTTTCTCTCTGTAAAAAAATCAATAAAATATATTAAAAAAAAAAAAGTGAGAAACTGGCAGTGAATGATTAGCTTCCTCTATAAATTCTTTTTCTTTAAAATATATATTTTATTGATTTTTTACAGAGAGGAAGGGAGAGAGATAGAGAGCTAGAAACATCGATGAGAGAGAGACATCTATCAGCTGCCTCCTGCAACCCCCTACCGGGGACGTGCCCGCAACCAATGTACATGCCCTTGACCAGAATCGAACCTGGCTGGGACCTTTCAGTCTGCAGACCGACGCTCTATCCACTGAGCCAAACCAGTTTTAGCTATAAATTCTTTTTTAAAATATATTTTTATTGATTTCAGAGAGGAAGGGAGAAACATCAATGATGAGAGAGAATCACTGATCAGCTGCCACCTGCACGTTCCCTACTGGGGACCAAGACTGTGACCCTGGCACATTCCCTTGACCGGAATCGAACCTGGGACCTTTCAGTCCGAAGGCCGACACTATCCACCGAGCCAAACCAGCCAGGGCTCCTCTATGAACTCTAAGAGAGAAAAGGGAGGAGGAAGAGGAAAGGAAGCCTGGGCTGATCATGTGCTGTGGAGATTTGGGGGCAGCTTGGCCTGGTCTAAGCAGGAGGATAAGGACTACCACCTGAGTGAGTCTGGCCAGGGAATGTGGTGAGGTGGGAGGGGGGGGGGGAGGGGTGGAGGCAAGGGAAGGGGAAAGCAAGGGGAGAGGCCGTGCTCCTTCCAGAGGGCTCCTGGTAAGGTACGGAGTGTGCTTACTAAGGGTCACGAGGGCCCAAATGGAAAGGCTGGCTGAGCCCTGCCGGTCCCAGGCCTGCTCCCATCTCTTACCTGCGTTCCCCCTCTGGCTGACACCAGGGCGCTTCTCCCGCTGCCTCAGGGTCTCCAGGCCGGACAGGTCCGGCGGGTGGCAGTGGCCTCGCATCACGGTCACCTTCTGGCCCTGCGTGATGGCCCGGCTGCGGCAGCGCATGCGGGCCTGGTCCCGGCACGTCCAGTACACCTTGTTGCCAGAGGCCTTCTCCCGCCTGTAGAGGAAGGACTCGTGCACCAGGAAGCTGCCCCCCAGAGGGGTCCTCAGGAACTCAGGGCCTCCTTATGAGAAATGGGGTAGGTGGTCAGCCAAGACTGAGCCAGGCCTGATTGCCCTCCCCTCCCCCCCGCTCCCATCCCCCCCGGCCCTCAGGACGTGAGGGGGGCCCAGCTCTGGTCGGTGGGCATGAAGGACTCACCCCGGCCCCTTTCCTGGTCCCTGGTGGGAGGTTCCTGCAGGGCCTGTGGCTTCGCGTGCTTCTTGGGACGGGGCCTGGTGAGGGTCAGGGTGCCGGACCCCCTGTGGTACAGCAGGCTGTCCACCCCTTGGAGCAGCTTGTCCCTGGGCCTGGGCCTGGGCCTCTGTGTCTCCAGGATCTTCTCCTGCTGCCGCCGGGCCTGCAGGGCCTCCTTGTCGGGCGGATGGCAGTGGCCACGCATCACGGTCACTCGCTGGCCCTGGGTGATGGCCCGGCTGCGGCAGCCATGGAGCACGTGGTCTCGGCAGGTCCAGTACACCTTGTCTCCCACCGCCTTCTCTCGCTTGTACAGGAACGACTTGTGCACCAGGAAGCTGCCCCCATAGCAGGTCTTCAGGAACTCGAAGGGCGGGCGCTCTGTGGAGAAGGAACCAGCGGTCACAGGGTCAGAGGGGTCAGCGGGGTGGTCAGGCAGTGCTGCCAGTGGAATGTGTGGCCAGGCGTCCTCTCCAAATGCATCCCACGGAACCCCCACCCAGCAACTCAAGGGGGCACTGCAGTTCCTCTTCTGGTGGTCAGAGAGGCGGCCTCGACCAAGATCACACGCCCAAGATGGCAGCGGTCCAAGCTGGCCATGACTCCACAGCCTATGCCCTCACTCACTCCAGGCCATACTTTTCCTTAGGGTTTATTTGAAAATATCATCTAATTTTTAAAAATTTAATAAATCTTTATTGCTCAGATTATTACAACTGTTTCTCCCTCCCCCCCAGCTCCCTTCCACTTGGTTCCCACCCCACCCTCTGTCCTTACCCTCCCCCCACCATTGTCCTCATTCATAGGTGTACGATTTTATTCCATTCTCTTCCTGCACCCCCCCACAGCCCTTTCCCCATGATAATTATCAATCCACTCCCTTTCTTTGCCCCTGATTCTATTATATTCACCAGTTTATTCTGTTCCTCAGATTTTTGATTCACTTGACTTTTAGATTCACTTGTTGATATATATGTATTTGCTGATCATAATTTTTATCTTTACTTTTTTTCTTCTTCTTCCTCTTCTTAAAGAATACCTTTCAACATTTCACATAATACTGGTTTGGTGGTGAACTTCTTTAGCTTTTTCTTATCTGTGAAGCTCTTTATTTGCCCTCAATTCTGAATGATAACTTTGCTGGTTAGAGTAATCTTGGTTGTAGGTTCTTGCTATTCATCTCTTTGAATATTTCTTGCCACTCCCATCTGGCCTGCATAGTTTCTGTTGAAAACTCAGCTGATAGTCATATGGGTGCTCCCTTATGGGTAACTGTTTTTCTTTTGCTGCTTGTAAAATTCTCTCTTAGTCTTTTGCCCTTGGCATTTTAATTATGATGTGTCTTTTACTTGATTCTTGCGATCTTCTAGTCTGCTGTTGGGTCTCTGTATTTTTTATTTCAGTCAGTGTATGTTTAATTTCTAGTTGGTCCTTTTTCATATCCTCGAGGGTCTCATTAAACTTATTGGCCTTTTCTAGGAAATTCTTAAAAAACCTTATAACCATGTTTTGAACTCTATAGTCAGTCTTTTGTTCTCCTCCATTTCTTTTGTTTGAGATCTGTTTCCTTATCTCGGCATTTTTCACTGCTTCCCTGAGTTGGTAGGGTGGTTTTGTGTGTTTGGTGTCCTATATGGGCCGGTGAGTCAGCCTCCCCAGTCACCTGAGGTAGACACTCTTGGTGCTCCCCTCTGTGGATTAAGTATACAGCCTTGTTGTAGTTAAGTTTTGATTGTTGTTGGTATCACTGGGAGGAATTGACCTCCAGGCCAACTGGATGTTATCAGCTGTGTCTACGCCAGGATACCTTCTGTATTGGAGACAGTCTTATAGGATCAGACTTGCAAAATTGCAAAAGCCTCTGAGCTCAGCTTGGATGGAGCGGAATCTCAGGGCTGAACTGACAGTCTTGGCTTCCCACCAGTCCTACCCTTGTGCATGCGCCTTAGACTTCTGCCTTCTGCACTCCCCTGAGTTTCCACCTGACAGTCCAGATTCCCCCTGTAAGAGTGTGGGTGCTCCAGGGGCTCGTCCGGAACTGGGTTTTAGTGCTCAGTGCAGTGGGAACTGGGATTCAGTGCAGTCAGGAGGTTCCGACTCCTTCCACTATGGAGAGACTCCAGTGACCTCTCTGTGCGCACTCACTCGCGCACAACTCTAGACCCTGCCCACTGCAGCTCCCAGCTCCCCAAAGTCTCCCAGTCTCTGAGTCTCCATGTGCCTTTCTCTACAGTCCAGATTCCACCCATATGAGCCTGGGTCCACAGAGTTTCGCCTGGGGCTTTCTTTCCCCTCTCACCAGCCAGGCACTCGGCTGCCCTTCCTCTCTGCGCATGCGTCTCCCTACCTCAGCGCTTTGTGGCTCCCCTGATCCATGAGCCTCTTTCCTTCTTTCTAGTTGTAGATTTTTCCACTCTGCCAGCTTTCCTGTGGTTCTGGATGATGTCTGTTCTGTCTTTTAGTTGTTGTTTTCAGATTGTTGTGTGAGGTGGCAGTTTAGGCGCTTACCTAGGCCACCATCTTGTTTTTTTCAATATTATCTAATTTTTGATTTATACTTGCACATGCCATAAAATACAAATGGTACCATAAGATACACAATGAAAAACAAGCCCCTCTCTCTCGCCCTGCCCCAGGGACTCAGAACAGCAGTTGTTTGAACAGCAGTTAACGCCTTTCCAGGTTAGGAGGCACCCAGCCTTTGGGCCCAAGCCCACCACCGAGTTGTGGGTAATAAAAACTGCACAAAAGTTCCGTCTACAAGTTCCTCAGAGCCACCATATGCTGGGCCAGTGCTGAGCACTGCCCACATGTCAAACACCTAATCGCCCTGATATTTAGACTATGATCCATCCTAGGACAAAGGCCCCAAAACTGCAGAAATTCAGCAAATGTTCTGAGGCTACCCAGCTACATGAGATGGGGCTGGAACTTGAACTTGGGACCCAGAGCTCAACATTCTCCCACCAGGTGACCTTCCCTAACTGCCCGGGTTGCCAGAACCCCATGGAGCCCGTTAAAACTCATGATTCGGGCCTCATACCGGACCCTGCTATGTCAGAAATTCTGCACGGACTTGGGTGCCTTGGCTTAGGACCGTGGTCGGCAAACTGTGGCTCGCAAGCCACATGCGGCTCTTTGGGCCCTTGAGTGTGGCTCTTCCGCAAAATACCACGGCCTGGGCGAGTCTATGTTGAAGAAGTGGTGTTAGAAGAAGTTTAAGTTTAAAAAATTTGGCTCTCAAAAGAACTTTCAATCGTTGTGCTGTTGATATTTGGCTCTGCTGACTAATGAATGAGTTTGCTGACCACTGGTTTAGGAGCTCTGCTTCTATCCTATGAGCTTAAGGACTATGGGGACACGTGAATGTTTTTAAAAGTCGTTTTAACTTGGAACACATTCTATAAAGCGTGTAGGACCTCACATTTCTATTTGGGCATAAGAAAGGGCCCCAGTGCATGCCTGTCCCAGAGTGGAGTCGGGGCAGGGAGACACTCACCAATCATCAGTAGTCGGCGTTTCTTCAGAGGCAAACTCCTGAGAGGCAAGGTCAGCAGGGTCACGCTTCGATTCAAGAAGTACGGCTCAGGGTCAGGCTCCTCCGGCTCCTCGGGGGCCGGCACTGGGCCTGCCTCGGTGAGGGGCTCCTCCCCCTGGCCCCCGGGAGCCTGGGGGTCCGCCGGGCCTTCGGGCGGGCGCAGCAGCTTCTGTTTCAGGCGCCGGGCCTCCAGGCTCTTCTCGTCCGGGGCGTGGCAGTGGCCCCGCATCACCGTGGCCCGCCCGCCCCGGGTGATGGCCCGGCCGCGGCAGCCCAGCTCCGTGTGCTCGCGGCACTTCCAGTACACCTTGTCCCCCATGGCCTTCTCCTGCTTGTACAGGAAGGAGTCCAGCACCAGGAGGCGGCCCCCGAACGGGGTCCTCAGGAACTCCAGGGGCTTGGGGGCCGCTGAGGGCAAGGGGAGGGCTGGGTTAGCTGAGGGGAGTAAACAGGACACCGGGTACGTGGCTGTGAGGGTTGGGGGGAGTGAGGTTGGACAGGGATGAAGAACATACCAGCCGGGGACAGGTTTTAATTAAAGACAAGGAGGCTTGGCTCGGGGCAGGGATGGGACGGCAAAGTCACCCCTCCCTGAGCATGCAGAGTCAGGGTCAGCAGGCCGGGGGCTCACCGGTGTCGGGCTGGCTGCGTTTCTGCTCCAGGGCCTGGGGGCTTGGCTGGACGGGCGCCCCCTGCTCCTCGGCCGGCAGGGCTCCGCCCAGGGTGTTGGGGCCAGGCATCTCCAGGGTCATGTGCACGTCTTTGGCCAGGGAGACCACGCCATTTTCGTCCCCACTGCAGATCGTCACCAGGACCAGATTGAAGTATTCGTTGGAGTCGTTGGAGTCGTTGGGGTCGGTGGGGTCTGCAGGGACGGCATCTGTGCCGGCCTCAGGGGACGGCTCCTGGCCGGTCTTCATCCTCTCACTCTCCTGCTCGCTGGGCTCAGGCAGGGGCATTCTGGGACCAACGGCCCGTCCTCCAGGCCACACTCAGGCCCGAGTCGTTGGATTTCTCCTCCCTGTCCCAGGCGAGGAAGCCGGCAGTCCAGGGTGTCTGTCCTAAGGGAGGAGGAGAACCCCGTCAGCGGAGAGGCCTGGGCTCAGGGGAGTGGATCGGGGGGCAGGCAGGGCAGTGAGGCACTAGGCTAGGCAAGGACCCGAAGGGAGCTGGAGAAACCCAGGCTGTGCTTCTGCTTGGCCAGTTCCTCCCTTGGCGACAGTGAGTATGTCACCGCCCTCATCCAAACCTCACTTTCTCCACGTGTGATGTGCCACATACAAGGCTCCTGGGGGGAGGGAGGGTGGTTTGCGAGGGACTGTCTGGGCACTAAGATACTGGTAACTGTGAGTTACTGTGAACTGAGGCCCACAGGGCGCCGTGTTCATGTTTTTTTCCCCCCATTTAAGCTCCCGCCCCATGTTATGAAAGTCCACCATTCTCACTGACCCAGGTTACAGATGAGGGCACGGAGCTGCCAGGGCGGCCAGCACAGCCAGGGAGCCGCAGAGCTGGGAGGCCGGCTGGGGAGCCCACTCCCACGGCGCCCAGCACACCGTGTCCAGGATGACAGCCACTGGCGTTCCTGAGCACCCAGCACCAGCGACAAGCACTGGGGACATGAGCTCAGGTCACCGACCTTCCCGGAGTTGCCAGCGCCCCTTCGCCCTGACGCTCTGCAGACCACAGCGCTCCTGGCCCTGAGAGGCAGGACTCTGGACTCACAGCTGGATCCTGTGCCCACCCCAGGCGGGGGGCCAGGGCCCCCTGAAGGCAGCGACCTTGTGCTGGAGCTGGCGCTGGCTCTGTCGCAGCCGCAGCGGGGCGGGGACGGCTGTGTGGCTGTCCGGAGGGTCCGTGGTCACTGAGGGCTCCCTGGCTGCTGGCCTGGAGAAGCAGAAAGAATGGACGATGGGACCGGGGTGTCCTGGAGACCCGCAGAGGGACATCAGGGAGGGTGGTCTCTCTGTCTTCTCGGGGCATTGGGTGGTGGGCACCTTGTGGGTCTTTCCCATTTCAGTCCAGAAACAAGACTGCCGCCTCGCCTCACATTCCGGCTTCCCCACTGTGAGCGGTCATCCCACCCCGAGTCCTGTGGTTCCAATCCCTCCTGGTTCCCCTTTCCTACTAGGAGGTTCCCTGGGCGGGTGCCCACATTAGCTCCCCAAGCCCTGGTCACCCCAAGTGTGTGTGTGGAGGGCCGGGACACACACACACACACACACACACACACACACACACACAGAGTCCCCGCATTCCCCAGGGCTTCCCAAAGCTACATGCTTGCCCAGCCTCGGCAGCAGCAAAGCCCGGTCCGGATGGGCGGGACCCAGGAAAACATCCTCCAGGAACCAGGACATCTGGTAGGAGTCCCTGCCTAACCTGCGTCACCCTCACCCCTCCGTCTCCCGGTCCAGCTCCTCCCAGACAAGCCAATCTCCGGTTCTCCCATGTGGGCCTTTCCCGCCCTGTCCATCCTACCCCACAGGCGCTGGGGGAGGGGAGGAGGGAGGAGGGGGGAGGCGGGAGAAGAGGGGGAGGGGGGGAGGGGGGAGGGGGACAGAAGGGGGAGGAAGGAGGGGAGAGGGGAGGGGGGAGGCGGAGACCCGGGAACAGGCCTGGCGGCAGTTGAGGCCCCGCCCACAGGCCGCCGCTGCGTGTGATTGGCTCCCGTGCGAGTCCCTCCGCCCGCACTCCGCCCCCAGGGCTCGCAAGCTCTCGGTCCCTGAACGGAAGTGGCCGGTCCCCAACCCCAAATCCTCCCCGTGCCCTCCCCTACGGCCTCCCCACAGGCCGGCAGACACCCCGGCCCCAGACGGCGCGCGCACTGCCCGGCCAGCAGGCACGTCCCCCAGGGTGGGCAGGGGGTCCCGCCACACAGGGGGATGGAGGGAGGCTGCAGGGAGCCCCCACACCGACGCCTGGGCCTCAGAGGATCAGCCGCCGAGCCCCCTCCTCCAGGCCAGCTGGTGGACATGACAACAAAGACCAATGGGGGCGGGAGGGGGGCATGGCAAGGACCCGCGTTCCCGTGGAACCGAGCGCGTTGTCATGGAGCCACTGCAATCCTCTCAACTCCAACTGCGGTTTCAATCCAGGGCCTCGCGTCCCAGAGGAAATGGAAGACAAAAGACCTTGAGCCACGGCTGACCATCGGGCCGTGGAAAGGCCTCCAAGGACCAGAATTTAATTGGATTGATAGACGGTTCCCATTCCCAACCATTAAAGGCCCTTACACTGTAGGTTGTTTAATGACCACAAATTCTCCCGGAAAGCTATGCAGGCCCTTTGCACTGTGGTCTTGAATCTGGACTGGCCTCCGGCCCAGATTGATCCTCGTCGTGTAACCTGAGTGTGCCAGGCACTCACTGTGGGGGTGGAAAGCCTTGCCCTCCGGGGACAATGGCCCTGAGGCTGGTGGGGAAGGATGCGGTAGGGGAGGCCACATGCAGGGACAGGGGCACTGCCAGGAACGGGGAAGACCATCTTGCACTGCTCAGCCCACCTGCCCTCCAGTTGGTACAAGCATATGAAGGTGCCTGAGAAAACCAGTATAGGCCCAGCCCGGCCACCCCATGATCCAGAATTTTACAGTTTTATCTGTTACCTGATCAACAATAAACTACTGTTATTTAAGCTAGTAAGATCAGAGATCATTTATTACACAGCAGTTCTTGGCAAGTGACTGAACCTCATGGATTTTAGCTTTTTGATGAATAACACTAATGGTTCTGAAATATCTGACATCAAAGCGCTTTTGAACTCCAGGTGCCATGCTACAAAAACGCTAAATCCCTCAGATGATTGCATTAAAGGGCTGGTAATCCAGTGAAAGGAACAAAAATATTAAGTATAAAGCACATGTGTCAAACACAAGGCCCGCGGGCCAAATCCGTCCCGCCAGGCCTTGCAATGTGGCCCGCACCGCGCTGTCATCACTGCACTCCGCTGCGTTTCCATCACAATGACAGTTTATGACTGTTCAGTAAACCATTCGGCCCGCGATTTAGGCTGGATTTTAGATTTTGGCCCCTTCTCTGATTGAGTTCGACACCCCTAGTATAAAGGATAGCAAATGAGAATTACATATTGAAAACGTCTAACATGAAATAAGCCAATCAAAAAAGGAAAAATATTATATGATTCCACTTATTAGTATATGATGTAGCTAGAATGATGAAAGTTTACAGAGTCAGAAAATAAAATGCTGATCTGCTATCTGTGGTGGAATCCTTGCCAATATAAATATTTTTGTGAAAATCCTAATGGGTAAGACCATCACCTTTAAGGTTAAACCCTTGGATACAACAGAAAATTAAAGAACTAGGATGAGGAAGGAATTCCTCCTGGTCAGCAAAGACTGGTAAGCAACTAACTGGAGGGCGGATGTTCATTGTCTGACTACAGCATTCAGTGAGTCCACTCTTCACCTTGTGTTGAAACTTTATGGTGCTGCTTAGAAAAGGAAGAAGTCTTACGCCACCCCCAAGAAGAATAAGTGTAAGAAAAAGAAGGTTAAGCTGGCTGTCCTGAAATACTACACAGTGGACAAGAATGGTAAAATCAGATCTTTTGCTGGAGTTTTTATGACAGATACTTGGACAGACATTATTGTAGCAAATGCTGTCTGACCTATTGCTTCAACAAACCAGAAGATAAATAATTATATTTGGGTAAATCAAATATACCAACTAAAAAGAGAGAGAGAGATAGAGAAAGTCAAATGGCGGTTGACAGGGGTGGGGAGATAGGGGATGGGAGGGTTGTGTAACGGATACTGGATGATGTTTGAGATGATACAGAGATGGATGGTGGTTATGGCTGCACAACATTGTGAAAGTACTTTATGCACTGAACTGTACACTTATATATATATATACATATATATATATATATATATATGTGTATATATATATTTTTTTATTTTTTTTTTACAGAGAGGAAGAGAGAGGGATAGAGAGTTAGAAACATCGATGAAAGAGAAACATCAATCAGCTGCCTCTTGCACAACCCCTACCGGGGATGTGCCCCCAACCAAGGTACATGCCCTTGACCGGAATCGAACCTGGAACCTTTCAGTCCGCAGACCGACGCTCTATCCACTGAGCCAAACCGGTTTCGGCTGAACTGTACACTTTTAAATGATTTAAGCTGTAGGTTTTTTTGTGTGTATATTTGACCACACATGCCAAAATAAATAAATAAATCTGTAACAAATTATATGCAGTAATGCCCCGTTTACCTAATATCTGATTAAATAAAGGTATCCCTCCATGATTCAGAATTTTACAACTTTATCTGTTTCACAATTTATCCATTTGGGAGAGAGATCTTCACAAGCTCTCATCAGTCCTCACTTTCTGGAAAAGGAGGACACACCCGTTTTATCCTGGTTTAGAAGATGAAGTGTCTCCATCCCTTGGGCACATCTCCCTCCCCCCGAGGGCCCTTTCTCCACCATCATGTTCTGCTCTCTCCGGTCACCAAGTCTCTGTCTCTGCTGGTTCTTTGCATTTGGATGATCAAGGTTTTTAGGGCTCCTGTGTCCTAAAACAAAACCTGACAAAACCCCCTCCTTAAAACATGAACCAAAATTAATGACTTCATTTTGCAAGAACAGCCACATACCCCTTCCTTTTCACCCTGGTCATCTGGTGGCTGCCCCTGAACTCTGCAGACACCATTCTCCGCCCTGGTCACCATGCGGACCGGCACTGGCTCGCTCCATCCATAAACCATGTTCTCCCTCTGAAACACTTGCTCATGCCCGTATGTGGTCTATCTGTACGACGGAACTTATTCCGCAATAAAGGAACACAGTTCTGACACATATTTCAATGTGGATGAACCTTGAAAACATGCTGCTCCGTGAAAAAAGCCTGCCACAAAAGGTCACATACTGTGTGATTCATTCATATGAAATGTCCAGAAAAGACAAATCCATAGAGACAGAAAGCAGATTAGTGGTTTCATAGAACATAGAGGAGGAATCAGGGAATGATGCTAAAGAGTGTGGGGGTTCTTTCGTGGGTAATGAAAATGTAAAATGGACTGTAGTGATGGTTGTATTCCACACCACTGCGAATACACTCAAAACATTGAATTGTACACTTTAGATGGGGGAACTGTGTGGTATATAAATCATATCCAAATGAAGCTGTTTAAAAAAAATCCTTATAGGTATGACTCCGGTCCCCAGAGTCACTTGAATAAAAACCAGTTTAATACATCATAAACAGATTTCGCACTCGTGGGCTTGGTTTCTTTATCAAAGGAGAGGGGCAGAGATATTTTGTATGTTGCTAATATCTGAACAAAACAGTAGTAAATCACCCCTAATCCTGCCACTCGAATGCACAGCTATTTACACTCTTGTATTTGTATCTTGGACACTTTATTTTCTGCTGCACATTGTGTTCTACATGTAGTTTGCTATTTTACTCCACATTAGAATGGGAATCCCCACCTGCAGACCAGATGGAGTCCCAAAGTATTATGTAACCTAGCCCCTGTTATGAAAACAAAATCTAAATCCTCAACAACAATATTCTAGAAAACCACAAGATGGCAATGTTACCTCTTAAAAATGAAAGTACTATGCAACATTCATGATAGAAATTAGATGCATGGCACAGCGTTTCCAAAACAAGAATTTGGGAGTTTCAACGTGTTACAAAAATAATTCAAGAAGAATTTCTAAAAAAAAAATTATTTACAAAAGTTGTTAGAAAGCAAAATCCAATTAATAAGTTCAACAAAAATTATTTTTTCCAAGCTAAGGTTTTGTGTGTGTGTGTGTGTGTGTGTGTGTGTGTGTGTGTGTATGTGTTTTAAAAAGACTACAGTAGCTGAGGCCAGTTTGGCTCAGTGGTTGGAGCATCGGTCTGTGGACTGGGGGGGTCCCGGGTTCGATTCTGGTCGTGGGCGTGTGCCTTGGTTGCAGGCACATCCCCGGTGGCGGGTTTGCAGGGGGCAGCTGGTCGATGTTTCTCTCTCATCGATGTTTCTGGCTCTCTATCCCTCTCCCTTCCTCTCTGTGAAAAATCAATAAAATATATTAAAAAAAATAAAAAATAAAAAAAAATAAAAAGACTACAGTATTATTTGGACAATGACATTACCTAACTTTCAACCCACTTTTCTTCCATCTCTTCTTGACTCCAGTCATATTTTTTATTTATTGACTAATTTTAGTTTATTTACCCATAACTTAAAAAAAAAAAACTACCTTAAATAACTGGAAAAAACATCTCAAAATGTTAAAAGTAGTAAGAATAGCAATTTATTTTTCCTTAGATTTCAAAATTGTTTTCAATGTACACGAACTCCTTTTACAATGGAAAAATATTAAATGCTATAAAGATAAGCTGTATTTCCTTGCTTAGTAATTTTTTCTATAACTCCATAACTCACAGGGAACATTCCTATGTCATACAAGAAAATGAAGACTGCCCAGCCAATGTGGCTCAGGGTTGAGCATCGACCTATGAACCAGGAGGTCACAGTGTGATTTCCAGGCAGGACACATGCCTGGGCTGCAGGCTTGAACCCCAGTGTGGGCCATGCAGTAGGCAGCTGATCAATGATTCTCTCTCTCCCTCTCCCTTCCTCTCTGAAATCAATAAAAATATACATTTTAAAAATAAATAAGTAGCCCTAACTGGTTTGGCTCAGTGGCTAGAGAGTCGGCCTACAGACTGAAGGGTCCCAGGTTCAATTCCAGTCAAAGGCGTGTACCTTGGTTGTGGGCACATCCCACATAGGGGGTGTGCAGGAAACAGCTTATCAATGTTTCTAACTTTCTATCCCCCTTCCTTCCTCTCTGTAAAAAATAAAAAATAAAATTAATAATCAATAAAATATATTTTTAAAAATAAAAAATAAAATAGTAAATAAGTAAATAAAATAGAGGTCTTAAAAGTGGCAGTGGAGTAAGTGGAAGCTATACTGACACTCCTAGGACCAAACGAAATACAACTAAAATACAGAAAAACCGCCCTGAAAAATCAACTGAAGGCGAGCTGGAGAGAGCCCTGCCGACCAAGGGCACGAGGGGAAACTGCAGAGACCGGCGGCAAGAGCTGCGATGCGAAAGGGCTGACCAGGCTTCCACAGATAACAACTGAAGGTCCGGAGGCACATCTCAGCTGTGCGGGGTCCCACTGAGAATTCTGCGGTCTGAACCCCAAGCTGGGCTTCCCAGCCCAGCGCACCAGAACTGAGAAAGGTGCCCACAGAACATCTGGTTGTGAAAAGCAGCAAGGCTGCTGCCCACCGTTCAGAGATGGCTGGAAATGCAGCCACCCCGGTTTCCTGCGCTGAGTCATTCCCTCACGTCTTTGTTATCCAGGCAGTTTTTGCCTGGGGGGGAGGCACAGCCGGTTGGAAGAACTCTTGCCTCACCCTTCAATCAACAGCCTGAGGCTAATCAAACTTGAATACAATCAGACTGCAGGCCCAGGTAGATCTCTGGAAGCTTTGAGTCTTTACCTCATCTCCTTCTGGGCCTGGGGCTAGGAAAAGCAAACCCTAGGGCACATCTTGGTCCTTTCCAAAGGCAGCCAGGCCCAGCAGAGTAAGCCACAAGCTGTGGATTGCTGATAGCTCCAAACAGGGATTCAGGGCCAGTCAGAAACAGCATCTGACATTGTCCTGCACTTGTAATATACCTAATACATAAACACAGACACAAACAGGCAGCCAAAATGGGGAGACAAAAAAAACAACCCCCAAATGAAACAAGAGAATTCTCCAGAAGAGCTAAACAAAATGGAGATAAGAAAGTTATCGTATATAAAGTTCAGAATAATGATGGAAAAGATGCTCAAAAGCATGAGAAAAGATATAGTAACTATAAAAAAGACAAGTTGGAAATAAAGAATGACAGCACTAATAAAGAACACTTTGGAGCCCTAGCTGGTTTGGCTCAGTGAACAGTGTTGGCCTGTGGATTGAAGGGTTCCAGGTTCGGTTCTGGTCAAGGGCACATGCCCAGGTTGCGGGCTCAATCCCCAGTGAGGGTGTGTGCAGGAGGCAGCCAATCAATGATTCTTTCTCATCATTGATGTTTCTCTTTCTCCCTCTTCCTTCCTCTCTGAAATCAATACGAATATATATATATTTTTAAAAAGAACACATTGGAAGAAATGCACAGCAAATTAGGGGAAGCCGAGGATCAGATCAGTGAATTAGAAGACAAGGTATGAAAAAATTATTCAATTAGAGAAACTAAAAAGTAAAAACAATGAAAAAATAGGAGGACAGCTTAAGGAAGCTATGGGACAACAGAAAATGTAACAAAATTCACATAATGAGAGTGCCTAAAGGGGAACAAAGTGAGCAAGGGATAGAGAACATGTTTGAAGAAATAATGGCAGAAAAGTTCCCTAACCTGGTGAAGGAAAAAAATCACACAAGTCCAATGAGGCACAAAGAATCCCAAACAAAAATCCAAACAGCCCTAGCTGATTTGGCTCAGTGGATAGAGCACTGGCCTGCGGACTGAAGGGTCCCGAGCTCGATTCCAGTCAAGGGCACATGCTGGGTGTGCGGGCTTTATCTCTAGTAGGGGGTGTGCAAGAGGCAGTCAATCAATGATTCTCATCATTAATGTTTCTATCTCTCTCCCTCTCCTTCCCTCTCTGAAAGCAATGAAAATATACATTAAAGAAGAAGAAAAACCTAAACAGGCCCATGCCCACATACATTATAATTAAAATGCCAAAAATCAGACAAAGAGAGAATCTTAAAGGCAGCAAGAAAAAAACAATTTGTTACCTACAAAGGAACTTCCATAAGGCCGTCAGCTGATTTCTCATCAGAAATCCTACAGGCCAGAAGGGAATGGCATGAGGTATTCAAAGTAATGAAAAGCAAGGATTTAAAACCAAGATTACTGCCGAAACTGGTTTGGCTCAGTGGATAGAGCGTCAGCCTGCGGACTCAAGGGTCCCAGGTTCGATTCCGGTCAAGGGCATGTGCCTTGGTTGCAGGCCCATCTCCAGTGGAGGGTGTGTGTGTGTGTGTGTGCAAGAGGCGGCTGATCGAGGTTTCTCTCTCATCGATGTTTCTGACTTTTTATCCCTCTCCCTTCCTCTCTGTGAAAAATCAATAAAATACATTTTTAAAAATACAAAAAAAACAACAACCAAGATTACTAAGAGTTTATCATCACCAAACCAGCACTTCAAGAAATGCTAAAAGGACTGCCGTAATGAGAAAAAAACAGGAAGAGAGAGAAACATGGACATACAGAATTAAAATGGCAGTAAGTACCTATTAATAATAACCTTAGCCCTAACCAGTTTGGCTCAGTGGCTAAAGCATCAACCTGCAGACTCAAGGGTTCCAAGTTCGATTCCAGTCAAGGGCATGTACTCTGGTTGCAGGCACATATCCAGTAGGGAGTGTGCAGGAGGTAGCTGATGGATGTTTCTCTCTCATAGATGTTTCTAACTCTCTATTCCTCTCCCTTCCTCTCTGTAAAAAATCAATAAAATATATTTAAAAACATAATAATAACCTTAAATGTAAATAGATTAAATGCTCCAATCAAAAGACATAGGGTAGCTGAATGAATACAAAAACATGACTCAATTATATATTGTCTAAAAGAGACTCACCTCAAAACAAAAGACTCACAAAGGATGAGAGTGAAAGGATGGAAAAAAATTTCCCATGTAATGAAAACCAAAAAAAGCTGTGGTAGCTATACTCAGATCTGACAAAATAGACTTCAAAATGAAGGCCATCACAAAAGACAACAAAGGCCACTACATAATACTAAAGGAATCAATCCAACAAGAGGATATAACCCTGGTAAACATATATGCACCCAATATAGGAGCACCTAAATATATATATATTAAAAAAAAAACTTCTAGAGGACTTAAAGGGAAAGAAAGACAACAATACTGTCATAGTAGGGAACTTTAACAACCCAATGATGTCACTGTTAGATATTCCAGAGAAAAAATTAACAATGTGTGAATCTAATTTACACATTGGATATTTAATTGATATTTATAGAATGTTTCACCACAAAGCTGTAGAATATACCTACTTCTCTATGCACATGGGTCATTTTCAAAGATGGGCCACATGTTAGGACACAAAACAAGTCTCCAAGCTCAAGAAGATTGAAATCAGAGGAGGAGCGCCCATTGGGGCTTCAGAAGGAGGCTTTACAAGGAGCAGGTTGCAACAAGGATAGTGTTCGAGCAGGGTGTAAAAAATGTGGCTACCCTGGTCACCTGACTTTTGAATGCCACAATTTCCTCTGAGTAGACCCCAAGAGGGACATAGTCTTGGATGTCAGCAGCACAAGCAGTGAAGAGAGTGACGAAGAGAATAAGGAACTGAATAAATTGCAGGCACTACAAGAAAAAAGAATAAATGAAGAAGAGGAGAAGAAAAAAGCAAAAAGCAAAGAGAAAATCAAGTTGAAAAAAAAAAAGGAAAAGGTCTTATTCATCCAGTTCTGCTGAAGAGGACACCTCAAAACCAAAGAAACAAAAATATCAGAAGAAAGAAAAGAAAAAAGAAAAAAAGAATAAGTCAAAAAAGGGGAAACATCACAAAAAAGAAAAAAAGAAGAGAAAAAAGGAAAAGCATTCTTCCACCCCTACTATTTCTGAAATCTCCAAAAAGTAACAGACTATGGCTTATACCATTAACTTTAAAATTTTGATTTTGAAATGATTTCACCTTCCTTGGAATATGCTATATAATTATGCTTTGCAATAAATCACTGGCTTGTTAAAAAAAAGAAGATTGAAATCATATCAAGCATCTTCTCAGATCTTCGTGGAATGAAATTAGAAATTAACTACAAAAAACACTCAAAAACATTCAAACCCCTGGAGGCTAAATAGCATGTTATTAAACAATAAATGGGTTACCAATGAACTCAAGAAATAAAATTAAAAACTTCCTGGAAACAAGTGACAATGAACACACAGAGTCCAAAATCTTTGGGACACAGCAGAAGCAGTCCTGAGAAGGAAGTTTATAGCACTACAAATAAACCTCAAAAAATAAGAAAAAAACAAACAAAACTATTTAGCTCTGTAACTTAAAGAATTAGAAAGAGAACAATAAAAAAAAAAAGCCCAGAGAGGCCGAAACCGGTTTGGATAGAGGGTCGGGCTGCGGACTGAAAGGTCCCAGGTTCGATTCTGGTCAAGGGCATGTACCTTGGTTGTGGGCACATCCCCAGTAGGGGGTGTGCAAGAGGCAGTTGATCTATGATTCTCTCTCATCGATGTTTCTCTCTCTCTTCCTCTCTGTAAAAAAATCAATAAAAATTATATATATAGCCCAGAGTAAGTAGAAGGAAGAGAATAATAAAGATTAGAGCAGAAATAAATGACAAAGAGACTAAAAATAAATCAATGGAACCAAGAGCTGATTCTTGAAAAGATAAACAAGACTGATGAACCATTAGCCAAACTCATCCAGAAACAAAGAGAGGACCCAAATAAATAAAATCAGACACAAAAATGGAGAAGTAATCACTGAAACCACAGAAATACAAAGGATTGTAAGAAAATACTGTGAACAGCTAACTATATGCCAACAGCTGGATAAGGTGGATAAAATGAACAAATTCCTAGAAAAATACAATCTCCCAAAACTGAATGAGGAAGAATCAGAAAACCTAAATAGGCTAATAACAACTGATGAAATGGAAGTAGTAGTAGTAGTAATAATAATAATAATAATAATAATAATAATAAACCTCACAGCAAACAAGAGCCATAGTCCTGATAGCTTCACAGAGGAGTTTTACCAAACATTCAAAGAAGAATTAACTCCTATACTCCTCAAACTATTCCAAAAACTCCAAGAGGAAGAAACACTTCCAAGCTCTTTTTATGAGTCCAGCATTATCCTAATTCCAAAACCAGATTAAGACACTATAAAGCCCTAGCCTGTTTGCTCAGTGGGTAGTGTTGGCCTCCGGACTAAAGGGTCCTGGGTTCAATTCTAGTCAAGGGCACATGCCCAGGTTGTGGGCTCAATCCCTGGTAGGGGGCAGGCAGGAAGTGGCTGATCAATGATTCTTTCTCATCAGTGATCTTTCTATCTCTCTCTCCCTCTTCCTTCCTCTCTGAAATCAATAAAAAATATTTTAAAAAATTACAAAGAAAGAGAATTACAGGCCATTATCTCTGATGAACATAGATGCTAAAATCCTCAGCAAAATATTAGCAAATCAGATCCAGCAATATGTTAAAAAATCATACACCATTACCAAGTGGGATTTATTTCAGGGATGCAAGGCTGGAATCAATAAATGTGATACATAACTTAAACAAACTAAAAGAAAAAAAATCACACGATCATATCAATAGATGCAGAAAAAGCATTAGACAAAATCTAGCAC
The DNA here is from genome assembly GCF_014108245.1 of Pipistrellus kuhlii. Taxonomy (NCBI): domain Eukaryota; kingdom Metazoa; phylum Chordata; class Mammalia; order Chiroptera; family Vespertilionidae; genus Pipistrellus; species Pipistrellus kuhlii. The sequence continues at coordinate 90,287,385 of NW_023425540.1, forward strand.
CCATTTTTGATAAAAACTATCAGCAAAGTGGAAATAGAGGGATCATACCTCAACATGATAAAGACTATATATGACAAACCTACAGTGACATCATACTCAATGGGCAAAAACTAAAACAATTTTTCTAAGAACAGGAATAAGACAGGATGTCTATTTTCACCACTCCTGTTCAACTCAGTACTGTAAGTCCTGCCACAGCGATCAGATAAGAAGAAGAAATAAAAGGCATCCAAATTGGATGTAAAGGGGGAAGTAAAACTGTCATTATTCGCAGATCACATGATATTGTACATAGAAAATCCTAAAGACTCCACCAGAAAAGTACTAGATTTAGTAACGGAATCCAGCAATGTAGCAGGATACAAAATTAACACCCAGAAATCTATGGCATTTTTATACACCAATAATGAGTTCTCAGAAAAAGAAACTAAACAAACAATCCCATTTACCAATGTAATAAAAAAGTTAGGACACTTAGAATACTTATCCAAGGAGGTAAAAGACTTGTACTTGGAAAACTATAGGACACTGAAAAAGAGATAGAGGAAGATATAAACAAATGGAAGAATATACTGTGATTGTGGACTGGTAGGATTAACATCATTAAAATGTCCATACTACCCAAGGCAATCTACAGATTCAGTGCAATCCCTATTAAAATACCAACAGCATATTTCACAGATCCAGAACAAATACTCCAAAAATTTATATGGAACCAAAAAAAGACCCCTAATAGTCACAGCAATCTTGAGGAAGAAGATCAAAGTTGGAGGGATCACAATACCAGATATCAAGTTACACAACAAAGCCACTGATACTGGCACAAGACCAGGCATACAAATCAATGGAAAGGAACAGAGACCCCAGAAATTGACCCAATTAATATTTGACAAAGGAGGCAAGAACATACAATGTAGTCAAGACAGTCTCTTCAATAAATTATGTTGGAAAAATTGGACAGATACATGCCAAAAAAAGAAAAAAAAGAAACTAGACCACCAACTTACACCAGACACAAGAATAAACTCAAAATGGGTAATAAAAGACTTAAACGTACATTATGAAACCATAAAAATCCTAGAAAAAATTATAGGCAGAAAAATCTCAGACATCTCTCGTAGCAATATGTTTGCAGTACATCTCCTAGGGGCAATGGGAACTAAGGAGAAAATAAACACATGGGACGACATTAAAATAAAAAGCTTCTTAACAACAAAACGAAAAGGGAGCCCATTGTACAGGAGAACATATTTGGCAATGATACATCTGATAAAGCTTTAATATCCAAAATATATAAGAAATCTATACAACTTAACAAAAGGAAGACAAACAATCCAATTAAAAAATGGACAGCTCTAGCTAATTTGGCTCAGTGGAGAGAGCAGAAACCTGTGAACTGAAGGGTCCCAGGTTCAATTCTGGTTAAGGGCACATCACATGCCTGTGTTGTGGGCTTGATCCCCAGTAGGGGGCATTCATCACTGATGTTTCTATATTTCTCTTCCTCTCCCTCTCTGAATTCAATATATATTTTAAAAAATGGCAAAAGACCTAAATAGACTCTTCTCCAAAGTGGACATATATTGTAGATGGCCAAGATGCATATGGAAAAATGCTCAAAGTCACTGATCATCAGAGAGATGCAAATTAAAATGACAATGAGGTATTACCTCACACCAATCAGAATGGCTACCATCAACAAATGACAAGTGCTGGCAAGGATGTGGAGAAAAGGTAACTCTAGTACACTGCTGGTGGGAATGCAGACTGGTGCAGCCATTAAGGAAAACAGTATGGAGTTTTCTGAAAAAAATCACTGCCATCTGATCCAATGATCCCACTTCTAGGAATATATCTTAAGAAACCCAAAACACCAATCAGAAAAAATGTATGCACCTCTACGTTTATAGCAGTGCAATTTATAATAGCTACGATCTGGAAACAGCCCAATTGCCCATCAGTAGATGAGTGGATAAAAAAGCTGTGGTACATTTACATCAGGGAATACTATGCAGTAGTTTAGAAAAAATAGGGTCTCTTATCCTTTGAGACAGCATGGAGGAACCTGGAAAGTATTATGCTAAGCAAAATAAGCCAGTCAGAGACAGACAAGTATCACATGATCTCACTCATATGTGGCATCTAATGAACAAAATAAACTGATGAACAAAATAGATCCAAAGACATAGAAGCATAGAACGGACTGTGGAATCTCAGAGGGAAGAAGGGGGAGGGTGGGTAGGTGGGTAGAGATCAACCAAAGAACTTGTATGCATACATGCATAACCCATGGACACAGACAATAAGGTGGTGAAGGCCTGGGGTGGGGGCAGGCTAGAAGGGATCAATGGAGGAAAAGGGGGATATATGTAATACTTTCAACAATAAAATTTAATTTTAAAAAAATAGAATAGAAAGAGAGCATCCACATAATGAAGCTAAGTATAGTTTACATGCAACTTTTAATTATTCGTATGTGTAATTCGTGTCTCCATAAGAATTACTTAGGGCTGTTGACAAAAGTGCAGGTGGTCAGTGTGGCTCAGTTGGTTGGAGCATCTTCCCATACACCAAAAGGTCCCAGGTTCAATTCCTGGTCCTGGCATATACCCAAGGTTGTGGATTCAATCCCAGGTTGGAAGAGTGCAGGAGGCAACTACCTGATGTTTCTCTCCCCATCCTCTCTCAAAAAGGAAAAAAAAAATTAAAAAAAATGCAGGTGCCTAGATTCCACACCCAAAATTTTGGAGGGGTTCAAGAATCTGGATTTTGAACAAGAATCTGGATTTTGAACAAGGACTGGTGGACTGTAGACTGTGCTTTCAGACACAACAGGATAGATGCTCTTGAGAAGTAAATGGTCTACAGCTAAGTGACCAACTTAAGAAAGACCCGAGGTTTTCTTTCTTCCAGCACCATGGGAAATGTTTTACATATATTATCTCATTTAAATATGTCACACAGGCCCAGCCAGTGTGTCTCAGTAGTTGAGTGTCGACCCATGAACCAAGAGATCAGTGGTTCGATTCTCAGTCAGGGCATATGCCCAGGTTGCGGGCTCAATTCCCCAGTAGGGGGTGTGCAGGCAGCAGCCAATCAATTTTTCTCATCAATTTTTCTCCCTCTAACCCTCTCCCTTCCTCTCTCTAAAATCAATAAAAAACATTTAAAAATATGTCATACTCTACAGGTTTCCTCATTAATGTGTTAAATAAAATCATTAATATCTGTTTACTATATATCTGTTGGAAAGCCATGATGTCATCTATTTAAAAATGATCCTTTAACAATCCATTAACATATCATATAACAAGTTTCAGATACTTTGGGGTATTGTGGGGACTTTAAGAGGAGAGTAACTTGAGCAAATTTATAAGTAGTTCAGGTAAATTCTGGTGGGGTGAGCTTCCTGGGAATGGCTTCCATACCTCAGGACAGCAAATACCAGATTTTAAAAAATTCAATCTGAGATTCCTTATGAAGATTTCCAGCAAAGCAAACTCAAGAAAGCCTCTATGGTAAATTAACACACTTACTGCACCTAGGCAAATAATCAAGCCAAAGCTAATGAGACCAGCCTTATTTCATTATCAAAAATATCTTTCATTGAGATAGGCAAATAATCAAGCCAAAGCTAATGAGACCAGCCTTATTTCATTATCAAAAATATCTTTCGTTGAGATAGGCAAATAATCAAGCCAAAGCTAATGAGACCAGCCTTATTTCATTATCAAAAATATCTTTGAGATTATGAAAGAATAAGGAAAATTTGTTCTTCAGTGGAAAACTATGCATTGTCTAGAACACATCCTTCCAGGCTATATAAATCTAGCCTTTCAGTACCTTTGAGCTATTTTTACAACTCTATACATTATAGAGAATAATGAGAACTAGGAACTGATAGTCTACAGACAATAAACTCCCTCTCTCCACATAAATAAATATGGACATGTAAATGATTTTTCCGACTGTGGAAGAAACCAGTTTTGCCTCCATCTGCACATCCATTTCAATATTCCTGATCTGTAGTCTTCTAGAATCTTCCTTGGGTTCTCTTGCAAACTGGCTGTAAGATCTTACTGCTTCCTTTATTCAGGAGTCGAGTAAAAGCTTTCACAAGTGTTCATTTCAAATCTGTATGGAATTATGAGTTTTATTTCCTTTGTTTTGGTCTAAGGCTCTGCTTTTTAGATTGCCCTGGTCATTGGTCTTAATATCTTTGGGTACCAGTCAGCAATTTAAAAAAATTACATCAGCCATACCAATCTCTACTGCATATAATAAAAATGAGCATTATCATATAAAACTTTTATTTGTTAGACATATGTATATCTATCCTAGTGGACTCACTTTTTTTTGTTTTACTATGGATGGTCATGGTGTTGAGGTAAATACTTGGGCCCTAATGTTTATTTTGTAGTATTTAATTTTCACTCAATAGGGATTTCTTGAGTGTCTAGAATGTTTTTAAGTCAGACAGATGTAAATGGAAAGTTCAAGAGCTTCATAATTTATGGTTGATCACTCTCTTATCCTTTCTCCCCTTCCCCCAAAACCAAGGTACAGAGCAATTTGAGGGCAGTATTCAGACTGCCTGCTTTGAAAATGTTGTCCTGCTGGTGGTTACAAAGGCCTGTTTAAAACTAACACTAGGAGATATCCCTGCGTCCAAGCCTTAATCAGTAAGATCTTGAAAGGCAGAGCCTGGCTCAGCAATTGATGGTGGATCAACAGAATTACCTTCATACAAGAGGGCGACAACTACTTCCTCAGGTGCCAACACCCAGGTCCTTGGCGCTGGCTTGCTGGGTGGGACACCTGGGGCAAATCCCGCCAATCCTCTGAGCTGGTTTCTCCTGTGAAACAGGAAAAGAGGCAGATGAGACGGTGTATGTCAAATTCTCCTATAAACTGTAAACCTCTGCACAAGAACAAGGTATTCTCTGTACAGGCCCCAATAGGGGTCCTGAAGAGTAGGAAGAGAAGAGAGAATGATGTCTGAAAAAGCTCCTGGATGAGCCCTAGCAAGGTACCGTGTTTCCCCGAAAATAAGACATCCTCCGAAAATAAGACCTAGCGCAACGTTGGGGGAAAAAAAATTAATATAAGACACTGTCTTATTTTTGAGGAAACAGGGTAGCTCAATTGGTTGGAGCATCATTCTGATAAGCCAAGGTTTTGGGTTCGATCCCAGGTCAGGGCACATACAAGAATCAACCGGTGAATACTACATAAGTGGGATAACAAATCGATGCTTCTCTCTTTCCTTTCCTCTCTCTAAAATCAGTTGGATGATTCCAATTGCTGTCCTCCCACCTTCCCCTACTGATGAGCTTTGCAGGTTACAGTGCACACTGGCTGGCCCAAGAACCCTCCTATGACTATAGGCACCACTCTCGGTGTATATAGACATTATTCTCGGGAGAGCTTGCAGGTGGCAGTGATCAAGAGTAAGAACTGCTATTCTAAGGCAAGGCTTCTCAAGCTCAGCACCAGTGGTATTTGCACCAGATAATTCTTTTTTTAAATTAAGGTATTATATATGTACATATCTTACCATTGCGCCCTCCCCCCCTCTTCCATACATGCCCTCCCTCCCCAGAATTTGCGTCCATTGGTTATGCTTATATGCATGCATACAAGTCTTCGGTTGATCTCTTATCTCCCTGCGCCAGATAATTCTTTGTTGAGGGAGCAGTCCTGGGCAACGAAGGATATTTAACGAGCACCCAGGCCTCTGCCTGCTGGATGCCAGGAGCACCTCCCAATCCCGACAACCAGCATTGTAAATGTCCCCTGGGAAACACTGCTCCAAAACAACATAGAGACACCCTATAGGAAGAGAGATTGCAGCCAACGTACTCCCACCCCCGACCCCCGTCAGAACCTTAGCTAGTTTTAGCCCTCTCTCACCAGGCCTAACGAGTCCTCACATCTCATTCTCTCTCCACCTTCCATGTCTTCTGAGGACTTCAATCCCCGCCCCTGCCCCAATGGCCTTCCCCTCTGGCTCCAGGTCCTTCCAATTCTCCCTACGCAATGCAGTGCCTACTGGTTAATCTTCCTAAAGTTCAACTTTAATCATTCCTCTCTCCAATAAAAGTCATCTGTCTCTGTTATAAAAGCTCCACAATCTAGCACCAACCTCACACACTATTTCTCTCCCCCTCACTCTCCCCCCTTCCCCACATCCCCGTCTGACTAAGGGCTTTTGGAAGAGGAACAAGAGAAACCTGATTGAATCAAGCCAGAAAATCCAAACCAAATCCTGGAAATGCTTTTGGCCTTGAGAACCAGAAATGTCAAAATAATACGGTTACACGTGATTCTCTAATTATTGGAGCTCAGCATTCTCCAAAGGCCAAAGCGGCTAACGGAAGTGAAAGACGGATGGTTAAGACAAGCATTTTGAACCACGGTCACACGGATTAGGCACTGGAATCGATTTCATGGGTTAGCAATGGTTTTCTGGAATGGAAAGAATAGAACAGAATAGAATAGAACGGAATGGAATGTGAAGTATCTCCCTTTAAAAGTAATCTTTCCTTAGTCTACATCTACAGGCACAGGGTCTGCGTGTAAAACATATTTCTCAGTGTAAGTTGAATACAGGTTGAAAGCCACAGTGGACAATCTACAATACATAAATAACCAACAGTGGGAAGGAGGGATGCAGCCACAGCAAAAGTGCAAGGTCACTCACTCACTGGTACCGCCAGAGCCGCAAAGATGGGTGCCAGGAGGGAGGCAGGGTGCGGTGGGGTGGACACCGCCGGGGGAGACGGGCAAATGTGGGGCTCCCAGATTTGGGGTGTCAGGGCTCAGCCCCAGGGTGGGGAGTGTTGGAGAAAGAAGGGCGAGAGGTAAGGAGGCGAATCCCGGGAGCAGGACAAGGAGGCGGCCTAAGCGCCGGTACTCAAAGCCTGGGGACCCCTCCCCCAGCAGCAGCAGCCCTGGGGGCCGCGGGGACAGGGGCGTCCGCGCCATGGCACCGGGGACCCTCCCCGACCCGCTGGTACCCGTCCTCACCGGGCACCGGCCGGGTGGCGAGGCGGCGGGGCCTCTTTCTCCGGGGCCGCGCCGCGGCGGGTCCTTGGGCCTCGGCCGCTGCAGTCGCGGCGGCGTCCACCTTGCGGCCCAGGCCCCTCAGGCCGGCGCCGCACGAGCTCCGGATCCCTGCCCCCACCTGCCTTCTCCGGGGGCGAGCCCCGCGCCCGCGCGCCGGCCCAGGGGTGGCGGGGAGCGCGTCAGCCGCGGGGGGCGGCGGTGGGGGGCCCGGCCTCGGAGGACGCCTAGGCGAGCTCCCAGGGAGCCCGCGCGGCAGCGCCCATCGAGGCCGAATCCGCTGCTCCGGGTCTTCCGTGCGCTGCGCGAAGCGGGCCGCCCAGCCAATCGGCGAGGGGGGCGGGGCCAGGGCTCTCGAAAGGGGCGGGGAAATCCCGGGATTGGGTGGCGGCGTGTGGGCGGAGCCTCAGCGGGACTTGTGCCTCAGACGGGGGTCCGAAGCTCGCGGGTCTCGGACTAGTGGGTGCGGGAGGGGGGCGGAGGGGTTAATTGGGAACCCCGGACCCCCCTCCCCGGGACTTGACCTCGCGCTTACAAAGGGGGAGCAGAAGGAAGGTGCTTATGCTCCTCCCCAAGCTGGGCCAATTTGAGATTCAAAATGAATAGGAATAATGGATTATAACCTTGAATAGAGTAAGAATCTATGAGTCAATACCGATGTAAATAAGTAAATGGGGAGGAGAAAAGCTCTTGCTTGTAGTAGGTAGCCAAATACATACATACATACATATATATATATATATATACACACATACATATATATATTTTCAATATATATATATATATATATATATATATATATATATATATATATATATATATATATAGTTTATTTTACATGTGATTGCCTCCTTAATTTATTTTCCTATTGGGCATCTCGTTTCTTTTTCTTTCTTTTTTTTTTAACATATTTAATTGATTTTTTACAGAGAGGATGAGAGAGGGATAGAGAGTTAGAAACATCGATGAGAGAATCATTGATCAGATGCCTCCTGCACACTCCCTACTGGGGTTGTGCTCGCAAACAAGGTACATGCCCTTGACCGGAATCGAACCTGGGACCTTTCAGTCCGCAGGCCGACGCTATATCCACTGAGCGGGCATCTCTTTTCTAAATCTATGTAAATATATTGCTGCTGTGGCTGGCATCATTCTTAACATTTGGGGAATCTGGTGAAGAATACATGGGAATCCTTTGTACACTGCTTGAAATGTTTCTCTGGGTGTGGGATTATGTCAAAATAAAACGTCAGACAAACAAAAATAACCACCCCTTCGACATGCCGGGGAGGAAAACACATATTCCGCATTGATCGGACCCTCTCTCGCCGATTGGTCCAACCTTGGCCCTTTGGTCCCGACCTTGTCCATTCGTCCAGCGGCCTCCCTTCGCACAGCCACAGGACACTTGTCATTCTCCGACCCCCCTGTGCGTGGGGACCGGGACTGGCCGAGCGTGGGGAGCTGCGTGGGCACCTGGCGAGTGGCAGCAGGAGCGGCCCCAGACTCGAAGCTCCTGCACGTCGTCCCCACGCGCCTCCCCTCCCCTCTGCTCGGTGTCCCGGCCCCTCGTTCATCGCAACCCTCCCAGCCCCCTCCCTGGGTCCCCTCCCTCCCTCTGCTCCCCTCCCCCAGTCTTCCAGCGGCGCGGCCGCGGCCTCGGCCTCGGAGTTTGCAGATTGAAGACGCTGCTTCTAAGAAATTCCACGCTCTTCAGACACCCCCTCCCTCCGGTCGCTCGGAAGCAGCTGCTGGGAGCGCCCCCTGGCGCCGGCAGGTGGAGGTGCAGGACGCACGGCGCCCTCCAGCCCTGGGTCTCCTGCGCGCTCCCGGTTTCCATGTTCTCCGCTCCCTCCGCGCGCTCCATGGCGTCTCTTTCTCCCCCGCATCCTTTCCAACCCTGACGTTTTCAGGCCTCCGCCTTCCGCCCGCACCTCCAGGTCTTCCGCCCAGCTCCGATCTCTGCCCTCCGCCTGCCCTTGGCGCCCCGTGCCCCCCACACCACGCCCCTCGCTGCCCGCCCTCCCTGTTCTCACCCGGCACCTCGGAGACCACCGCCCACAAAGCCCCCGCCTCGGAGGTGTTCATTGAGCTTCTGTTATGGGGGCGGGGCAGGACGCAGTGGACACAAACTCTGGGTTAATGGTCTTAGTAGTACATGCTTATTGAATGTAAACTGTAAATGAAAGACACATTTTAAATTAAAATTTTTTAATTGCTATGGGAGGAATAAAACGGGGAGGAGGGGTGGCTGCAATGGGTGCTAGACTTTAGGTAGTAAGATGACAAAGAAGCTAGGATGTCGCTCGCGTTCTCCTGGGATTGGGCCACCTGCCGGGCCATCGCCCATCCCCTCCGCCTGCGGAAGGCCTCTCAGAGCCGCTGCCCGGTCCTCAGGGTGCGGGTGTGCGTCCTGGGCGTCCCGGGTCTGCAGGAGGGACTGAGGCTGCAGGACAGCGGTCGTCCCGGCCCGCCCGGGTACTGGGGAGGCGCCTGGGTCTCCACTGGGTCAGCGGCCCCTCCCCGCCCCCGCCTGCTCCGGGCTGCCCTGCGAAGTCGCGGCGGATGGGAAACCTGGGCTCCCAGGACAGCTCTGAAAAGCAACCAAGGGAAATACAACCCCAAGGAGAAAACACGCATAAGCTGTGCACACAAGTGGAGGGTGCTAGTATTTCCGTTTTTCTAATCCTCACCCGAGGAAAAAAAATGGATACATATGTGTCTAAAATTTAGCCCTAGCCGGGTTTACTCAATGAGTAGAGCTTGGGCCTGCGGACTAAATCAAAGGATCCCGGGTTCGGTTCTGGTTGCGCACGAAAGGGGCCATGTGCTCACCTGACTAGCTCAGGGAAGGCCTGCATGGCGGTTGTGTAAACTCAAGGCCTAAAACAACCACGAAGGATGGTCTGAAAATTAAATCTTTAACTATAAGCAGGTTGTGGTGGGTAGTCTCGTCCTGGACCAGTATTTTCCCTGACAAAGACCCTTTGCTGAGCCTTTTGTCTTTTTGCATCTAAAATAACATACCTGTGCCGAAACCGGTTTGGCTCAGTGGATAGAGCATTGGCCTGCGGACTGAAAGGTCCCAGGTTCGATTCCAATCAAGGGCATGTACCTTGGTTGCAGGCACATCCCCAGTGGGGGGTGTGCAGGAGGCAGCTGATTGATGTCTCTCTCTCTCATCAATGTTTCTAGCTCTCTATCCCTCTACGTTCCTCTCTGTAAAAATTATATTTAAATAAATATATAAAATATATTTTTAAAAAATAAAATAAAATAACGTACCTGTGAAATGTCTGGGTAACTTGTAACTTCCCTTTTTCCGGACCCCCCAGGGCACAACAAATGGCACTCACTCATTGTTATTGTCATGTTAATCGTCAACTGCTAACTGTGTTAACCACCCTGTATCCATCTACATAAAAGAAGCTAGTCCATCATTTCACTTTTTATCCTATCCCAGAGGTTTCCCGCTTTGCTTTCTCCCACCTCCCTAATCTATCACCAATGAATTCATGTAACATTCCTTTTGATGGTAATTTATAAAAACGTAGTACGGCCCTAGACGTTTTTTTTGGTTCAGTGGATAGAGTGTTGGCCTGCGGACTGAAGGGTCCCAGGTTCAGTTCTGGCCAAGGGCACATGTCTGGGATTGAGGGCTCCATCCCCAGTAGGGGGCATGCAGGAGGCAGCTAATCAATGATTCTCTCATTGATGTTTCTCTCTCCCTCTCCCTTCCTCTCTAAAAATCAATAAAAATATATATTTAAAAAACACAAAAAAAAAACAACAAAGTATGAACTCCCCATTCTCCAGAGCATATCCCAATCTGTTGAGATTCTTCCTGGCAATTGTCGACAGATTGGCTCAAATAAACTCACAACATTCTTCACAGGGCTGAATGGTTTTTACGTTAACATGGTCAAAGGCCCTTTGGAGTCCGTGCAGGAGGCAACCCGTGGGTGTGTTTCTGTCTTTCCCTCTCCTTTCGCTCTCTCTAAAAGTCAATGGAAAAATATCCTTGGGTGAGGATTTAAAATATAGATAGATAGACAGACAGACAGACAGACAGAGACAGAGACGAAGGAGAAATACCCCTGTAAGAAACACCCATCGGTTGCCTCCCATAGGACCAGAATGCGTCACTTTCCCCTGACCTTCTCCTTGGATTAATTGCCCTTGGTACGTGGCACTGTCCTCTCAGCTGGGAAGGCTGGTACTCTCCCCACAGGCCCTGTCCTCCTCAGTGGGTTTCCAGCCCCCCTTTGGACCCTACCAGTCCATCCTCAAGCTCCGGGGGGAGTTTTGTGTAATGATGCCGACCATGACCCTTCTCTTCATGAATCCGTCCCGACCTCCCACCTGTGATGAATCTGAAACCCGCACTGTGGCCTCCAGGCCCTGAGCCACCCACCTCTGCTAACCATTCCTGCCTATTGGTCTTCCTGCCCAGCTCCATCCGGGCCCTGGGCTCAACCCTCCCCCCCACTACTTCCCCCTTCAACTCCCTCTCGGGGCTTTCTCAGGCTGCCCTCCATGAGCCCATGGAGCCAGGCCCCTGCCAGACACCGTGGGCGGCCCTTTGCCCCAGCTTTCATGGACTTACCGGTCAGGAAGTTCTGTGTTTCCTGTCTGGTCCTGGGAGGCCAGCGCTGTGACTTGTTTATCACTAGATCCCAGACACCCTGTCCTGGACAGACTTTAAGGAAGTGGAAGGGCCAGAAAGTGGTAGGAGAGAGAGGAAAGGGGGGAGAAATGAGGCTGAGCCTGGGTGAGTCAGACCAGGTCCCCTGCACTGCTCCTTTAGCGTTGACACTTGCATAGGAACTTGAAATGTTTCAAACCAAAGAAAATCTTTTTTTTTTTTTTTTAAATATATTTTATTGATTTTGTACAGAGAGGAAGGGAGAGAGATAGAGAGTTAGAAACATCGATGAGAGAGAGTCATCGATCAGTTGCCTCTTGCACACCCCCTACTGGGGATATGCCCGCAACCAAGGTACATGCCTTGACCGGAATCGAACCCGGGTCCCTTCAGTCCCCAAGCCGACGCTCTATCCATTGAGCTAAACCGGTCCCTGCTCAAACCAAAGAAAATCTTGACACTGCTGGCCCGACTGTGTGTTCCCGGCGTGGCTCAGCCCATGGCACTGAACATCTTCCAGGCAGATGACGGCCACTCGGGAGGGAGATGGGCCTTTGCTGTGCCTTCGCTGTGCCTTCACCCGGGGCCCCCAAGTCAGCCAGGCCCCTCACTGGGGACATGAGTGCCCACTCAGCCTGAAGCTCCCTGGCAGCAGCAGGAGGGGTCCATGATGCCACACTGAAGGGAGTGGGCAGGCCGGGCCATTCCTCTCTCCCCGCCCAGGCTGGGCCTGCCCAGACACCAGGCTGAGTGGGATGAAGCCACGCCTTGCCTGCCCCCCTCCCGTCCCTCCCTCCCCTCCCTCCCCTCCCCTCCCCTCCCCTCCCCTCCCCTCCCTTTCCCTCCCCTCCCCTCTCCTCTCCTCTCCTCTCTTCCCCTCTCCTCTCCTCTCTTCTCCTGCACTCCTGCTTCCCAGGCGGCACTCCACCATCACACGTTAGGTCCTGAGCAACTCCTCCTACGTTCTTACCATCAGACAGAACCTGCCCCCCAAAGGATGACTCAGAACGGAGGAAAGGAGGAACTGGTGGGTAGGAACCTATCTAAATCTAGCAGTAAGACAAAAGGACATCTCAAATTATGGTTGCAGAATATAAATGTTACAGACAAACATGCTCTAAAAATAAAACAGCGAAGTGGAGAGCTGGCAAGGAAAACGTGCTGAGCAACTAGCTCTCCTAAGATGGTGCAATAGCTATTGATTACATTTAGAGAGTGGTGTTCTAAAACATAAGGTCTCTAAACCCTATTTTACAAATACTAGTAAGCCCAGCCGGCGTAGCTCAGTGATTGAGCGTCGACCTATGAACCAGGAGGTCACGGTTGGATTCCCAGTCAGGGCACATGCCCGGATTGTGGGCTCAATCTCCAGTGTGGGGGCGTGCAGGAAGCAGCCAATTAACAATTCTCTCTCATCATTGATGTTCCTATCTCCCTCTCCCCTCCTCTCTGAAATCAATAAAAATAATTTTTTCTAAAAAACAAGCCATTTCTTGTGCCCAGTGGCAGTTTGCAAATAACTAGGGCCACTTGTGGTGAAGCAACCGCGGCTGGGGGCCTCTCGGGGACCCTGACTTCCGGTGGGAGGAGAACTGTGGAATTCACCTCCCACCTCCTCCCGCAGTGGCAGCACCAGGGGCTAGGGAGGGGTTCAGGCTCCTGATCATCTCTCAGCCCCCAGCCCACCTAGAAGGAACATGATGGGAGCACCACACCTTTATCAGGGACCACACCCCAGACTGCAGGCCCTGCTCAGCAGAACCCGGGGCTGCGGTGATGGCAGAGCCCCTGTGTGAGGGGCTATCAGTCCAGTGCGGCTGCCTGGAGGAGGTGGGCCTCCTGAGGCTCCAGCGAGGGGACAGGCCTGGAGGGAGTCAGGGCGGTGGCTGGTCAGCTTCCTAGGGGGTCAGGGCTGGAGGTCCCACTGCCCCTTTCAGACCAAGGCAGAAGGAAGGGAACCTCAGAGACCCACGTGATCTCTTGGCCAGGGGCTGGGTTTCCAGATCGAAGGAGCCCCGGGGTGTGAGGGTCTGGGGGACGGAGGCCCTTGAGAGCCCCCCTGAGTCTGAAAGATAGCCCAATCCGGGCAGCCCTGGGGAAGGACCATGTGAGGGCTGCTGGGGTTGGAGTTGGGCCTCAAAGGACCCAAAATCCTGGAATTTTTACAACCTGCTCATGATAGGATCTAGCATATATTTTATTTTATTTTATTTTATTTTATTTTATTTTATTTTATTTTAATCTTTCATTCTGCTTACAAAAGTAACTTGAGCTTGAGCTGAAAAACATTACACAATGTTGTCAGTGAAAATCAGCTGGGGCTGGGCCCCAGGCAGGAGAAGTCACAGCCAAGTTCACTGAGCCATCAAGGACGCCTGCCGGCCGTTGCCAGGGTTACGGAGTCTCGCTGGGCCCCACGGAGGACTCCTCCCCGCCCACTGTGGGGCTGGGAGCGGGCCCCCCTGCCAACCTTCTGTCTTCTTTTCCTTCTGGAAGAGAATGGGGTGGGTCAGGAGGGTTCAGGGGGAAAGAAGGGGTGAGGGTGTGGCACAGACCGGATTCCCTGAGCTCTCAGCCCACCAGGCAATGATCTGGGCACCACCTACCGACTTAGAACATTGTCAACTGCAGACACACGCTCCCAAAGGCCACAGAGGCTGCTAAAGTCACTTCCAGGAAACTCGGGGCCAAATCTGGGCTGAGGAGTAGGAAGCTGATGCTATGCCCAGGGCCTGGCCAGGGATGGAGCCAGAGTGGGAGAAGGTGGGATGGCAGCTGAGGGGGTTGTTGACCTGCTGCAGTACCTGCAAGGGAGCCTGTGGGGCAGAGAGACAGCCCCGAGGGCCACTTGTGGTGAAGCAACTGAGGCCGGGGGCCTCCAGGGGCCCCTGACTTCCGGTGGGAGGAGAACTGGGGTTCCTCCCTTCCTCCTCCAGCAGGGGCAGCACGGGGTGCTAGGGAGGGGTCAGGAGTACCTGCTCTCCATCTCTCCATCTGAGGAGGGTGGCTTTGGTTCGAATTCTCACAGTAGCGTGTATGGGGTAGAGCTTATCTGGCCGCAGAACCTGGCAGATGCCTGAGCTGAGGTCTCAGAGCGGGAGGAAAGACCCTGGAGCTGGCCCAGCCCACTGAGTTGAGTGGGAAGACAGACTCTGAGCCCGATGTCCCCCTTCACCCTCTGCAGGGACCCGCTGTGGCCTCAGAGTAGAAACTTGGCCTCTGAATCCTGCTTCCCAACAGGTCATGGGACAGCACCCTCCTCCCCCTGGGGCCGGCAGGAGGAAGCAGGTATGCACACGGAGGCCCCGAACCAGAACTGGCTGGTACAGGTGCTCACAGGGTGCATTGGGCACACTGCAGAGGGGCCTCCAGGTTCTGGGGAGATAGGATCCCCAATTGCCTGATTACAGCTCCTATCCAACAGGGGATGGAGGGTGAGGGGGTCCTCAGGCCTGTAGCTGAGAGTCCCCATCTCAGGAGCCTTAATGTCTCAACCTTGGGGAAGCAGTAGGGCCCCCTCCCCTGGCTTCAGAGCACTCACCACTATTCCCATCTACGAGGAGAGGTCCCTGTACTGCCAGCTACCTGATGGAAACCAGGAAGCTCTGGTTCCCCTTTCCCGGACTGGCTACCAAGCCCAGTGCCCTGACTCCAAGGAGGCCGCCCGTGCATAGGCAGCAAATAGGGCCAGCTGCGGCGGGTTTTTCTCTATCTTCTTAGGGCACAGCAGACCCTATTTCTGGTTGGGAAGAAACCTCAGCGCATCTCCTTCCCAGCTACTAGGCATCCCCTCCCCCAGGCATCCCTCAGGTTCCCATGTTCCAGTCACTGGCAACAAGTCTGGGGCTTCAAATAGACTTTGGCACAAAAATATGCACACACAGACCCCCATAAATACACAAATACACAAGAGCAGACAATGGGCAGTGGGTTTGATCCCCCGTCAAGTGCACATACCTCGGTTGCAGGCTCGATCCCTAGTCTGGATTAGGGTGTGTGCAGGAGGCAATCAATCAATGTGACTCTCTTACATCAATTTTTTTTTTTCTCTCTCTCCCCCTCCTCCCTCCCTTCAATTCTCTAAAAATCAGTGGAGCCTTAACCAGTTTGGCTCAGTGGATAGAGCGTTGACCTGTGGACTGAAAAGTCCCAGGTTCGATTCTGGTCAAGGGCATGTACCTTGGTTGCAGGCACAGTCCCAGTGGGGGGTATGCAGGAGGCAGCTTGTCGATGTTTCTCTCTCATCGATGTTTCTAACTCTATCCCTCTCCCTTCCTCTCTGTAAAAAATCAATAGAATGTTTAAAAAAATATAATAAAAATAAAAATCGGTGGAAAAGGTGAGGATTAAAAAAAAAAAAAAGAGCAGACAGAAAATAGGCCCAGGACATAGACACACAAAGACACACACACGGAGACATACTTTCCCAGGCAAATACATAGAACCCTAGACACACATGCATGGAGGCTACAGACACGCAGACATGCAGACACGCTCCCAGCACAGGCAGCCCAGCCTGCCTGTCCCCTCGGAGGTGCCGTGTCAGGGACCCCCAGCCCAGGGAGGTTTCGCTCGGTTTTGCTCGCTGGGCCGAGGGCCTCACCTGCATCCAGCTTCCTGCGTTTCTGCTCGGGCTCCTGGGGGGCCGCTTCGATGGCGCGCTGGGGCTCGGGGTGGATCGTGAGCAGGGCCTTGGCCAGGGTGGTGGGGCCGGGCACCCCCAGAGACATGATGCAGTGCACCCCTCTGCGCTTGGCCGCGGCCACTTTGTCGCTGTCCTTGGACGCTGTCAGCAGGACCAGCTTGGAGAACTTCCTGGGCTTCTTGGGAGCAGCCGTGGGGACGACATCTGTGCCCGGCTCGGGGCCCTGTGGGCGCGGCTCCTGGCCAGCCTTCACGCTCTCGCCCTCCTGCTCGCTGGGCTCAGGCAGGGGCATTTTGGGACCCACGGCCGGTCCCCAGGCCACACTCAGGCTCCAGGAAATGGATTTCTCCTCCTTCTTCCTGGCAGTCCTGGGGCTCTGTCCTAAAGGAGAAAGCAAAGCCCCATCAGTGAAGCCGGGGCTGGAGGAGAATGGGTCTGGGGCGCCGTTTGGGGCACCACGATGGGCAAGGACCCAAATGGGGCTGGAGAAGCAGGGGCCAGCTCCTCTCTTCCCAGACATCACCTCCTCCATCCAAACCTCCCCTCCCCACGTGTAAGTGTGCTTTTACGATTAAGTCCCGCCGTTGGGGGGGCGGGGGGCGGGGAGGCTGTTGGGGATTAAGATACTGATAACGGCCGAAACCTGTTTGGCTCAGAGGATAGAGTGTTGGCCTGTGGACTCAAGGGTCCCAGGTTTGATTCCGATCAAGGTCACGTACCTTGGTTGTGGGCACATCCCCAATAGGGGGTGTGCAAGAGGCAGCTGATCGATGATTCTCTCTCATCGATGTTTCTCTCTATCCCTCTCTCTTCCTCTCTGAAAAAATCAATAAAATATATATATATATATTTTAAGATAAAAAAATATATTTTATTTATATATATAAAGATACTGATAACTGTTACTGCAAACCCAGGTGCATGGGTGCTGAGCATTAAGTGACATGTTTCATGTTTTTTCCATTTAAGCTCCCGCCCCATGTTATGAAAGTCCGCCATTCTCACCGACCCAGGTTACAGGTGAGGGCACAGAGCTGCCAGGGCGGCCAGCACAGCCAGGGAGCCGCAGAGCTGGGAGGCCGGCTGGGGAGGAGCTGGAGCCCACCCCCACGGTGCCCGGCACACCGTGTCCAGGATGACAGCCACTGGCGTTCCTGAGCACCCAGCACCAGCGACAAGCACTGGGGACATGAGCTCAGGTCACCGACCTTCCCGGAGTTGCCAGCGCCCCTTCGCCCTGACGCTCTGCAGACCACAGCGCTCCTGGCCCTGAGAGGCGGGACTCTGGACTCACAGCTGGATCCTGTGCCCACCCCAGGCGGGGGGCCAGGGCCCCCTGAAGGCAGCGACCTTGTGCTGGAGCTGGCGCTGGCTCTGTCGCAGCCGCAGCGGGGCGGGGACGGCTGTGCAGCTGTCCGGAGGGTCCGTGGTCACTGAGGGCTCCCTGGCTGCTGGCCTGGAGAAGCAGAAAGGACAGATTACAGGGAAAGACCATGGCCATGGGGCATAAGCATGGGTGGCCTTTTTTTGTTTTGGGGGCAAGTAGGTGGTGAGCGGATGGCAGGTCTTCCCAGGTTACCGTGCTAGCCAGAAATAATGCCACAGCCTGGGGAGACATCTTGCCCACCCTGCCCAGGCCCAGGCTTCGGCAAAGCCCACACATGCCTCCTGGCACCCTCGGTTCTCACCGTCTCCTTTCTCCTGTGTCCTCACGTGGTCGTCCCTGTGTGTGTCCACATCCTAATATGGTCTTTTAAAAAAATATATTTTATCGATTTTTTTTTACAGAGAGGAAGAGAGAGGGATAGAGAGAAACATCGATGAGAGAGAATCATCGATCAGCTGCCTCTTGCACACCCCCTACTGGGGATGTGCCCACAACCAAGGTACATGCCCTTGACTGTAATCGAACCTGGGACCTTTCAATCCGCAGACCGACGCTCTATCCACTGAGCCAAACCGGTTTCGGCCTAATATGTTCTTACAGACTCTGCCCAGATTGGATCAAACCAAACCAATGTGACACGATTTAACCTTAATCACCTCTTGAAAGGCCCTATCTCTAACACAGTCACATTCTGAGGCCTGAGGGCTAGAACTTCAACACATGGGTTTGGGGGCAGGCACAGTTCAGCCCACAGCAGCACCGAACATGGTGAGTGCCTGGTAGATCACAGCGTGTGGTAGCTCCATACCCTGACCCCAGACTTCCATGCACATGCAAACCAGAGCGTGCTCCGGGAAGGCAGGAGCATGCAGGGCCTGTGCATGACACTAGAGGCGATTTTCTCAGTAAGGAGCCCTCATGCCAGCTGGATCTTCGCACAAATGCCACCACAGTTCCAAAAGCTCTGCCTGTCATGCAGGGAGCCACATAGGCTTGTATGGATTTTTCCCCCTTGTAGGTCACCATCCAAATTTTAAAAATATGAAAAATGCTTGTGCCGAAACCAGTTTGGCTCAGTGGATAGAGTGTCGGCCTGCAGACTGGAAGGTCCCGGGTTGGATTCCAGTCAAGGGCATGAACCTTGGTTGCAGGCACATCCTCAGTGGGGGCGGTGTAAGAGGCAGCTGATCAATTTTTCTCTCTCATTGATGTTTCTAACTCTCCCCACCTCTCTCTTCCTCTCTGTGAAAAATCAATAAAATATATTTTAAAAAAGAAAAGAAAATAAAAATGCTTGTGAAAACCACCTTCATCAAGATCTTCCCATTTGAAAACATGTTCCTGCACAATAAACAGCTCCTCTATGTGGCTGGCAGCACTCTTAATTTACCCGGATTTAGTTTTCTCACCAAAGGAAAGCAAAGAGATAGATTATATTGAGGTTATTTAAAAAATTTTTTTAAATGTATTTTATTGATTTTTTTACAGAGAGGAAGGGAGAGGGAGAGAGAGTTAGAAACATTGATGAGAGAGAAACATTGATCAGCTGCCTCCTGCACACCCCCTACCGGGGATGTGCCCGCAACCAAGATACATGCCCCTGACCGGAATCGAACCAGGGACCCTTGAATCTGCAGGCCGACGCTCTATCCACTGAGCCAAAAACGGTTAGGGCTGTTTTTAAATTTTGAAGTATTTAATTGAAAAAGTAATATTGAATTCATTAAACAATAACAGTAAATCTGTATAATCGCACTTCTTATCACAAACTGCTTTCATTTCTGCACTGTTTTCTACATACATTTTTTTCACAGCTACAAGCAGAGCCTTCAAATAATCATATTTCTGTTTTCTTTCCATTTATCAGGGTAGAAACCACCAGCCTAGAGGCCGGATGGAAAGAACCCTAGGAAGTGCCAGAACAAAATTTAATTTACCCTGTAATTGTAGAAAATTCCATTTAAAGTTTAAGCAACAATATTCTAGAAGGCCACAAGATATCGATGTTGCTCCTTAAAATGAACCGTTTTTCCAAGATGAAAAAAAAGGACACAGGTTTAAAAAGGATAGAAGGTTTTGAAGTGTTTATATTTGGTTTACAAAAAAAACATTGTTAGAAAGTCCAGTGAACACATTTAGCAAAGACGATCTTTTCTCGGCTAAACAACTGTGCATTAAAAAAAAAAAAAAAAAAAAAAAAAAAAAAGATCAAGAACTTTGATCCCTGTCTTGTGTCTTTCTCTCTTAATCCACTTGTCTCTCCTTTTATTTATTCTCCATCCCAGTCATATTTATCATGCACTTACTAATTTTATTTGACCCATTCTTAACTTAGAAAGCAGGTGCTTTTTAGTCTGTTTTCAAAGAATTATAGTAAAACTAGAGGCCCAGTGCACAAATTTGTGGATGGGTGGAGGCCCCTCTGTGGGGCCTGAGGGGATCGGGCCCAAACCCGCAGTCCAATGCTGCCCGCAGCTCCTACCTGCCACTCCCGCTCCCGGCCCCACTGTGCCTGCTGCTGTCAAATCACGCCAAATCAGTCCGGATCCGGGAGAGACTCGCCCTGCTGCAGCAGGGCTGGCCAGCCGGGAGCACTGCGACCGGTGCTCTCCCGAGGGGAGTGGCCTGCAGGATCAGCTGAAACGAGCTCTCCGACCCCCTGAGGGGGTCCCGGATTGCGAGAGGGCACAGGCCAGGACAAGGGACTCACCAGCGCACGATTAGGCTGGGGAGGAACTGATGAGGGCTCCAGGGCATGTCTGGCCCCCTCTAGCCCACTCCCGATTGGGCCTGGCCAGCCAGAGAGGGACCACGGGAGGGCTCCAGGACAGATCCGGCCCATCTTGCTGAGTCCCGGATTCACTGGACCTCAGCAGCAAGCTAACCTATTAGAGCATCTGCCCCCTGGTGGTCAGTGCACATTATTGTGACTGGTTGACCAGTCAACTGTCTGCCCCCCTGATGGTCAGTGCATGTCATAGTTGTTGAGCGGCCTTAGCATATCATTAGCATATTACGCTTTGATTGGTTGAACAGTGGACTGGTCACCAGACGACCAGACACTTAGTACATTAGGCTCTTATTAGATAGGATGCATTAAAGCTAACTAAGAAGTATTCATCAAACTGTTAGCAGTGGTGAGAATGAGGGATTTCATTTTTGCTCATTTTCTTTTATAATTTCCCCCAAATTATAATGTGCATGAACTAATTTTACAATGGGAGAATATTTAACATTTAAAAAATAAGATACACTTACTGAGCTGGTAATTTTCCTTTTAGTCAACTACTTAGAAAAAAAAAAGGTCTCCATTCCTATGCAGCATAATGTCATATAAGAAAACGAAGATTAATACAAACAACTAGAATGTAAAATGAGTACAATTAAACTAGAGAGAGAGAGGAAGAGAATATGCACCCTGCCCCTCCAGCACTCCTAAACGCCATCTACAGAGGAAACTGCATCCGGGACTTCAGAGTAAGTCCTCGGGATATAACCCAAAGAATAAAACGCATACCCGTAAGCCCACACTGATATAAATGGGGGAGGAAGGACAAATCCTTTTGAAGAATTTCAAAAACACTTCCCCTTTAGGAGGTGAAGGTTAAATCTGACCTTGGTACGGGGGAAAGGATATACTTTTCACAGATGTTGAATGTTGGGACAACTGGGTATCCAATACAAAGGAATGAAGACGGACCCCTCCTCGCAGCATATACAAAAACTAACTCTAAATAAATCATAAAAGCTAGTTATAAAACTCTTTTTAAAAAAGATAGCAGTTAAGTCTTCATGCACTTGGATTGGCAATTTTTTTCTTCTTCAATATGACACCTAAAAGTACAGGCAAACAAATAGGAATCAGATAAATTGAAAAAGATTTAAAACTTTTGTGAGTCAAAGGATACTGTCAAGAAAGTTAAAAGAGCCCTGACCGATTTGGCTCAGTGGACAGAGCGTCGGCCTGCAGAACAAAGGGTCCTGGGTTCGATTATGGTCAAAGGCATGTACCTTGGTTGCAGGCACATCCCCAGTAGGAAGTGTGCAGGAGGAAACTGATTGATGTTTCTCTCTCATCAATGTTTCTAACTCTATTTTTCTCCCTTCCTCTTTGAAAAACAATCAATGAAATATGTATATTTTTTTAAAAAGACCCCACAGAGCCGAAACCGGTTTGGCTCAGTGGTAGAGCGTCAGTCTGTGGACTGAAGGCTCCCAGGTTCGATTCCGGTCAGGGGCATGTAGGTTATTTGCAGGCATATCCCTGGTAGGGGGTGTGCAAGAGGCAGCTGGTCAATGTTTCTCATTGACGTTTCTAGCTCTCTATCTCTCTCCCTTCCTTTCTGTAAAAAATTAATAAAATATATATAAAAAAAAAGACCCCACAGAGATTTTATTTTAAAAAAATAAATAAAGCCAAAACCCGTTTGGCTCAATGGTAGAGCGTCGGTCTGCGGACTGAAAGGTCCTGGGTTCGATTCCGGTCAAGGGCATGTACGTTGGTGGCGGGCACATCCCCGGTGGGGGGTGTGCAGGAGGCTGCTGGTTGGTTTCCCTCTCATCGATGTTTCTGGCTCTCTATACCTCTCTTCCTCTCTGTAAAAATCAATAAAATATATTTTTTTTAAAAAAGAGAGAGAAATACCTTTAAAAATAAAAAATAAAAAAATAAATGAAGGAAGTTAAAAGAGCCCTGGCCAGTGCAGGTCAGTTGCTTGGTGCACAGGAGATTCCCAGTCAAGGGCACATGCCGCAGTTTCAGGGGTTGTGCAGGAAGCAGGCGATCAATGTTGTGCTCTCACATCGGTGTTTCTCTCTCTCTCTCCCTCTCCCTTCATTTCTCTCTAAAAGTCAATAAACGATTTTATTTTTATAAGAAAAATTTTTTTTGGTTAATTCTCACCTGAGGATATTTTTTCCATTGATTTTTAGAGAATGGAAAGGGGTGAAGGAGGAGGGATAGAGGAGGGAGGAAGAGAGAGAGAGAGAGAGAGCAATGTGAAAGAGACATATTAAGTGGTTGCCTCCCACATGCCCCCCAACCAGGGCTGGGGATGGATCAAATCTGCAACCCAGGTATACGCCCTTGACCGGAATTGAACCCATGACCCCTTGGTCTGCAGGTCAACCTTCTAACCACTGATCAACACCAGTGGGGGATGCGTGGGGTGGAAATCAAATTATTTTTTTTTAAAGAAAGTTAAAAGATAACCCATAGAATGAGAGAAAAATTTGCAAATTACATATTTGATAAGGGTCTTGTATCAGAAATTTATAAAGAACTCTAACTCTGAAATAAAAAGGCAACCCAATTTAATATTGGGCAAAGGCTCTGAATTGGCCTTTCTGCAAAGAAGATATACAAATGGTTAGTAAGCACATGAAATGTCCCACATCATTAGTCATAAGGGAAATGCAGAACAAAGCCACAATGAGATACTACTTACCACCACTAGGATGCACATCAGCCAGATTCATCCCCACCCTTCCAGAAATTTACCTACTAGGTGTGAAGGGAAGGGTTGAGAGGCAGCTAGCTACTTTAAGCCAAATGTGTACGTTTTGAAAATTAAATTTTTACTCAGTAAAAGTTCAATCAATAAACATAATTTTAGAAAGTGAAATAGAAATGAATGAAAAGATCAAAAAGCTTAACAGTTACCTTACTTGGCTCAGTTTACACCTTTCCCCTAATTGTGTAAAGTGGTGGTTTTAGATTGCTGTGGCCTCCAGACACCCACTTACCCCAACCAGCTGTCAAGAGATTGGTCTGCACAACGGAACCCCAGCAGCGTCAAGATGACCTGTGCAAGGCCCAGCTCACACAGCGTTAGGAACTGGCAGGAGCCTCTGAGCTATCATCAGGTCTTTGGGAGGCAGTATAATGGCCCCCGACAATGTCCAGCTCCCAACCCCGGGAACCTGTGAATGTGTTACCTTACGTGGCAAAGAAGAACCAAGTTTTCAGATGGAATTAAGTAGATTAGCTTGGATTATCCAGGTGGGGCCAATCGCAAGGATCCCAAAAAGCCGAAGAGGGAAGCTGAAGAGAGTCAGGGAAAGATGTGCTGATGGAAACAGAGTCAGAGAAATTCCACCTTGCTGGCTGTAAAGATGGAGGGAGGGGGCCATGAGCCAAGGAATGCTGGAGACCTCTAGAAACTGGAAAAGGCGTGTGCACAGAGCTGTATTCCTTCCTGAGGGCTCTAGAATTCCTTGGCTCGAATGCCAAGGAATTCTAGAGCCCTCAGGAAGGAATACAGCTCTGTGCATACGCCTTGATTTGAAACCACCGAGGCCTGTATCAGACTTCCGAACCCCAGAACTGTAAGACTGTTACAAAGCTATGCTGCTTTCAGCCACTAAATCTGTGCTAATTTGTGGCTGAAGCAATAGGAAACTAAAGGGAGGTCCAGTCCCTTGTGTGAGATTCTGAAAGCTGGGAGCCCTCCCTGGCGGCTGATGATGGAGCAGCTGAATGACCTTCATGTATGTGAAAGAGAAATACCAGCAACGCCCACCGACACCTCTCTGGGCTGGTCACACCTGTGTAATGGGGATAGTGGTGAATTTAGCAGGGCTTCTTAAAAATAGATATGGGGTGCCCTAGCCAGTTTGGCCCAGCGGATAGAGCGTAGGCCTGCGGACTGAAGGGTCCCAGATTCCATTCTGGCCAAGGGCACATGCCTGCGTGCTGGTCCAGCCCGCTCAGAGGTCCACAACAGTAGGGAGCATGCAGGAGGCAGCCAATCAATGATTCTCTCTCATCATTGATGTTTATATCTCTCTCTCCCTCTTCCTTCCTCTCTGAAATCAACATATATTTAAAAACAGATAGGGGAAGGGTGAAGTGGTTGTTTTTTAGAAAGTTCCAGTAAAGCTGACAGCTGCCCCCACCTCCCACAATCTCTGTCCTGTGCGCTTCATGGAGGGCGGTGACTGGATCACTGGTGGGATGACTGTGCCGGTGCATAGCCTTACAGGGAGGTTTACAAAGCAGCAATGACCCCCAAATGGTCCAAGAACTGCTACCCTATAGTTTGCAGGGAAGAGCTTCCCCAAAGTTATTTAATTAACAAAGTTATTTAATAATTTCATGTCATAGCACTAATCACCACGGCTCGGAGCATTAGTTACTTTTATTCCTCCTTCCCCGTTGTAGTTTGACATCAGCCCTATCGATGCTGCACCCCAGTGGCCCCTGCTCCTCTCTTCTCAAGTCGTGTCCATCGCTCGCAGCCCGAGCCCCTGAGCGTCTCCCGGACCCAGGACCTCCCGCTTCGGACTCTGCCATCCCTGCAGGTGGGACGGGGTTGGGGATGGGTGCGGGAGGGAAGCAGCGCTGGGTGGGGTCACGGGAAGCAGGCTACTGTGGGGCTCCCAGATTTAGGGTGTCTGTCTGGGCTCAGTCCCGGGGTCGGTGGGGATGGGGTGAAGGAGTGAGGAAAAAGGAGGTGAATCGCTGATGAAGGACACGGAGGTGGCCTGAGCGCGGGGATGCACAGCCAGGGGGAACCCCAAGCTCAGCAGTCCTGAGGAACTCGGAAAGACCCCCGCGATGGGGAGAGGAGCATCCACGCCCTGGGACCCGGGACCCTCCCCGGCCCGCTGGG
This sequence comes from Pipistrellus kuhlii, assembly GCF_014108245.1. NCBI lineage: Eukaryota > Metazoa > Chordata > Mammalia > Chiroptera > Vespertilionidae > Pipistrellus > Pipistrellus kuhlii. The sequence goes on from NW_023425540.1 coordinate 90,312,740, forward strand.
GCCCGTCCTTACCAGGCACCGGCCGCGGTGCGTGCGCAGCGGGACCCTCCGCCCCGGGACAGAGCCGCCGCGGGTCCCTGCGCTCCTGCGCCCGGCGCCCCCGCCGGCGGCGGCCGTCACCTCAGGCTGGGGTCACGGCAGGAGCATGCGCAGTCGCGCTCGGGCCCCCATTCCTGGGCAAACTCCGCTTTCCCGGGTTTTCTCCGGGCGACGCCGAGCCGCGCCACCTGGCCAATCGGCGCGCGGGGCGGGGCCGCGGCGGCCTGTCACTCACAGCCCCCGGCGAGCGGGCGGGTTGAGCCCAGACCCCCGGCCTCCCCCAGCGTGTGACCCCGGACCCTGCCGAGGCGGCGGGAGCCCCGACTTACAGCCTCGTCACTCCGGCCTCTCCCCTTCCGCTCCTCGAAGCCGCCGGCTCCGCTCAGCGAAGCATCCTGCACCGCAGCATCCTCGGGGTCGGTCCCTCCCTCGCCCGCTGGTCCAGCCCCGCTCGGAGGTCCAGCCCCGCTCAGAGGTCCAGCCCTCGCACGTCGGTCTCTCCCACACCACTAGTCACCCCTGTCCATCGGTTCAGCACTTGCCAATAAGTTCGGGCCTCGCCCATCGGCCCAGCCTTCACCATCCGCCCAGCCCTCGTCCACGGGTCTGGCCATCACCCATCGGTCCAGCCGTCGCTCAGAGGTCCCGGCCTCACCCTCGGTCCAGCCGTCGGGCCTCGCACAGCCCCTGCACACCTGTCATTCTCCGTCCCGCCCCGTGCGGTGGGGGCGGGGATTGCTCGGTGCATGGAGCTGCTTTCGTGCACGCCCGGCAGGTGGCGGCGCGGCGGCCTCAGCATCCTCGGAGTTAACGCTCACCTAGCCGCCCAGGCGCTAAGGCCCTGCCCGCCTTCCCTCTGGCTCTCCGTGTCCCCTGCCCTTCCCGCCGCTTTCGGTCACCTTCTCCGGATCGCGGAATCCCTCCATCCACCCGCTCCCCTTCGCCGGGCGGAGGGCTGGGTCTTCTGGCTGCAAGGCCTCGTCGTGTGCGACGTGGGAAGACACTGCCACGTGGCTTTTCTCTAGGAAACTCTGGGATCAAGCCCACAACCCGGGCATGTGCCCTGAGCAGGAATCAAACCATGACCTCCTGGCTCACAGGTCCAAGCTCAACCACTGAGCCACACCACCAGGCACCTCACAAGCATTTTTTTATGTAAACTTCTGACATCTCTTTCTTTAAATTCCGAAAAGAGGTCAAAGAAGGTGACTATTTTAAAGGCTTTTAAACCATGTTGCCAAAGGATGTACATATGCTTGGGGTCAGATGCCTGGATTTATAGCCCAGTCCTGGCATTTGCTAGCTGCATGAGCAATTATCGATACTTCCCCTCTGTGTTCCTGTTTTTTGTTTTGCTTTGTTTTGTTGTCGTTAATCATCACCCAAGAATATTTTTCCATTGACTTTTATAGAATGGAAGGGAGGGGGAGAGACAGAGAGAGAAACATTGATGAGAGAGAGACACTGATTGGTTGTCTTACACATGACTAGGGGACGATGGAAGCCTGGCAAGCTCCTCTCTAGGAAACTCCACGCTCCCTTGACCCCCCTTTCCTCTGCCTCCCTCCCAACCGCCCTCCCCTGCTGGCCATCTTGTGCAGCAATATTGTGTCCACATGGGGGCAGCCACACTGAGAGCTTCTGTGCTATCCAGTTTTCTACTAGGTTGATCAGTTCCTTACAGATTTAAGAAATCTTTTTTATTCAACTCAGATTAATCCTACCACTCCACATGTGAGGGGAATAGCATTTGCATTTGTGGAGGGGTTTGGAATTATAGGTATGGAGGTCATTGGCATTAATTCAACACCCATAAGCGTTTCAAAAAAGAAATCTGTTCAGTGCAAACAGCTCAACTGTAACACAGCACAGCTGTAAAAATAGCACAGCTGCTTGGAGGCCCTGATGCAAGGTGGCCCGGGGACCAGGCCCTCTCCAGATCCAATGTTTCATCTTCAGTGTTTCTGCTCTTATTCAGCTCTAGCCAGGGAAAGGCAGTGGTCAGTGGAAAAGGAAGTGTTCTCCCTGGAGAGGTCGGGGATGGGGGTGGGATGGGGGAGGCCCGGGGGAAGGTCAATGGGGAAGAAAGGGAGACATACTACTATTTGTAATACTGTGACAATAAAATAAAATTTAAAACAACAACAACAACAACAAGACACTTCATGCAATGTGTCTCTCTCTCACATCAATGTTTCTCCCAGAACTAGAGGGGAGCTAATTTATATAGATAGAAGTCCTGCCCTGGTCTCTTGATTGGTCCATCTTCATGCAAATGATACTCCAAATCCTCAAAGTTCGATTGGTCCAAAAGGCCCTGTTCTGATTGGTCAGAATGGAGCCATTCTGATTGGTCAGTGAAGAAGCTGATGGGATATAGCTGGGCAGCTCTGATTGGATGGGGAAAACCTCAGTGCTATTGGTTGAAATAGGGTTCCAGGAACTCCTTTATAAGGGCTGGTTCAGATGGCAGAAACGAAGTACAGGCAGGCCACTCGGTTCAGAGGCAGGTAGTTCAGTGCAGGTTTCTCCCTGAAAGGCAGTTTGCATGAGAGGCCACCATGTAGAAATGGCTGCTAGACACTGTTTTTATTTTTATTATTTTATTTAAATATATTTTATTGATATTTTACACAGAGGAAGGGAGAGGGATAGAGAGCTAAAAACATTGATCAGCTGCCTCCTGCACACCCCCTACTGGGGATGTGCCTGCAATCAAGGTACATTGCCCTTGACCGGAATCGAACCTGGGACCTTTCAGTCCACAGGTCGACGCTCTATCCACTGAGCCAAACCGGTTTTGGCAAGACACTGTTTCTAAAAGTTGAGCCCAGTTAGCCATCAGAAGCCCTTCTTAGTAGGTATTTTCTTTTTCAGGGTCCACAGCTTGTTTCTAGAGTTGAATCTAATGGTCTTTTCCAATTTGAGTTTCTTATTTTTTCTTTTCTTAAAATAGAATTGTTATTGATTTCAGAGAGGAAGAGAGAGAGAGAGAGAAACAATGATGATAGAGACTCACTGATTGGCTGCCTTCTGCACACCTCCTACTGGGGATTGAGCCCACAACCAGCACAATAGGAATTGAACTGTGACCTCCTGTTTCATAGATGGATGCTCAACCACTGAGCCACACCTGCTGGGCAGAGTTGTTCTTTTTTTAAAAAAAATTATTTAAATATATTTTATTGATTTTTTACAGAGAGGAAGAGAGAGGGATAGAGAGCTAGAAACATCGATGAGAGAGTAACATCTATCCACTGAGCCAAACCGGTTTCGGCTCCCACAGATTTTTAAAGAGAGTGGAAGGAAAGGGGAGAGACAGAGAGAGAAAAACATTGATGTGGAGAGACATATTGATTGATTGGAGATAGAGCCTGCAACTGAGGTACGTGTCCTTGACTGGAATCGAACAGTCGACCCTTCTGTCCTCAGGCTGACACTGTGACCAGTGAACTAGGGCAATATTTTGTGTGTATGAGTGGTGGACTCTCTTGATTTCCCCCTCTGGTGTGTCCAAGAACCCCTGACATTGTTAACCACTGGATGCAGAGGCTGCCACCTCCACGGTGTGGCTGTTTTTCAGCCAGAGGGTATAAGCGTTTAAAAGTCGTGACTGCCAAAACCGGTTTGGCTCAGTGCGTCCCTTGGAATCAGATATTGGTGGATTTTGACAGGCTATGCCCCAGGCTTCAAGTCAATGAGTACTGGGGCCTGGTCATTGGCCGGGCCAGGGGGATTTCCTTCCGTCCGGAGCAGGGAATTCTTCCTCTAATTCAGGCCCCAATGGTGAGTCCTTTGACTGGGAGGTGTAACGTCTCCCTTCTTCCTCTCTGGCCTGGGTCCTTGTAGTTTCCCTTTCTTATCTGCCTGGGAGCTTGATTCCTGAATAGCCGCCGCTATCAAGGTTGCTTTTTTTTCAGTCTCTCCTCTGTTTCCTCCTTAGGTGCCCTGTCTAGGATGCTGAAAACCTTGTTTGCTATTTCTGTCAGCTTGGTTACATTTTTCCCCCTGCAAATCCTTCAAGCTTCTGTAGCTCTCTCCTTGTATTGGGCTGAGCCTGACCTACAAGGCTACATGGACCTTGATTTGATTTTCTGGGGCTTCAGGGTCAAAAGGAGTGTAGAACCAGGGCCAGTTTGGCTCAGCGGATAGAGCGTTGGCCTGTGGACTCAAGGGTCCCAGGTTCGATTCCAGTCAGGGGCATGTACCAGTGGGGGGTGTGCAGGAGGCAGCTGATGGATGTTTCTCTCTCATCGATGTTTCTAACTCTCTACCCCTCTACCTTCCTCTCTGTAAAAAAATCAATAAAATATATTTAAAAAAATAAATGCAGAGGCCATGGAACTGTGAACAATGCACTGCCCTGGGTGGGGTGGGGTGGGGGTGGGGTTTTTATGCTGGTGCCATTGGATGTGGCCTGACACCTGGGGGCTTTCCTGCAGGGCCATGAAGGGGGCAGGAGGCATGTCTGCAAGACAAAGACCCCTCCAGCAGGACATATATAGACAGGCTCTCTGCATGTGATTTCCAAATCAGAGTGAAGAAACATGGAGAGAACCGAAACCGGTTTGGCTCAGTGGATAGAGCGTCGGCCTGCTTACTGCAAGGTCCCATTCAGTCCCAGGTTCGATTCCGGTCAAGGGCATGAACCTTGGTTGCGGGCACATCCCCATTAGGGGGTGTGCAAGAAGCAGCTGATCGATGATTCTCTCCCATCAATGTTTCTAACTCACTATCCCCTCTTTCTTCCTCTCTATAAAAAATCAATAAAATATATTTAAAAAAAGAAAGAAAGAAAGAAAAAAACATGGAGATAGCCTGTCTATAGAGAAGCACACTTTCTCTAGGAAATGTGCTTGGTTTTCTTTGGTCTTCTGTAACACCGTGACTCTGGGGAGTCAGTTTCCAAATCCTGAGTGATGAACATGGATGAAGCTTTCCCTTCATACCCGTAGCTCCTTTGTCCCCCAAATATGGGTCAGGCTTCCAGACTTTTCCGGGCTTCGCAGCCCCCTGTGAGTTGGGATGGGGCAAGTGAGATTACACTCAGAGGCCTGTCTCATGCCAGCCCTCGCCAACCCCCTTAGGCGGTTGTATATGGTTCATGGTTTATGGCATCTGTAAAATGGGAGTAGTCCGGGAAACAGGTTCTGCAAGGCAGGACAGATAAGAATGGAGTTTATTGCTCAGCCGACATGGCTCAGTAGTTGACCATCGACCTATGAACCAGGCAGTCACAGGTTCAATTCCTGGTCAGGGCACATGCTCGGGTTGTAGGCTCAATCCCCAGTAGGGGGAGTGCAAGAAGCAACTGATCCATGATTCTCTCTTATGGATGTTTCTAACTCTCCCTCTCCCTTCCTTCCTCTCTGAAATCAATAATAAAAAAGTATATATATATATATATATATATATATATATATATATAATCTTAAAAAAAAAAAGAATGGAGTTTATCAGCAAGCAAGAGTGTGCATCAGAATGCAGATTACTGGCACAGATTCAGATAGCTAGCGCCCCCCCCCCCCCAATGTCTTATTTTTCCCTTCACTGGAACTGGAGAGTGGTCAGCATTCCTGAAAAAAACTCCCAGAAGGGGTCAGGGTCAGGTTCAGGTGCAGCAACCATATCAAAACGTGTCATGGGCCGAAACCGGTTTGGCTCAGTGGTAGAGCATCATTCTGCGTTCTGAAAGGTCCCAGGTTCGATTCCAGTCAAGGGCATGTACATTGGTTGCGGGCACATCCCCGCTAGGGGGTGTGCAAGAGGCAGCTGGTCGATGTTTCTCTCTCATCAACGTTTCTAGCTCTCTATCTCTCTCCCTTCCTCCTCTCTGTAAAATATCAATAAAATATATTTAAAAAGAAAAAAACAAAAACAAAAACGTGTCATGGTGAAGCATCCATCTTATATAAAAACTGCTGTTTGAAATTTCAACCCTGCTCTTTGGCTTCTGTAAATTCTTGCTTGCTAAGACTACTCCCACTTCAGAGAAAGCCACTAAACCTTCCCCAGACAAGGTTATCAGTGTTCGCCCCAGGCCAGGCCTCTGGCTGAGGTCTCAAGGTCCCAGCACACAATGTTAAAATATGTTCAAATATGTACACAGATAATAATTTAATAAAAAATTAATTATTTTTTTTTTTAAAAAAAGGTCCCAGCACATACAGGCTCTTTAAGAACTTGCGAAAGGGCTGGAAACACTCCATATTTGGGAGACAAAGAAGGTGAAAACATACAAATAGGGAAAATTCCTGCATGTTGGGGCCCAGAATTTGAGAGACATTTTTCTCTGCACCTGCACATAATAAATGTAACTCCATCTCTCTAAGTATTGCTTTGTTCTTCCTCGGTTTTCTGTAACTGATAGATCCTCCCTTCCTCCAACTGATGGACAGAGAATGACGTAAACTCCACCTGCAGCATGGACATTCCTGAGCACCTAACAGGGCACCTTCTATGGACTGCCCATTGAACCGCCAATAAGCACCTGCCAAATACCCTAAGCCCCTAATTTAAAAAATATATATATTTTAATGATTTTTTACAGAAAGGAAGGGAGACGGCTAGAAAGTCAGAAACATCAATAAGAGACAAACATTGATCAGCCGTCTCTTGCACACCCCCTATTGGGGATGTGCCCGCAACCAAGGTACATGCCTGTAAGGTTTGAGGCCAAGGAGTTTTAAAGTAAAGTTTATTCCCCAGTAATGAACGGGACTCTTTAAGGAGGTAGAGAAATCAGAATTGAAGGAGTTGGGAGGGGGGATGGACCCAGCCGGGCTGCCACCTGGACATGGAGGATCAGCAGCATGGGGCTGGTCTGGGGGTCCTTTTTAAGGGAGGAACAAGAATAGGTTGGACCCAGGGCAGAACAGAAAGAGGTGGGCTCCAGACACTTTGGCACGTGCTGATTGATGGCTCAATGTCTTGGAGATGTCTCTGTGACAGGTGCCAGTAATGTCATAACTCCGCCCACCAGTTGGGAGGAGGGAGAACCTTATAATGCCCTTGACTGGAATCGAACCTGGGACCGTTGAGTCCGCAGGCCGAGGCTCTCTCCACTGAGTCAAACCGGTTACGGCCTAAGCCCCTAATTTCTAAGTCCCTAGGTCCTTCATCATGTGTCTTACATGAAACCACCAATCAGAGTGCCCTAAACCTCCTCCCTTCCTTTTCCTCTCCTCAAGAGGCGTGTTCACCCCGGCAGTGTGCTCTTTTCTTCTCGGAAGGCAGCCTGGCAGAGGAATTCTCCACCAACACAGCCTGTCTCCTGGGGCCCCGTCTCCGACCCCTCTGTTTCATCTTTCAGCAACAACGGGTCTGTTCTAAAAATGCTTTCCTTTCCTTTGAGTAATGGGCCCACCTAGACCTGTTTCATCCTCCAGTTTCCAGGGTCTGCAAGAAAACTTCTCATCTATCATTCATCAGACAGATGTGGCTCTGTTCTTATCACATGCCCTTCCCTGCTAACATCAGGGCTGGAGGTAGTGGCGCTGGGTCTCAAAGGACCCCGAATCCTGGGATAAAGAGTCTGGTTCTGGAAGAGTCAGGCACACAGTATGCACTCAATAAATGTGTATTTAATTCATTTTTATTTTGCTCCGAAGTTGACGTTGTTCATTATGAAAATGTAAACTGTGTATAGCATGCTGCTTCACACATTCCCTGGGAAGGTGGAGCCTTCTCCTTCTGGCCAGGGGCTTGGAAAGGCTTCCTGCCAATGCATTCTCTAGGTCTTGTTTTCACAGGGCCTGCAAAAGAGGGCGAGCATGCCAGGCAGGGCCCAGAGCTGACAATGGGAGGAGGGTCTGGGCAGTCAGTGTGAGGGGCAGCCAGACCTCCAGGCCAATGCACTACCTTCTCAGACCTGAACTGTGCCTCCCTCAAACCACCCCCAGCCCTCCCTCTTACTCGTGGGCAGCCCCATCCCCATCCCTAGCCAGCCCCAGACCTCCCCAGATGCTAATCCCAGGCTTGCTCTGACCTTATTTCAACATAGTATGCAGAGTGCGCATATGAGTACAAAGCCCACGGCTAGCACAATGGCAGCAGCCCCCTTTCCCAGGACATTCAGAGTTATAGAACCGGTTTCCTATATGGAGGAAGAAAGAGGCAGGTCATCCACAGAAATCTGCTCTGCACCTCACCATAAACCAGCTGCTTATATTGGGTAGAAGGACAAAGATTACATGGGGAAGTAGGCAAGGGTATGCCAAGTGGGCAGTTTGCAGGTAACACAGGCTGGAGATTTGCCAAGGCCTGCGGTATGCACAGGCTGGGGGTCTTCAAAGGGCTGTGATATGCAAAGGGCTGGAGGCTCTAGTTGCCATGACAATAGGCAGCCCCCTGTAGTGAGCAACTGATGGCCTCAGAGTCCCCCTTGGCACTTGGCCCTCTGGGTCCTGCCACCTCATAGGTCATGGGGGGGATGGGCTGCATTTCCAGGTGACTTCCAGCCAGGCTAGAAGGCTCTCTCTTTAATCAGAACAAAACAATCATGGTAACAGAGCATGATTAATATTTCTTACAGCCCTAGCTGGTTTGGCTCAGTGGATAGGGTGTTGGACTGTAGACTGAAGGGTCCCAGGTTCAATTCTGGTGAAGGGCACATGCCTGGGTTGTGGGCTCGATGCCCACTGTGGGGCATGCAGGAGGCAGCCGATCAATGATTCTCTCTCATCATTGATGTTTCAATCTCTTCCTCCCTCTCCATTCCTCCTTGAAATCAATAAAAATATTTTTAAAAAAGAAAAGAAAAATAAATTGGGCTCTAACTTCGCAGAAACTAAGTTTGTTCTGCAAGCCGAAGCTTTGCAAAAACATCTTCCCCTTGAGAACATCTTACATGAACTTCTGAGACTACAACTCTCGCACAGCCCTGATACTTGGGTCAACAGAAGCCCCCGGCAGCCCAGCCCAGACACAAGTGACCCGAAGCCACCTGCAGCTCTCCCTGAGCACACAGAAAGCCTACTCCCTCCCCCACTCACTGCTGACTTCTTTCTCACTCAGCCTCTCTGCACCCAGATGCCTTGAATAAATATAATTTTGACTACACTGAGCCTTGAGTCGAAGGTGACCAGAAGTCCCGCTTTTGGCGGGACAGTCCCGCCAAAAGTGGGATGTCTGGTTACCTTACTTGAGTCGGTTCTGTGTGACCCTGGCCCAACTCAGAACCTTTCCACCTATTTGCCCCATCACCTGAGAACTCCTGGCATGTAGCTTGAGATGCCCCCCCATGTGTCCTGGGGTCTTAGCCCAGGGGGAATCACTGGGCTCCCTTATAGGCCCTTAGTTGTCCTGGGTGCACCCTGTCCATGGGGAAATGACCAGATTCCTGTGTTTGGCCCATTAACTGGTCGCTGGGCATGGCCAGGTCTGGCTGAATCTCACCAAAGCCATTAAGAATGCTTTTTCCGCCATCTTCTCAAGGAAGCAGAGCTCACACCTGTGGGGAGAACACCACAAGTCACCTTCCCACACACTCCAATTCCCCCAGGGCCTCTGGGCTCTGCTCCTGCAAGGCAGAAGCCAGGTCCCAACCTCACAGGGACCTGCCTACAGGGGTCACCTGGACAACAGGAGAGCTGAGGGTTAATTGCCCTGGAGCGGGCCCACTCTCTGGGCGTGGGGGGACAGGGCTCTGTCTGTGGAGGCCCAGGGTCTGGCTTTGCCTTGGGCTCAGGAGTCTCCTCTGCAGGCCTGGGGGGAAGCTCACCTATCCTATCCCCATTGTTTTTGGGCTCCCCAGACAGCGTGGAGCTTCTCCTTGTAGGAGACATGGCTCTATGGTACCTCTTCATAGAAAAGAAACAGCGTATGGCCAGAGCAAACAGGATGTGGTAGGGGAGGCGGGGAGAGGATATGAGAGCTGGGCTCCTGGCTGGTAGCACATTTTCCAGGAAGAATCCTTAGACAAAGGGAGGTGGAGACAACTAGAAAAGGCCTCAACCAATGGAAACAAACAAACAAACAAACAAACAAACAAACTGTGAGTTTCTCCCTCCCCCCAACTGGTGGGCGGGAGTTATGACATTACTGGCATCCATCACAGAGACATCCCCAAGACTTTGAACCCCAAATCAGTGCATGCCAAAGTGCCCTGGCGCCCACCCCTTCCTGTTCCGCCCTGGGTGCACCCCTTTCCTGTTCCTCCTCTTAAAAAGACCCCCAGGCCCGTCATGTGTTGCCATCCATGGATGCAGCCCGTAATGAGTCCCGCTCATTTCTGGGGAAAGATTTTACTTTAACATATGTTGGTGGTCAATTTCCAGAGCCTCAAACCTTACACACACACACACACACACACACACACAGACACACAGACACACAGACACACACAGACACACACAAAAAACAACAACAACAAACAAAACACACACACACACACACACACACACACAAACACCTTCACAAAAAATATATACACCAATAGGAGACAATAAGAACTTGAGACCTATGGATAGAATGCAAACTCCATGTACTCAGCAAACACCTGGAGGAGGGATTTCACACAATGGAATAAACACTGCCTGTGCCAGCTAATTCAGGGGCTGCACCAGCAGACACCTGCTCTCCAGAAAGTTTTAAAAGTCCCATTTTCGCCAGACTTCTGTCTCCGAGTCCGTTACTGGAATTCAGACGGGCGAGCCTTCCTCACCCGGTCTCCTTACCCACCTTGGGAAAGTGTTGTCTGAGGGAGCTCCTGTGGCCACCGGCCCAGGCTCTGCCCCACCTCCTGCCCATCCCCTTCAGCACCCTCCGGCTGTACCCCAAGACCTTCAAAACCCAGGCTTGGCTCCTGGGTCCCTGGGCCCCTGTCCTCTGCTCCCTGGGTCATATGGGGATGCTCACCAGCTGCCCTGTCCACCAGGTATTGCATTTGGCTGCTCAGAATTCCTGACACCCCTCCACCCCAGCTCACAACTCCCAGCAGGACCCATGGCTAAGAACCTGCCATGGGACAAACCTGGGGAGGACCTGAGGGGAGTGGTTATCTGACAGGTGACAGTGGGGTGAGGGGTGGCCTCCTGGGTACAGAGAGGGACAGCTGGGGTCCTTGACCCACTGACACTCCCTGCCCAACTCCCCGCACACATCCGAAGGCACACCTTCCAAGGCCAGGCCCTCACCCTTTGTCCTCAGTCGCCCCTTCTAGAAGGAAGAGCTGAGTCCTGCATGCAAATCATTTCCCTGCTGTACCTGGGCCTCCCTTGGCTGAGGACCCCGTTCCCTGAGGCTAAGGCTGCCGCCCTGTTCCGGATCACAAGCCCCCTCCCTGGTGGACTCCCCCCTCTTGGAGAATCAGCTCTCCTTCCCGGTGCCCCTGCCCCTCACCCTGCTCTCACCTTCAGAAAGAGACGGACCGCTATCCTGCTCTAGTGTATCTAGAGTCAGAAATATAATAGCTGAAAGTTTTGTACTTGGGTGTGGTAGGAAATGACATCAAAGATTCCATAATTCTGAGTCATCTGTAGCTGACTGTAATTGATTGTGTTGAGGGTGTGTGTTTGTATAATAGAAAGACTGCTTTTACTTAACAGTTTGCTTTTTCTATTTATCTTTTTTGTGAAATGTTTACAGGATCTACTTCTCATCTGTATGTTAAACTGCTAAGACCTACACATTCAAAATTAAGGAGACTTCTTTTTTTTTTTTTTTAAAAATAAATCTTTATTGTTCATATTATTACAAATGTTCCTCATTTCTCGCCCCCCCCCTCCATAGCTTCCCTCCACCAGATTCCCACCCCACCCTCTGCCCTTTCCCCACCCCACATTGTCCTCATCCACAGGTGCATAGTTTATGTTCAGTCTCTTCCCACACCCCCCACTCCTTTTTCCCCCGAGAATGGTCAGTTCACTTCCCTTTCATACCTCTGATCCTATTATATTCATCAGTTAATATTGTTCATCAGATTTTTTTTTAATTCCCTTGGTTTTTAGATTCACTTGTTGATAGTTACATATTTGCTGTTCATAGTTTTTATCTTTATCTACTTTCGTTTCCGAAAGAACCCCTTCTGGTTTGGCGGTGATGAACTCCTTTAGCTTTTTTTTTATTTGTGAAGCTCTTTATCTGGCCTTCAATTCTGAGTGATAGCTTTGCTGGGTAGATTATTTTTGGCTGTAGGTTCTTGCTATTCATCACCTTGAATATTTCTTGCCATTCCAGTCTGGCCTGCATGGTTTCTGTTGAGAAATCAGCTGACAATCGTTTAGGTGCTCCTTTATAGGTAACTACCTGCTTTTCTCTTGCTGCTTTTAATATTGTCTCTCTGTCTTTTGCTCTTGGAATTTTAATTATGATGTGTCTTGGTGTGGTCCTCTTTGGATTCCTTTTGTTTGGAGTTCTGTGCCCTTCCTGGACTTGTAAGTCTAATTCTTTCCCCAGGTGGGGGAAGTTTTCTGTCACTATTTCTTTCAGTATGTTTTCGATATCTTGCTCTCTCTCATCTTCTGGGACCCCCATAATTCTGGTGTTGGTTCGCTTGAAGTTGTCCCAGAGGTTTCTTACATTATCTTCAACTTTCTGGATTCTTTTCTCTTCTTGCTTCTGCGGAGGAGTGTCTTCTGGCTCTTTATGTTCCAAATCTTTGACTTGATTCTTGCAATCTTCCATTCTGTTTTTAGGACTCTGTATAACATTTTTTATTTCAGACAATGTATTCTTTATTTCTTGTTGATCCTTTATTATTTTCTTGTTGATCCCTTATGAGTTCTTGTTGATCCCTTTTCATATACTCATAGGTCTTACCGACCTTTTCTAGGAAATTCTTGAAAAACCTTATAAGTGTGGTTTGGAACTCTATATCTAGTCGCTTCTTTCCCTCCATTTCTTTTGTTTGTGATCTGTTTCCCTGTCTCGGCATTTTCACAGCTTCCCTGAGTTAGTAGGGTGGCTTTGTGTGCTAAGGTGTCCTATATGGTTCAGTGAGTCAGCCTCCCAGGTACCTGAGGTGGACAGTCTTGGTGTAGCCCTTTGTGGGCTGTGTGTGCAGTCTTGTTGTTAAACCTTGCTTGCTGTTGGTATCACTGGGAAGTGTTGATCTCCAAGCCAATTGGCTATGAGGATCAGAAGTGTCTCAGTTAGGAGGGTTTCTGTATTCCACTTGAATGGGGCGGAGTCTCGGGGTGGCACAGACAAGCTTTGTTGAATCCCTCACAACTGGTTGCAGGCGCACGCACCTCTTTGGTATAGGCGCAGACAAGCTTTAGATTCATGTCTGTCACTCCCTAGGAAAGTCCCATTTGCTACGATTGAGAAAGCTAGCCACTGGAAGGGCTTCTGTGCTCCGCTTGGAAGGGGCAGAGTCTCGGGTGGTGCAGACAAGCTTTATTCAGCCCCTCCCTATGAGGGTCTGGTTTCTGAGTCCCGCAGTAATGGCCTCTGGCTTCACACACCTCCTAGAGATCTCTGCCCACTGCCTGACAGTCTGGCCTCTCCCTGCGCATTAGCTGTCCGCCCTCTCTGCGCGCAGCAGGTAAGTCAGCAGTGAACTCAGCCCGCCCTCTCCGTGCTCCACTATCAAGCCGGCAGCGAACTCTGTGGCTGCCTTTTCGCACGCACAGTTCTCTGCACCTTCACAGTTCCTGAGGTTCAGCGTGCTGTCTTTCTCCTTCCCAGATGGTAGAGCCAAGGAGACTTCTTTTTGCCACTTTAACTATATTTAAGTGTGTGGTCTATGATTCAGTGGCACTAGTTACATTCTGTCAGACCCAGCAAGAGCCCAGCCAGGGCTCCGGAGCTCTGCGTTGTTCTGAGTCCCTATAATTCTTCTAAATTCTTCCTGACTGTGCCAGGGCAGTTCCAGAACTGTTGGGGTCTTAGTCCAAATCCTCCTTTATCCTCCGCTCACTAGATAGAGATGGTGGGTCTGAGCCCCTCTGCCTAGGGACAGGGCCTTCTTGGACACTGGGGCTTAGACGGAGAAGCCACGAGAGGGTAAGAGCATATTGCAGAAGCCAGTAGCCATATAGCCGTCAGACAAAACAGTTCTTCACAGCAAAGTTCATACAGACAGGCAGCCGGACACCAGCTGGTTAACATGGACATCTTTCCCACAAAGCAGCATTAGTCTCTGTCCTCACAGCTGTTATCTGAGCAGCTGCGTGCTGCCTCCTACACTCACTGCCTCACATCGTAGGGGTCGGTACCTAAGCTCTCAGCCTCAGCAGCTTCTCCTGTCTTCCCTGCCCAGCACACTGGCTGTTCTCTGTAGCTTCACGTAGTAACCACCTCCGAGCTTCTCTCCCAGCACACTGGCTGGTTAACATGGTGGCCATATCTGAGCCCTCTATGAGCTCTCAGCTTTACATTGTGGCAGTACCAGCTCTCAGCTCTATCTGAGCTCTGTAGCCTTTTCCCTTCTGAGCCTACTCTTCTCCCACTCGCTGGTCTGTAACCTGTATATTACTCCAAAGACAAAGGAGGCTAGTTGCCAATGTTATGCCCAGATTTCAAGATCCCCAAGGCCACCAGGGAGCCGAGTCTGATGCAAAAGCAAAGAGCCTTTATTCAAGCTTGAGCCTGGTCTCTCCTCCTCTTCCGAAGCAGCGGCAGGATGCAAAGAGAGCCTCAGGACCAGCTTTTACCTCCCAAGTCACTCAACAGGGTCGCTCTGGAGACTTCACCAACCAGTTTCTTGGGGAAATCATGCTGCTGCGACCATCATCCAGCCCACTACTAACAAAGCCCGCTCTCCTGTGAATCTCCGACCCTGAGACCCTCAGCAGCCGAATTCACAGTGTGTCCTGGAAGACTGGTCCTGGTGGAGACCGAGATCTGCTTCCCTGGAAGACTTACATTCATGGCCAGTGGATCTTACCTGGCAAGATAAGATCCAATTCTCTACTCCAGAAGAAGCTCGGGTTTTCAAATTCCTTTTTATATGTCTTGTCTCCTCACCATAGTCCTCTTACAAGCAACTAACAATGAATACACCAAGGTAGGTTCCTGGTCCTTTTCAGGTAAAACAGGCCTAGGATGATGAGAGAGTAATCAATTCTCCTCTCTGGGATGGCAAACCCTCCAGGGTCACTCTCTGTTTTGATGCCTGTGCGGCCATGGTCCCGGGGTGGTCTAGCTGCAGTGGGTGGCATCGGAGCTATGCCACCAACCACAAATATCTATGTATGAAATACCACCAGAAAGGGGTCCCTGACAACATAGGGGAGTTTGACTGTCCATATTGGCCGTGCTCCCACTACCACTCTGGTGCTTTATGTAGCCCGCTAGTGAACCTCAAAAACCCACTCCCCGACTATGAGTACCTGAGTGCCTAACTCTGTGCCTTACATGGACCATACACTAAGCCACCAGTCAGAGCCCGCTGAGTACCCATAACCCCATCCCTTCCCCTTCCTCCCCTCAACAGGAGTGCTCACCTCTGCACAGGTTGCTGCTCTCCCCTTGCGAGACAGCCCGGCAGGTTTCTCCTCTCATAAAGCCTGTGTCACCTGGTTTTCAGTCTCCAACTTCTCTTTCCGTATGCACCCCAACCAGGGATGGAACTCACCACCTAGGGATGTGCCCTGACTTTATTTGAGCCCTCAGCCTTTTGATGCAAGGGGTGACACTCCAACCAACTGAGCCACCCAACCAGGGCCTGTGTCATATCCTTTATAATAAACTAATGATCTAGCCTAAACCGGTTTTGCTCAGTGGATAGAGCGTCTGTCTGCGGACTGAAAGGTCCAGGTTCGATTCCGGTCAAGGGCATGTACCTTGGTTGCAGTTACATCCCCAGTAGGGGGTGTGCAGGAGGCAGCGGGTCCATGTTTCTCTCTCATTGATGTTTCTAGCTCTCTATCCCTCTCCCTTCCTCTCTGTAAAAAATCAATGAAATATATTTAAAAAAAAAAAAAAAACCACACACACACACACACACACACACACGCACACAAAACTAATGATCTAATAAGTGAACCATTTACCTGTGTTCTGTGAGCCCTTCTAGGAATTTATTGAACCCAAGGAGAAGATGCGGGAATCCCTGGAAAGAAATTTGTGGGTAACCTGGCACCCATTATCTGGGACTGGCTTTTGAAGTTGGGGCAGATTGGTGGGACTGAATCCCTCACTTGTGGGGTCTTCAATAGCTCCTGTTGGTGTCAGAATTGAGTTAAATCAGAGGAAACAAAGTCGGTGACCCAGAGAACTAGAAACAGGTTGGTGGGGGAAATGGCACACAGCTGGGATGTGGCTGTGAGTGCTGTAGAGGAGAAACAGAATTGGCTTTTCTTTTCCAGGCCCTGAGGAGGCCCCAGAAGAACCAGTGGCCCTGGGTCTGAAAGATGAATCAGGTCAGGCAGCCTGGGGAAGGGCCAGGTGGGGGCTGCTGGGGTATGGGGAGGCTGGGTCTCAAAGGACCCAGAATCCTGGGATAAAGAGTCTGGTTCTGGAAGAGTCAGGCACACAGTATGCACTCAATAAATGTGTATTTAATTCATTTTTATTTTGCTCCGAAGTTGACTTTGTTCATAATGAAAATATAAACTGTGTATAGCATGTTGCTTCACACATCCCCTAGGAAGGTGGAGCCTTCTTCTTCTGGCCAGGGGATTGGAAAGGATTCCTGTCAATACATTTTCTGTTTCTTGTTTTCTTGGGCCTGCAAAAGAAGGCAGGCATGTCAGACAGGGCCCGGAGCTGACAATGGGAGGAGGGTATGGACAGTCAGTGTGAGGGGCAGCCAGACATCCAGGCCAATGCAGGGCCCCACTACCTTCTCAGATCTGAACTGTACCTCCTTCAAACCATCCCCAACTTTCTCTCTTACACATATGCAGCCCCCATCCCCAGTCCCTGCCAACCTCAGACCAAGCTTGCTCTCACCTTTCTCCAGCAGTAGATTCCAATTGCTGTGATTGCTGTGATTGCCACTATCACCAAGCCCACGGATAGCAGAACTGCAGAGATCCCTGTTGCCCCTGCCACAAAGTTCACACCTCCCATTCCCTATATGGAGGAAGAAAGGGGAAGGGTGACCTGTGAGCCCAGGCTCACCCCCCAGGATAGAGACAGTGAGGGGACTGTGGGCTCAGGGTCCCAGATGACAGGATGGGTGGAACCAGAGGGAAGAATGGCCCCATCCACTGAGCTGACGAGATGCTGGCTCTGCTCCCACCTCTGTAGTGAGCAACTGGTGGCCTCAGGATGGCCCTTGGCCCTCTGGGCCTTGCCACCTCATAGGTCATGGGGATGGCACTCTCCAACCCCTGGGCTGGAGGGAGAAAGCAAGTGGCCAGTGGAACTGCTCACAGGGTGAGCCAGGCTCACTGCAGAGGGTCTTTCAGGCTCTGGAGGAGGTGGCCCTTCTGACACCCCAGCAGGGGATGGAGGCTGAGGGGTCCCTGTGTAACCTGACAATCAGTGGGTCCCTGCTGCTTTCACTCCTTGGGCCAATGAGGCAGAGACAGGATGGAATCACTGTGAGCATTAATTCCAATACTGCTGGCAGTGTCAGTGAGCAGCAGGTCATCCACAAATACCTGCTAAACCAGCTGCTTATATTGGGTAGAAGGACAAAGATTACATGGGGAAGTAGGCAAGGGAATGCCAAGAGGGCAGTTTTCAGGTAACACAGGCTGGAGATTTGCCAAGGCCTGCAGTATGCACAGGCTGGGGGTCCTCAGAGGCCTGGGGAAATGGGACGGACTCAGGCTCTGGTTTCCACCACCAGGTTGTTAATCTTCCCATGACAATAGGCAGCTCCCTGGTGGGGAGGATGGGCTGCATTTCCAGGTGAGCTCCCAGCCATGTGCCTTCTTTCATCAGAACAAAACAATCACGGTTATCAGAACATGGTTAATATTTCTTACAATTTCAGTTGGTCCCCAATATTCTATTTCTGCCCCATCACCTGAGAACTCCTGGCCTGTAGCTTGAGATGTCCCCCACCCCATGTGTCCTGGGGCCTCAGACCAGGGGGAAGCCCTGGGCCCCCTTAAAGGCCCTTAGTTGTCCTGGGTGCACCCTGTCCATGGGGAAATGACCAGATTCCTGTGTTTGGCCCATTAACTGGTCGCTGGGCATGGCCAGGTCTGGCTGAATCTCACCAAAGCCATTAAGAATGTTTCCGCCATCTTCTCAGGGAATCAGAGCTCACACCTGTGGGGAGAACACCACAAGTCACCTTCCCACACACTCCAATTCCCCCAGGACCCCTGGGCTCTGCTCCTGCAAGGCAGAAGCCAGGTCCCAACCTCACAGGGACCTGCCTACAGGGGTCACCTGGACAACAGGAGAGCTGAGGGTTAATTGCCCTGGAGCGGGCCCACTCTCTGGGCCTGGGGGGACAGGGCTCTGTCTGTGGAGGCCCAGGGCCTGGCTTTGCCTTGGGCTCAGGAGTCTCCTCTGCAGGCCTGGGGGGAAGCTCACCTCCCCAATCTACCCTTATGCCTCTGAGCTCCCCAATTGGCTGGGGCTTCTCGTTGTGGGAGACATGCTCTAAGATTCATCTTCATAGAAAGGAAACAGCATATGGCCAGAGCAAACAGGATGTGGGAGGGGAGGAGGATATGAGAGCTGTGCTTGTGGCTTGTATCGGGTCTAGTAATAATAATTAATGTCGTTTTTTAACATTCGTTTAAAATCTTGCTTGGCATTGACTTGTATTGACATAACTTTCAAACACGTGGTATCTACAGAACGTGTGAAGTGCAATTAAAAAGTTTTGCTTGAAAAAGTTTGTGTTTGGTTTGGTTTTTGTTGCAAAACTAGGGCTAAGAAGATGGCGGATGAAGAGCATATTCGGCACTGCATGCTTTACGAGTTCCAATTAGGAAGAAAAGCAAGTGAGGCTGCAAAAAACATCTGTAGTGCTCTTGGTCAATATGCAGTTAGCGCCAGAAAATGCCAGCGTTGGTTTGAGAAATTTCGCGAGGGAAATTTTTCGTTAGATGACAAGAGTGGTCGAGGCCGTGTGTCCAATTTTGATCAAGAAGCTCTTCAAGCTCTTTTGGTGCAAAATCCTCAAATTACCCAACAAGAGCTTGCGACAACTTTAAATTGTTCACAAAAAACAATTTCCAATCAATTGCGTGCACTTGGCAAAGTCCAAAAGTTTGGAAAATGGGTTCCTCATGAGTTGACCGACAACAACCGTAATCAAAGAGTCACAATTTGCAGTTCGCTCCTCTCTCGTCAAAACCATTTGCCGTTTTTAGAGCAAATTGTTACCGGAGATGAAAAATGGGTGCTGTATGTTAATTTGAAAAGGCGGCCTCAATGGTTGGACAAAAATGAGGCTCCGCAGCCCACGCCAAAACCTGACTTGCATGCGAAAAAGGTGATGTTGTGTGTTTGGTGGAATTTTAAAGGAATTCTTCATTATGAACTTTTACCATCTAACCAAACCATTACAAGTGCAGTGTATAGTGCCCAATTGGAAAGGTTAGCCCAAGCTTTAAGAGAAAAAGAACCCGCGCTGATTAATTGGAAGGGCGTAATTCTTCACCATGATAACGCACGACCGCATACAGCAAGAATCACTGCTGAAAAACTGCGCCAGTTGGAATGGGAAGTTCTCCCTCAACCTGCATATTCTCCTGATATTGCCCCTTCCGATTACCATTTGTTTCGTTCTTTGCAAAACTTTCTTCTTGGAAAAAAATTTAATAATGAAGAATGCCTCAAAAATGCATTGACCAAATTTTTTGCATCAAAATCACAAGAATTGTACAACAGAGGGATTAAAATGCTTCCTGAGCGTTGGGCACAAGTAGTAGAAAACAACGGCAGCTATATTGTTGATTAAATTTTGTTGTATTGTTTAAATAAATTCGATTTTAAAAAAGTATGAGAAAACGACATTAATTATTACTAGACCTAATAGCACACTTTCCAGGAAGACTCGTTCGACAAAGGGAGGTGGAGACAACTACAAAAGGCCTCATCCAATGGAAAAAAACAAACAGACCCACTAGGAGACCATAAGACCTGGGGCCCTATGGGATAGAATGCAAACTCCATGTACTCAGCAAACATCTGGAGGAGGGATTTCACACAATGGGATAAACACTGCCTGTGCCAGCTAATTCAGGAGCTGCACCAGCAGACACCTGCTCTCCAGAAAGTTTTAAAAGTCCCATTTTCGCCAGACTTCTGTCTCCGAGTCCGTTATTGGAATTCAGACAGGTGAGCCTTCCTCACACGGTCTCCTTACCCACCTTGGGAAAGTGTTGTCTGAGGGAGCTCCTGTGGCCACCGGCCCAGGTTCTGCCCCATCTCCTGCCCATCCCCTTCAGCACCCTCCGGCTGTACCCCAAGACCTTGAAAACCCAGGCTTGGCTCCTGGGTCCCTGGGCCCCTGTCCTCTGCTCCCTGGGTCATATGGGGATGCTCACCAGCTGCCCTGTCCACCAGGTATTGCATTTGGCTGCTCAGAATTCCCGACACCCCTCCACCCAGCTCACCGCTCCCTGCAGGGCCTATGGACAAGAACCTGCCATGGGACAAACCTGGGGAAGTCCTGAGGGGGGGGAGGGTCATCTGACAGGTGACAGTGGGGTGAGGGGTGGCCCGCTGGGGACAGAGAGGGACAGCTGGGGTCCTTGACCCACTGACACTCCCTGCCCAACTCCCCCCACACATCCGAAGGCACACCTTCCAAGGCCAGACCCTCACCCTTTGTCCTCAGTCGCCCCTTCTAGAAGGAAGAGCTGAGTCCTGCATGCAAATCATTTCTCTGCTGTACCTGGGCCTCCCTTGGCTGAGGACCCTGTTCCCTGAGGCCAAGGCTGCCGCCCTGTTCCGGATCACGGCCCCCTCCCTGGTGGACTCCCACCTCTTGGAGAGGCAGCTCTCCTTCCCGGTGCCCCTGCCCCTCACCCTGCTCTCACCTTCAGGAAGAACCAGCCGCTCTCCTGCTGCTCTGGCTGGTCTGACCCAGAAGCAGACTTGGGACTTTCCTTCCAGCTCTGCGCTGCCGTGTACCCAGTGGTTTCCCTGAAATCATGTGACTTTTTTTCTGAGGTTTTTAAGTTTCATTTTAGTTTGTTTCCCTTTCACTTCCCTGACGAAAAAGCAGTCAACACATAGCCTTTAGGGAGTCAACTAAAGACAACTGAGGGTGAGGGTCAGAGGGAGAAAATTGATTCCTGGGCAGGCTTTCGGCATGGCTGGTAGAGGAGAAATACACTGAGTGGCCAGATTTTTTTAATCGCTGAACGCATAATAATCTGGCCACTCAGTGTATATCATATATAATAATTCTATATAATAAAAGGCTAATAAGCAAATTGTTCCCTCAACCAAGAGTTCAACCAGCAGGCAGGTCAGCCAACCACCCATGTCTCCTTCCCCTGGCCAGGCTGGCCAGGCTGGCCAGACCCCCGTTCCCCATGCACAAATTCATGGACTGGGCCTCTAAGGTGTGTATATATCTTCTATATTAATAAAAATGTAAATGTTCATTTGTTCAAAATCTTAAATCTCTGAAAGTTCTTCACCGATTGCTTTGAAATTTTGACGTAAAGTTGCATTTGAATACGCAAGTGTTTTTACATACCTTATACCTACTATTGTATAGATGTCACACCTGTGACAGGTAAAAAAACAACAACAAAAAAACAACACAGCGCTATCTATTGGACATAAAAGCAACACAGGCTATACTAAATATTTTATGATTCCCTGAAACCAGTTTGGCTCAATGGATAGAGCGTTGGTCTGCAGACTGAAAGGTCCTTGGTTTGATTCTGGTCAAGGGCATGTACAATACATTGGTTGCGGACATATCCCCAGTAGTGGGTGTGCAAGAGGCAGCTGGTCAATGTTTCTCTCTCATCGATGTTTCTAGCTCTCCGTCTTTCTCCCGTCCTCTCTGTAAAATATCAATAAAATATATTAAAAATAAATAAATAAATAAATCATTTTAGAAAAAAAATATTTTAGGATTCCATTTCAATGTTTCCGATTTATGATCCATTTACCGACAACAACCGTAATCAAAGAGTCACAATTTGCAGTTCGCTCCGAATTTCCAATTTCACGATACCATTTCAATGTTGATAATGATTCAAGATTTGTGCTTAGAAATCGCTACCAAAGTTCTCAATCAATTGGGAATGCCATCACCAAATCCATCTGCTGCTGCTTCATTCGATGGAGAATTGCGTAGTGAACAAAATTACAACATGGGTGACCTTTTGTCATATGTGCAATCAAATATTCCTAAACTAACACTTGAACAAAAAGGCATTTACGATCAAATAATGCAAACTGTCAATAATGGGGTTGGAGAAATCTTTTTAGATGCGCCAGGAGGAACTGGTAAAACGTTCCTAATTAGATTGATTCTGGCAGCAACTGGATCCCAAAATGACATAGCCT
This sequence comes from Pipistrellus kuhlii, assembly GCF_014108245.1. Lineage (NCBI taxonomy): Eukaryota > Metazoa > Chordata > Mammalia > Chiroptera > Vespertilionidae > Pipistrellus > Pipistrellus kuhlii. Next base: position 90,335,117 of record NW_023425540.1, read on the forward strand.
TAGCTCTTGTGTCATTGGGAATAACTGTGACATTGCTACCAGAACTGTTCATTCCGCTTTGTAATTGCCATTGAACATGCAATTCATTGAAACTGCCACGTGCAACATTTCCAAAGCATCCAGCATGGCAAAAGTATTGCAGAAATGCAAACTTATTGTTTGGAAAGAATGCACAGTGGTCCACAAAAAATCCCTCGAGGCTCTTGATCGATCATTGCAAGATTTGCGTGGAAACATCAGACCATTTGGGAACGCATTAATATTGCTTGCAGGAGATTTCAGGCAAACATTACCTGAAATCCTCGATCGACACCAGCAGACGAAATAAATGCTTGCCTGAAATACTCTACTTTGTGGCGACACGTAAAGAAGTTAAAATGAATGACAAATATGCAGGTTCAGCTGCAAAACGATTGATCCGCTGAGATATTCTCACATCAATTGCTGGAAATTGGGAACGGAAAGGTTTCGGTTGACCTGACCTCAGGACCAATTTCAATGCCTCATAACTTCTGCAATTTAGTGATGTTGGAAGATGAATTGATTGAAAAATGTCCCGACCCGCGGGACAACAACGGGGGGCACGCATGAACCACCTAAGAGAATGAATCAAACAAGGAACGCGGAAAGAATGGAGGCAAGACAAGGTTCTGATCAAGCCTCAGTTTTATTCTCTGAAATGGCTGTATTTATACAGCAGAGACAAAGGGGGGCAGGGCCGCCTATGCAGGGGGGTCTTTGGTATGGCAACACAGGATTGACTAATTGCCAGAGGCGGTGTGACATTCCAAGGTGCACCATTCCAAGGCTGGGCTATCTAGGGGGGAGGATCAGGAAGGGGAAGAGGCAGGAAGACAGGAGATGCTAAACCCCAGGTTAATCTTATCTTTGGCCAAGCCCTCAGGGCACCTCATAACTTCTGCTAGAAGGAACTTAATTCTAGAAGGAACTTAATTCTATTTCCTTAAGACTGAGTTGCTTGCCTCAACTCTGCTGGTTCCCAACAGAAAAAGTATTTCCCAATATTCAAACCAATTATAAGAATCACGATTGGCTGAGTGAACGAGCTATTCTTGTGACCAAGAACAAAGACGTCTACGAACTTAACAACATTCTTCAGTCTAACATTCAGAGCGAGGCAGTCACATACAAGTCTGTCGATACTGTTGTGGAAGCAGGTGAAGGGGTTAATTATCCAACAGAATTTTTGAATTCACTCGATCTGCCAGGGATGCCACCGCACCTACTGCAATTGAAAATCCGTGTGCCAGTTATCATGTTGCGAAATATCAACCAGCCAAAGCTTTGCAACAGCACGAGGCTCACAGTACAAAAATTAATGAACAACTTGGTAGAAGCAACAATACTGACAGGACCTTTCAAAGGTGAAGAAGTCCTCATTCCTCGCATTCCTATGATTCCAACAGATATGCCATTTCAATGTAAGAGATTGCAATTCCCAGTTCGATTGGCGTTTGCAATCACAAAGCTCAGGGCCAATCTTTAGAATTTTGTGGTTTAGATCTAGACTCGGATTGCTTCTCAAATGGACAATTATATGTTGAGTGTTCTAGAGTCGGCTAACAGGACAACCTCTAAATCTGCACAGACAATAGAAGAACAAAAAATATTGTATACCCACAAGCATTGTGAAATAAAACATATTAGGAACGTGTGCTTTTGCCTTTTCTTTCTTTTCCATTTAACCAGACTGAGCCACAGCAACACGTGGCTGGTGGCAAGATTATTATTAGTTCAGAGATCATAATAATCTGGCCACTCAGTGTATAGTTGAAGCCCCAGACAGGAGGGGCAGTGCCAGGTGTGGTGGGGAGTGAGGCCAAAGATTCCATAATTCTGAGTCATTTGAAGAGGACCCCGAGCCTGTTATGGAAACAGAGCTTCGGGTCCAGTGCCGGCCCCAGTCTGCAGCCCATCCCGTACTCAGAATCCCCGGAGCCAACATTTTGGCAAAGGCCCTTCCTCTGGAAGCTCAGTGTTAGAAATGCTCTCAACGGTGTCGCAGCAATGAGGCAAATACTCAAGCGTGTATGGGCAAGGCCAATTTACCCCTGCGCAGAAGGGTGCTCTGGCCAGCTGGAAGTCAAGGGCAAAGCACAAGGGAAGGGAAATCCAATCAGACATTAATTTCCTGACCCAGGGTCGGCCCTGGCCTCACTTTGAACTCTGACTTGATCGCTCAGGCTCAGAGCTCAGCTTCCCATTATTTTGAGACTGGCTATTTCAGAGGAAGTGGAAGGGGAAGTCAGAGCCCAAGACGGTGGCCTCCAGGGGAGCTGCCAGTCATGAGGACCAAAATACTGGCGTCAAGTCACTGGAGTCCGAATGACGGCTGCCAAAACTGTTCTTTGACAGAAAAGATTTCTTGTTTATTCTCACATCAGCCAGAAGCCTTCAGTCCTGGGAGACTTTCTGGAGGAGGTAACACTGGGCCTGGGAGGGCAATGACCAAGGGGCATCTGGGAAGGCCAGCAGGAGGGGCCTGAGGCCTCCTGGGGAAAGTCTTGCAGGGGAGGACCCTCAGGGAGGGCCCCCGACACAGACAAAATAACAATCAAGCCCACCACCCACAACCCACCACCCACCACCCGCCACCCACCACCCACCACCCATGGCCCAGCACCCACCATCCTGTGTCTCTGCATCTGCCTACCTAGCTCACCGTGCTGAGCAACAGCCTGCCTGACATGTGTGCCTTGAGAACCATGTGGATACACAGTTCCTGTTTTAATGCCTGTTTATTTCAGTTCATTGATATAATCATAATATTCTATCGATGGGCATTTAGTTTTTTGTTTTTTAAAAAAATATTCTTTATTGATTTTTCACAGAGAGGAAGAGAGAGGGATAGAGAGTTAGAAACATCAATGAGAGAGAATCATCGATCAGTCACCTCCTGCACACCCCCCACTGGGGATGTGCCCGCAGCCAAGGTACATGCCCTTGCCAGGAATCGAACCCGGGACCTTTCAGTCCGCAGGCCGACTCTCTATCCACTGAGCCAAACCGGTCCCGGCGCATTTAGTTTTTTTTCTACTTCTTTTAATATTATGAATTTGTGCTGTTAAACGACACACAAAACAAACAAACAAAAAACATTGGAACCTGTAAAGAATTTTTGTGAGTTTATTTGAGCCAAACTGTCGACATATGCCGGGAAGCAGAACCTCAGCGAATTCAGATAAGGCTCTGGAGAATGGCGGGTTACACCTGTATTTATACATTGCTGTCAAAGGAAAGGGACACAGGTAGGTGGGTTACATGAAATTCATTGGTGATAGATTAAGGAGGTGGGAGAAAGCAATGCAGGGGAGCGGGGGTTGGGGGTTGAGGGGGAACCCCTGGGATTGTATATAAGGTAAAATGATAGGTACTTAGGTGGGTGCAGGGACAATAAACATGATAACAATGAAGGAGTTTGTGGTGTCTGTGTTGGCGCATTAGGTTGTACCCCAAGGGGTCCAGAAAAGGGGAAGTGAACAGTTACCCAGACATTTCAAGGATATGTTATTATAGACGCAAAAAGACGAATAGGCTCAGATAAGGGAATGTTGACCTTGTCAGTGAAGATACCGGCCTAGAATGTAACTACCCACCGTAACTGCTTTTAGTTAAAGTTTAATTTCAGACCATCCTGTGTGGTTGCTTTAGGTCAGCGTTTTTCAACCGCTGTTGAGATGTTGCCTGGTGTGCCGTAGGTGCAGACAAGACAAGAATTTTATAATTTTTCACTATTTTGTTTACTTAATATTTCATAATAAAGTAATTATAAAATACTTTCTTTGTGTTTATTTGATTCCTATTCAAGAGAATTACTTTATATATAGTCAATATAGGCACAGAGTTAAATTTTTTAACATTTTCTAATGGTGGTGTGCCTCGTGATTTTTTTCATGAAACAAGTGTGCCTTTGCCCAAAAAAGGTTGAAAAACACTGCTTTAGGTCTCTGAGTTTGCAAGACTGCCACGCAGGCCTTCCCTGAGCTGGTCAGGTCAGCAGGTGGCCCCTTTCCCCCACAAATGTGTCTGCTGGACCTTTGAAACTCCAAAGTCAAATCAAACTGGGCAGCATGCAAAGGTGGCTTCCTGGGTTCTTGTCAAAGAATGAAGCCACAGACAAAAGGTGGTGTAGGAAAAGGAGGAAATTCATTGAGAAACAAGCACAGACTCCCAGCTGGGGCAGGGGACAGAGGCCCACTAAGTCCCCTTTCCTAAGGTTGAAAAAGGCTGCAGTTCCTTGTGGCCTGACATCCCCTCTGATTGGTCACTGTGGCGGCTTCGGAGCCCAAACCTCAGGTGAGGTTCCCTCTTCTTCTCCCTTTGGTTTTTCTATTCCCTCGGCCCTCCTCCTCCTCCTCCTCTGAATGAGTGGCTTCCTGCCCTTCAATCTGTAATGTGCACCTCCTGGCAGTTCCCTCATTCTGTGAATGTCTACCTGGGGGCAGCTCCCAGCTTTGCAGCCTGTGGTTCTCCCCATGGAAACCTAATTCCCAAAACTTTCCGGACCTGCTGTTTTACCCCTAAACACTCCTTTCACCTTTAGCCTGCCTGCTGCTCTGTGGCCCCTCCAGGGACAGCTCCCACTGTGCCTCTGGGGGGCTCTGCAGTGCAGGGCTGAAGGGTCTGGCCAGTGAGGGGAATGCCACTTCCTATTTTATCATTTTTAAGTGATGGGATTTTGACTGATTAGTCTCTTACTTTTCAGCAGTCCCCTGTTCCCGAGTTTCCTAATATATAAAGAGCTAGGGGCCGTCCCGAATGAAACAACAAGACAGGCAACTAAACTACAGACTGTGTGGGGCGACCAGGCCTGCAGGGGGGTTAGTGAGGGATGACCAAGTGACTGAACAGCAGGCTGTGTGGGGCGACCACGCTAGCAGGGGGCAGTTGGGGATGACCAGGCTAGTAGAGGGGTAGTTGCGGGCAACTACACCAGCAAGGGGGTGGAGGGATAGTTGGGGGTGACTACCCCAGCAGGGGGAGCAGTTGGAGACTAACAGGCCTTCGGGGGGTGGGCAATTGGGGGTGACCTGGCCAAAAGGCAGAGGCAGTTAGGGGTGATCAGGCTGGCACTGAGGGCAGTTAGGGATAATGAGGCAGGCAGACAGGCAGGTGAGCAATTAGGAGCCAGCGGTCCTGGATTGTGAGAGGGATATCTGACTCCCAGTTTAGCAAATTATTGAACCCAAGGAGAAGTTGCAGGAATCCCTGGAAAGAAATTTGTGGGTAACCTGGCACCCATTATCTGGGACTGGCTTTTGAAGTTGGGGCAGATTGGTGGAGTCTTAAATACCTCCTGTTGGTGTCAGAATTGAGTTAAATCAGAGGAAACAAAGTCGGTGTCCCAGAGAACTGGAAACAGGTTGGTGGGGGAAATCGCACACAGCTGGGATGTGGCTGTGAGTGCTGTGGAGGAGAAACAGAATTGGCTTTCCCTTTTCAGGCCCTGAGGAGGCCCCAGAAGAACCAGTGGCCCTGGGTCTGAAAAATGAATCAGGTCAGGCAGCCTGGGGAAGGGCCAGGTGGGGGCTGATGGGGTGTGGGGAGGCCCCAGGGCTGGGTCTCAAAGGAATCCTGGGATAAAGAGTCTGGTAATGGAAGAGCCAGGCACACAGTATGCATTTTATTTTTATTTTGCTCCAAGTTGACGTTGTTCATTATGAAAATATAAACTGTGTATAGCATGCTGCTTCACACATTCCCCGGGAAGGTGGAGCCTTCTCCTTCTGGCCAGGGGCTTGGAAAGGCTTCCTGTCCGTTGTAGGGCAGGTCCTCAGGTTACTCCGAAGATCCATTCCCAAAGCGCCACTTCCGCTATTTGTGTTGCCGTCTTGCATATTTAGAGATCTAAAATAACCACAAAAAAGGTCTGAAAATTAAATATTTAACTACAAACAGGTTATGGTGGGCAGTCATGTCTTAGGCCGATATTTTCCCTGACAAGGTCAGCTTAGATCTTTCCTGAGCCCATTTGCCTTTTTGCCTCTAAGATAACATATCTGTGAGATGTCTGGGAAACTTGAACTTCCCTTTTTCCGGAGCCCCTGGGGCACAACCAGAAGTGGTGGGCGCCAGGACCCATGCCTCAAATTCCTTCATTATTATGTTAATTGTTCCTGCACTCACCTAAGTATGTGTCTATCATTTTACTTTTTATCCAATCCCAGGGGTTTCCCACCGCTTTGCTTTATCCCACCTCCTTTATCCATCACCAATGAATTTCATGTAACCCACCTATGTCCCTCCTTTGATGGCAATGTATAAATACAAATGTAACCCACTATTCTCTGAAGCATTATCCTAACCCATTGAGGTTCTGCTTCCTGGTATATGTCGACAGTTTGACTCAAATAAACTCACTAAAATTATTTACAGGTTTCAATGTGTTTTTTGTTTTTTGTTTTTTGTTTTTTTTACGTTAACACACCTTATCCCAGAAGATGCCTATGCCGACTCCTATTAAACCTGCTGCCATCACAGCCATGGATAGCACAAACCCACCGGACACTCTTCCTGACCTCACAGTGATTGATCCCTATAAGGAGGAAGAAAGGGGAAGGGTGACCTGTGAGCCCAGGCTCACCCCCCAGGATAGAGACAGTGAGGGGACTGTGGGCTCAGGGTCCCGCTGACAGGATGGGTGGAACCAGAGGGAAGAATGGCCCCATCCACTGAGCTGAGGGAGATGCTGGCTCTGCTCCCCCCTCTGTAGTGAGCAACTGGTGGCCTCAGGATGGCCCTTGGCCCTCTGGGCTCTGCCACCTCATTGGTCATGGGGATGGCACTCTCCAACCCCTGGGCTGGAGGGAGAAAGCAAGTGGCCAGTGAAATTGCTCACAGGGTGAGCCAGGCTCACTGCAGAGGGTCCTTCAGGCTCTGGAGGTGGTGGCCCTTCTGACACCCCAGCAGGGGGTGGAGGCTGAGGGGTCCCTGTGTAACCTGACAATCAGTGGGTCCCTGCTGCTGTCACTCCTTGAGCCAATGAAGCAGAGACAGGATGGAATCACTGTGAGCATTAATTCCAATACTGCTGGCAGTGTCAGTGAGCAGCAGGTCATCCACAAATACCTGCTAAACCAGCTGCTTATATTGGGTAGAAGGACAAAGATTACATGGGGAAGTAGGCAGGGGAATGCCAATTGGGCAGTTTGCAGGTAACACAGGCTGGAGATTTGCCAAGGCCTGCGGTATACACAGGCTGGGGGTCCTCAAAGGCCTGAGGAAATGGGAAGGGCTCAGGCTCTGGTTTCCACCACCAGGTTGTTAATCTTCCCATGACAATAGGCAGCTCCCTGGTGGGGAGGATGGGCTGCATTTCTAGGTGAGCTCCCAGCCATGTGCCTTCTTTCATCAGAACAAAACAATCACGGTTATCAGAACATGGTTAATATTTCTTACAATTTCAGTTGGTCCCCAATATTCTATTTCTGCCCCATCACCTGAGAACTCCTGGCCTGTAGCTTGAGATGCCCCCCCACCCCATGTGTCCTGGGGCCTCAGACCAGGGGGAAACCCTGGGCCCCCTTAAAGGCCCTTAGTTGTCATGGGTGCACCCTGTCCATGGGGAAATGACCAGATTCCTGTGTTTGGCCCATTAACTGGTGGCTGGGCATGGCCAGGTCTGGCTGAATCTCACCAAAGCCAGTAAGAATACTGTTTCCGCCATCTTCTCAGGGAATCAGAGCTCACATCTGTGGGGAGAACACCACAAGTCACCTTCCCACACACTCCAATTCCCCCAGGGCCTCTGGGCTCTGCTCCTGCAAGGCAGAAGCCAGGTCCCAACCTCACAGGGACCTGCCTACAGGGGTCACCTGGACAACAGGAGAGCTGAGGGTTAATTTCCCCGGAGCGGGCCCACTCTCTGGGCGTGGGGGGACAGGGCTCTGTCTGTGGAGGCCCAGGGCCTGGCTTTGCCTTGGGCTCAGGAGTCTCCTCTGCAGGCCTGGGGGGAAGCTCAACTCCCCAATCTACCCTTATGCCTCAGAGCTCCCCAATTGGCTGGGGCTTCTCATTGTGGGAGACATGCTCTAAGATTCATCTTCATAGAGAGGAAACAGCATATGGCCAGAGCAAGCAGGATGTGGGAGGGGAGGTGGGGAGAGGATATGAGAGCTGTGCTTGTGGCTTGTATAATAGCACACTTTCCAGGAAGACTTGCTAGACAAAAGGAGGTGGAGACAACTACAAAAGGCCTCAGCCAATGGAAAAAAACAAACAGACCCACTAGGAGACCATAAGACCTGGGGCCCTATGGGATAGAATGCAAACTCCATGTACTCAGCAAAGACCTGGAGGAGGGATTTCACACAATGGGATAAACACTGCCTGTGCCAGCTAATTCAGGAGCTGCACCAGCAGACACCTGCTCTCCAGAAAGTTTTAAAAGTCCCATTTTCGCCAGACTTCTGTCTCTGAGTCCGTTATTGGAATTCAGACAGGTGAGCCTTCCTCACACGGTCTCCTTACCCACCTTGGGAAAGTGTTGTCTGAGGGAGCTCCTGTGGCCACCGGCCCAGGCTCTGCCCCACCTCCTGCCCATCCCCTTCAGCACCCTCCGGCTGTACCCCAAGACCTTGAAAACCCAGGCTTGGCTCCTGGGTCCCTGGGCCCCTGTCCTCTGCTCCCTGGGTCATATGGGGATGCTCACCAGCTGCCCTGTCCACCAGGTATTGCATTTGGCTGCTCAGAATTCCTGACACCCCTCCACCCAGCTCACCGTTCCCAGCAGGACCCATGGCTAAGAACCTGCCATGGGACAAACCTGGGGAGGACCTGAGGGGGGTGGTCATCTGACAGGTGACAGTGGGGTGAGGGGTGGCCCCCTGGGGACAGAGGGAAGGAAAGTGGGGGTCCTTGACCCACTGACACTCCCTGCCCAACTCCCCCCACACATCCGAAGGCACACCTTCCAAGGCCAGGCCCTCACCCTTTGTCCTCAGTCGCCCCTTCTAGAAGGAAGAGCTGAGTCCTGCATGCAAATCATTTCTCTGCTGTACCTGGGCCTCGCTTGGCTGAGGACCCCGTTCCCTGAGGCTAAGGCTGCCGCCCTGTTCGGGATCACAAGCCCCCTCCCTGGTGGACTCCGACCTCTTGCAGAGGCAGCTCTCCTTCCCGGTGCCCCTGCCCCTCACCCTGCTCTCACCTTCAGGAAGAACCAGCCGCTCTCCTGCTGCTCTAGCGGATCCAGACTCAGAAACAGCTGGAAGTTTAGTGCCAGGGCTTGGTAAGAAGTGAGGTCAAAGATTCCATAATTCTGAGTCATCTGAGGTGGACTGTAATTGGGTGTGTGTGTGTGTGTGTGTGTGTGTGTATGATAGAAAGACTGCTTTTACTTAGCAGTTTACTTTAAAAAATAATATTTTATTGATTTTTTTCAGAGAGGAAAGGAGAGGGATAGAGAGCTAGAAATATCGATGAGAGAGAAACATCGACCAGCTGCCTCCTGCACACCCCCTACTGGAGATGTGCCCGTAACCAATGTACATGCCCTTGACCGGAATCGAATCTGGGACCCTTCAGTTCGCAGACCGACGCTCTATATCCACTGAGCCAAACCGGTTTGGGCAACAGTTTACTTTTTATATTTATCTTCTTTGTGAAATGTTTACAGGACCTACTTTTCATCTGTTTCTTAAACTGCTAAGACCTACACATGCAAAATTAAGGAGACCTCTTTTTGCCATTTTAACTATATTTAAGTGTGCTGTCTATGATTCAGTGGCGCTAGGTACATTCTGTCAGACCCAGCAAGAGCCCAGCCAGGGCTCCGGAGCTCTGCGTTGTTCTGAGTCCCTATAATTCTAAATTCTTCCCGACTGTGCCAGGGCAGTTCCAGAACTGTTGGGGTCTTAGTCCAAATCCTCCTTTATCCTCCGCTCACTAGTTACAGGTGGTGGGTCTGAGCCCCTCTGCCTAGGGACAGGGCCTTCTTGGACACCGGTCTTAGACGGAGAAGCCACGAGAGGGTAAGAGCATATTGCAGAAGCCAGTAGCCATATAGCCGTCAGACAAAAACGGTTCTTCACAGCAAAGTTCATACAGACAGACAGCCGGACACCAGCTGGTTAACATGGACATCTTTCCCACAAAGCAGCATTAGTCGCTGTCCTCACAGCTGTTATCTGAGCAGCTGCGTGCTGCCTCCTACACTCACTGCCTCACATCGTAGGGGTCGGTACCTAAGCTCTCAGCCTCAGCAGCTTCTCCTGTCTCTCCTGCCCAGCACACTGCCTGTTCTCTGTAGCCTCACGTAGTAACCACCTCCGAGCTTCTCTCCCAGCACACTGGCTGGTTAACATGGTGGCCATATCTGAGCCCTCTATGAGCTCTCAGCTTTACATCATGGCAGTACCAGCTCTCAGCTCTGTCTGAGCTCTGTAGCCTTTTCCCTTCTGAGCCTACTCTTTCTCCCACTCGCTGGTCTGTAACCTGTATATTACTCCAGAGACAAAGGAGGCTAGTTGCCAATGTTATGCCCAGATTTCAAGATCCCCAAGGACCACCAGGGAGCTGAGTCCGATGCAAAAGCAAAGAGCCTTTATTCAAGCTCAAGCCCAGTCTCTCCACCTCTACCGATGCAGCAGCAGGATGCAAAGAGAGCCCCGAGTTCTGAAAGTACAGCCTTTTTATAGGACTTAGGGTTGGGTGATGGGGTAATGCTTGGACCACTGAGTTGGCTGGTTCCGATTGGTGGGGTGAGGGCCAGGGTCCAGTTACACCGGGTTACTTCCCTCTGCATTTCTACTGGCTGATTTTAGGGTGGGTTGGGTAACTGACACATTCTGTGTTTTTTCTCAGAAAGGGGTCATGTCAGGGACATAATTACACAAGATGGAGGACATAGTACAAAATGGAGTGACTCCTGCTCTGCCCTTTCAGCCAACAGCAACAGCAATCATTTTTTTGGCTACAGAAGGGCACAGCATACCGTGAGATTGCTGTGGCCTTGCAGCTGTTTATGGTATCTTGGCCTAGGCGCAGAGTCAAGGCCTTGGATATTTGGTGTATTGACAACAAGCCCTCTGTACTTTAATCAGTCTTGACTATGAGGCGTTTCTGGCGTGGTTCCCATGCATTCAGTGTTGTTCAACCATCACCACTATCTATTTCCAAAACTTTTCCACCACCCCAAACAGAAACTCTATTTAATGTACAATCATTCTCCATCTCCCCCCTCCCCCACCACCACATCACCACCAGCCACAGAACTACAAGACAATAAATCTGTGTTCTCATCTTAAGCCACTAAGTGTGTGCTAATTTGTTATGGCAGCAATAGGTAATTAATCTAAACTCATCCATCCATCCATCCATCCATCCATCCATTCATTTATGGGGCACCTGCCTTGGAAACCAAATGGACACAAATCCCTGCTCTCCTGGAAAGTGAGATGGTGCCTCTGTAATGCAATGGTGATGGGGGGTGGGGGGGGGGGCGGGCAGGGAGGGAGAAGTAACAAGTGATGAGGGAAGACAGGTGTTGTGGGGTCGAACCCTGGAGTCAAAATAAGACCACTGGATGCTGCTAATTGATTTTAAAAAATCAGGCAAGGATTTATTGAACTGGCCAGGACGGCCGCAAGAGCACCACACGCATGTGGCCACACTCACAACTATACTGTTCCAGGTGTTGGCGGTCCTTTGAAAGATCCAACCCACAAAAAATTTTCCTTTGTTCTGAATTCTAAATTCTACAGGCTGGGAACATTCCAAGGTCCAGCAGGACTTGGCTGGGAGCCGCCCAGCCACATCCTGCTGACGTTGGAATGTGGACCTATCTTGCAATAGCAGATAGTACAGAAGCAGACCTGAGCGGCTAATCTCTAAAGCTTATCTACAGTTTCTATTCCTGAAGCTACTGAGTCCGTGGGAATCCATCTCCTGTGGTCCTGGTTCACAGGCACAGGAAAACTGCCTTTGCCTCCAGGTCTCCATCTGGAAGCTGAAGCAACTACCCTATTGTTTAACCAAGTAAGCAAGTGCTGAAGTCAGAATAGCAGGGTTAAAATTCAAACAGCAGCTTTTACCTAAGTATGGTTGCTACCATACTTCAACAGGGAAGGGGCCAGGCAGTGCTCAGTCTCTGCTGATTCTTTATTTTATGCTAAGGCAGGTCCAGAATCTCATTACACCTTCCCCATGGCCCAGGAGGCAGCTGTGTTGTGATTCCCATCATATAGGCAGTCCCAAAGAGGTTAAATAATTTGCCCAAAGCCACACAGTAAGTTGCAGAACTGGGATTTGAACTGGCTCTACAATGCTTCCCAGACAGCTGCCAGGCACCTTCCTGCTTGTTTCTGCCCAGCCTGGCTAATGAACGGCCAGGTTCCACCACGGAGCTCTCTCTTTTCTTTCCTTTCCTTTCCTTTCCTTTCCTTTCCTTTCCTTTCCTTTCCTTTCCTTTCCTTTTCTTTTCTTTCTTTTTCTTTCTTTCTTTCTTCCTTTCTTTCTTTCTTTCTTTCTTTCTTTCTTTCTTTCTTTCTTTCTTTCTTTCTTTTTAAAAATAAATCTTTATTGTTCATATTATTACAAATGTTCCTCATTTCCCCCCCCCCCTCCATTGCTCCCCTCCACCAGGTTCCCACCCCACCCTCTGCCCTTTCCCCATCCCCCATTGTCCTCATCCATAGGTGCACAGTTTATGTTCAGTCTCTTCCCACATCCCCCCACTCCCCTTTTCCCCAAGAATCGTCAGTCCACTCCCCTTCCATACCTCTGATTCTATTATATTCAACAGTTAATATTGTTCATCAGGTTTTTTAATTCCATCGGTTTTTAGGTTCACTTGTTGATGGTTACATATTTATTGTTCATAATTTTTATCTTTATTTTCTTCCTCTTCCTAAAGAACTCCCTTCAGCAATTCATATAATTCTGGTTTGGCGGTGATGAACTCCTTTAGCTTTTTTTAATTTTTTTATTTGTAAAGCTCTTTATCGGGCCTTCGATTCTGAGTGATAGCTTTGCTGGGTAGAGTAATTTTGGCTGTAGGTTCTTGCTATTCATCACCTTGAATATTTCTTGCCATTCCCGTCTGGCCTGCATGGTTTCTGTGGAGAAATCAGCTGACAATCATATTGGTACTCACCACAGGGCTCTCTTGACTGTGGTCCCAAACCTATGTTTCTGCAGATTTCTCCATCATCCTCGGGTGCCCCCAGCCCTGGAGTTGCCAGAGCTGGTAATTTACTGTGGATTTGCCTTTGGGGAGTGAAGTAAAGAAGGCCTTTGGGGAGCTGGCAAGCCTGTGCCCAAGCGGCCGTGGAGTGGACGATGAGAGGTAGAAGACCCAGGCAGGTGCCTAAGCCGTGTGCTCATCTAGGAGAGATTTTCCCCAGGGCCAGGCTCAGTCTTTGCTTTGGCAGCACAGACCCCTCAGCTCCTCGGAGTCCCTCCCAGAGGACTGTGGCCTATGACATAGCATCAACGAAGCAACAGTAATGATGGAAAGATAAGTTCAAGGAAACACAGCCACAGAGCCAGCTGGATGCTCCATCTCTGTCCCCCCAGGCAAGCACAGCCTGGTCCTCTCAGGCCTGGGTTTCTTCCTGCCCGCAATCCAGCCTCTGCCTCCACCCCCTGTCTCCTCCCTGTGTTCCCTTTGGGGTACAGACTCCATCCTGCATCCCTTGCCTTGAACTTTGAGTTGCAATTATAGAGTGTTCTATAAAACCTTGTCGCACAGCTGTTGTGGCCAGGAGGTGACGTGGCAGCCCTGTGTCCAGCATTTTGGACCTTGAGTACCCCCAGGTCTACCTCTCAGGCCTGACCTGGGCACTTGGTGGACAGCAGCAGGCCGGGGGAAGGGATTCCAGGCATCTAGATGCTGGTTCAGTGTGGGCTGTTATGACTGGGACAGGGCAGGAAGGGGCACGTCTTGCTTAAGAGAGGCAGAATGTGGGAAGGGGAAGTGGCCAGGTGATACGAGAAGAGAACTCTGACTCCAATCCCTGCAACCACTGTCCCAGAAAGCCAGGCCTGTCTCTGCAGCAATTGGCCCTGCCAGTCAGAACTCTGCCGGTGACACAGCTTCTTTACCTTTGGCCTCTGCTTCCAACTCAGGATCAACAGAGAAATCCCAGTGTGCTCCTTAGCTAACCACAGAGGAGGCTGGCCGCTTCTAGTCAGCCTCCACGCAGGGTGGGCCCAAGGCCAGCCCCTTTTCCACAGGAAAGCTCTCCCACTGCTCTGGATGCAGATGGCATGGCTGAGGCCCTTGCTATCGGGCCCATCTGGGCAGGGAGACAGGACGGTGGAGAGTGCTTGCCTACTTGGGGCTGGAGGTTGCCCTGCTTGGCAGGTGCAGAGTGGAGACCCCTGAATCACTTGTGCCTGCATCTGGAGTGTCGGTTTTTATCTTGATGCCAGTGTGTAAGAGTGTGAGTGTGTGTGTGTGTGTGTGTGAGTGTGTGTGTGTGTGTGTGTGTGTGTGTGTACCATTGGACTGTTTTATGAACTGAAAATTCTTAAGAGGCAGAGATGGCAGAGAAGAGGACAGAGAAGAGGACACTGGGCGGAGGTAACGGTGGTCTTGTCCATGCTGGAGGTCCCAGGCTCCCTTTCAGGTCAAGGGCACCAGGAAGGGGAAGGCTTAGGAGCACCATCTAATAGACATGCCAGTGGCTGGCTTTCCAGGCTGAGGGGGCCGGCAGGTAGGGGAACCCTGTGACGTGATGAGAAATGTCTAATTGGTCCTGCCTGCGGTTCCTAACACAGCTCCTGAAGCCCTGTGATGTTCCGAGTGATAGGGGGACCAGGATACACTTTTGTTCTAATATTCGCTCTTTGGCTCCAGATCCTGACACAGTTTCTAAACCCTTGGAATTTCTTGGGTGACAGGAATGTCTTGTGTTCTCATGTGATAACACTGGATGGGGGCTGGTCACCTGACAGAGCAAGGCTTGATTAGATCTTGGAACTTTTGCCCAGCCAGCGTGGCTCAGTGGTTAAACCTATGAACCAGGAGGCCACAGTTCAATTCCCTGTAGGAGGTGTGCAGGAGGCAGCTGATCGAGGATTCATGCTCATCACGGATGTTCTTATGTCTGGTCTCTGAAATCAATAAAATGTATTAAATAAAATATATCATATATCATATATATATCGGGTCTAGTAATAATTAATGTTTTTAAACATTCGTTTAAAATCTTGCTTGGCATTGACTTGTATTGACATAACCTTCAAACACGTGGTATCTACAGAACGTGTGAAGTGCAATTAACAAGTTTTGCTTGAAAAAGTTTGTGTTTGGTTTGGTTTTTGTTGCAAAACTAGGGCTAAGAAGATGGCGGATGAAGAGCATATTCGGCACTGCATGCTTTACGAGTTCCAATTAGGAAGAAAAGCAAGTGAGGCTGCAAAAAACATCTGTAGTGTTCTTGGTCAAGATGCAGTTAGCGCCAGAAAATGCCAGCGTTGGTTTGAGAAATTTCGCGAGGGAAATTTTTCGTTAGATGACAAGAGTGGTCGAGGCCGTGTGTCCAATTTTGATCAAGAAGCTCTTCAAGCTCTTTTGGTGCAAAATCCTCAAATTACCCAACAAGAGCTTGCAACAACTTTAAATTGTTCACAAAAACAATTTCCAATCAATTGCGTGCACTTGGCAAAGTCCAAAAGTTTGGAAAATGAGTTCCTCATGAGTTGACCGACAACAACTGTAATCAAAGAGTCACAATTTGCAGTTCGCTCCTCTCTCGTCAAAACCATTTGCCGTTTTTAGAGCAAATTGTTACCAGAGATGAAAAATGGGTGCTGTATGTTAATTTGAAAAGGCGGCCTCAATGGTTGGACAAAAATGAGGCTCCGCAGCCCATGCCAAAACCTGACTTGCATGCGAAAAAAGTGATGTTGTGTGTTTGGTGGAATTTTAAAGGAATTCTTCATTATGAACTTTTACCATCTAACCAAACCATTACAAGTGCAGTGTATAGTGCCCAATTGGAAAGGTTAGCCCAAGCTTTAAGAGAAAAAGAACCCGCGCTGATTAATCGGAAGGGCGTAATTCTTCACCACGATAACGCACGACCGCATACTGCAAGAATCACTGCTGACAAACTGCGCCAGTTGGAATGGGAAGTTCTCCCTCAACCTGCATATTCTCCTGATATTGCCCCTTCTGATTACCATTTGTTTCGTTCTTTGCAAAACTTTCTTCTTGGAAAAAAATTTAATAATGAAGAATGCCTCAAAAATGCATTGACCGAATTTTTTGCATCAAAATCACAAGAATTTTACAACAGAGGGATTAAAATGCTTCCTGAGCGTTGGGCACAAGTAGTAGAAAACAACGGCAACTATATTGTTGATTAAATTTTGTTGTATTGTTTAAATAAATTCGATTTAAAAAAAGGTATTAGAAAACGACATTAATTATTACTAGACCTAAAATATATATATATATATATATATAGATATATATAGATAGATAGAGAGAGAGAGAGAGAGAGAGAGAGAGAGAGAGAACTTGGAAATTTCAACTCCATCCTTCGGGGTTGATGGTAACTATGGGTTGAAGCTGCTATTAAAATCCTTGAGCTAGAGGATCTGGAGAGCATCCAGATTGGTGAACATGTGGAGGTTCTGGGAGAGCATGGAAGCTCATGTCCCTCCCCCCATAACTTGTCCTGTATATCTCTTTCACTATTACATTAAAAAAAAAATATATATATATATATATATATATATATATATATATATATATATATATGTAATTGAGTATTTACAGAGAGGAAGAGAGAGGGATAGAAAGCTAGAAACATCGATGAGAGAGAAACATCCATCAGCTGCCTCTTGCACACACCTAATGGGGATGTGCCCACAACCAAGGTACATGCCCTTGACCGGAATTGAACCCGGGACCTTTCAGTCTGCAGGCCTACGCTCTATCCACTGAGTCAAACTGATTTTGGCACTATTATGTTTTTAAAAAAATCCTCACCCAAGGATATGTTTTTATTGATTTGAGAGAGAGAGAGAGAGAGGAAGAGAAAGAGAGAGAAACATCAATGTGAGAGTCATCTACATCGATTGGTTGATTCCCATATGTGAAAGATAAGTCGGAGATCAGTCGGAGAGCATTGCTGGGTTAAAAGATAAACATCTAAATATTTTTAAATAGCATAGAATACTGAAACATTGATTGCTAGACACGTTTTAATTTGCCTGACAGAAGGTCTCTTGTACTTTGTTGAATGTATATTTTTTTGAAAATAAGATGTGTTAAATTTTAAAAGTAAAATCAGCAAGGATTAAGGTTCAGTAAAAATAAGAAGGTAAGCCAACGAGTGGTAGCACAGCCAGTCTGTCTTTTTTTTTTTTTTTTTTTAATTATTTTATTGATTTTTCACAGAGAGAAAGAGAGAGAGATAGAGAGTTAGAAACATCGATGAGCGAGAATCATCGATCAGCAGCCTCTTGCACACTCCCTACTGGGGATGTGCCTGCAACCAAGGTACATGCCCTTGACTGGAATCGAACAAGGGACCTTTCAGTCTGCAGGCCAACGCTCTATCCATTGAGCTAAACCCGTTTCGGCCTGTCTTACTTCTTATCCAACCATCCAGGTCCCTGGCTTCCACTGCTCCTTTCCTCCCTTTTTCTTTTCCCTTGGATAACAGCCCATTCTAACATTCCTTCCCACTTTCACTGCAGCAAAATCTCAACCACCCATCTGCCACCCCTTATTGGTAGCGCCATGGCGACTACCCTCTCGGCTTGGAGTGTGGAACTAGAAAAGGTACTTCATGCCCTTTAGTCCACCTCTTCTCCTTACACCTATCAGCTTGTCTCCGTGATCAGGGATTTTTCTTCCTCTGTGGGGAAAACACATCTGTCTCCCCATGAGCTGGACAGGGACCTGTACGCACATCTCTCACCCAATGTAGATGTAGCCCCCAATAATCAGTCTTTACCTGTCCCCGTGACCCACCGTATCTGACACAAAAGAGGAGTCCGGTCACCCCTCTTCTCCTAACCCTCAGCATCACAGCAGGGTTATGAGCCACAGGGAGCTTAACCACTGCTCCACCTATTTTGCAATCCTGTCTCAGGATCTGCAAGAAACACGTGGATGCCCAGCAAGGGGCAAAACTGGGAAAACAAGAACCTCACCCCCCGGGTAATCTATTCTCTCCTTTCATATCACTAGTGAGGCAACTGAAACCCCTACTCTTTCCCCTCTTAAAAAATAACATCTTAGCCTCTGTTGTCTTTCAGCTCCAGGCCCAGAAAAGCAGCAAAACCAGACAGGTGACGCTGTGGCAGCCTCAGGACCAGCTTTTACCTCCCAAGTCACTCAACAGGATCGCTCTGGAGGCTTCACCAACCAGTCTCTTGGGGAAGTCATGCTGCTGCGACCCTCATCCAGCCCCCTACCAACAAAGCCCGCTCTCCTGTGAATCTCCGCCCCCGTGACCTCAGCAGCCGAATTCACAGTGTGTCCTGGAAGACTGGTCCTGGTGGAGACCGAGATCTGCTTCCCTGGAAGACTTACCTTCATGGCGAGTGGATCTTACCTGGCAAGGGACCCTCCAATTCTCTACTCCAGAAGAAGCTCGGGTTTTCAAATTCCTTTTTATATGTCTTGTCTCCTCACTATAGTCCTCCTACAAGTAACTAACAATGAATACACCAAGGTAGGTTTCTGGTCTTTTCAGGTAAAACGGGCCTGGGATGATGAGATAGTCATCAATTCTCCTCTCAGGGATGGCAAACCCTCCAGGGTCACTCTCTGTTTTGATGCCTGTGCGGCCATGGCCCCGGGGTGGTCTAGCTGCAGTGGGTGGCATCGGAGCTATGCCACCAACCACAAATATCTATGCATGAAATACCACCAGAAAGGGGACCGTGACAACATAGGGGAGTTTTACTGTCCATATTGGCCGTGCTCCCACTACCACTCTGGTGCTTTATGTAGCCCGCTAGTGAACCTCAAAAACCCACTCCCCGACTATGAGTACCTGAGTGCCTAACTCTGTGCCTTACATGGACCATACACTAAGCCACCAGTCAGAGCCCGCTGAGTACCCATAACCCCATCCCTTCCCCTTCCTCCCCTCAAAAGGAGTGCTCACCTCTGCACAGTTGCTCCTCTCCCCTTGCGAGACAGCCCGGCAGGTTTCTCCTCTAATAAAGCCTGTGTCACCTGGTTTTCAGTCTCCAGCTGCTCTTTCCGAATGCACCCCAACCAGGGATGGAACTCACCACCGAGGGATGTGCCCTGACTTTATTAAGGCCTCAGCCTTTTGATGCAAGGGGTGACACTCCAACCAACTGAGCCACCCAACCAGGGCCTGTGTCATCCTTTATAACAAACGAATGATCTAGCCTAAACCGGTTTGGCTCAGTGGATAGAGCGTCGGTCTGAGGACTGAAAGGTCCAGGTTTGATTTCGGTCAAGGGCATGTACCTTGGTTGCAGGTACATCCCCAGTAGGGGGTGTGCAGGAGGCAGCGGGTCCATGTTTCTCTCTCATTGATGTTTCTAGCTCTCTATCCCTCTCCCTTCCTCTCTGGAAAAAAATCAATGAAATATATTTTAAACACACACACACACACACACAAAACTAATGATCTAATAAGTGAACCATTTACCCGTGTTCTGTGAGCCCTTCTAGGAAATTATTGAACCCAAGGAGAAGATGCGGGAATCCCTGGAAAGAAATTTGTGGGTAACCTGGCACCCATTATCTGGGACTGGCTTTTGAAGTTGGGGCAGATTGGTGGGACTGAACCCCTCACTTGTGGGGTCTTCAATAGCTCCTGTTGGTGTCAGAATTGAGTTAAATCAGAGGAAACAAAGTCGGTGTCCCAGAGAACTGGAAACAGGTTGGTGGGGGAAATGGCACACAGCTGGGATGTGGCTGTGAGTGCTGTGGAGGAGAAACAGAATTGGCTTTTCCTTTCCGGGCCCTGAGGAGGCCCCAGAAGAACCAGTGGCCCTGGGTCTGAAAGATGAATCAGGTCAGGCAGCCTGGGGAAGGGCCAGGTGGGGGCTGATGGGGTATGGGTCTCAAAGGAATCCTGGAATAAAGAGTCTGGTAATGGAAGAGTCAGGCACACAGTAAGCACTTAATTTTTATTTTGCTCAAAGGTTGAATTTGTTCATAATGAAAATATAAACTGTGTATAGCATGTTGCTTCACACATCCCCTAGGAAGGTGGAGCCTTCTTCTTCTGGCCAGGGGATTGGAAAGGATTCCTGTCAATACATTTTCTGTTTCTTGTTTTCTTGGGCCTGCAAAAGAAGGCAGGCATGTCAGACAGGGCCCGGAGCTGACAATGGGAGGAGGGTATGGACAGTCAGTGTGAGGGGCAGCCAGACATCCAGGCCAATGCAGGGCCCCACTACCTTCTCAGATCTGAACTGTGCCTCCTTCAAACCATCCCCAACTTTCCCTCTTACACATATGCAGTCCCATCCCCAGTCCCAGCCAGCCCCAGACCAAGCTTGCTCTGACCTTACTCCAGCAGTAGACGCCAACTCCTGTGACTGCTACTGCCACCAAGCCCACGGATAGCACAAGCGCACAGGTCCCTGTTGCCCCTATCAGACATTTCATAGCTCCCCCACCCTATATGGAGGAAGAAAGGGGAAGGGTGACCTGTGAGCCCAGGCTCACCTCACAGGATAGAGACAGTGAGGGGACTGTGGGCTCAGGGTCCCAGATGACAGGATGGGTGGAACCAGAGGGAAGAATGGCCCCATCCACTGAGCTGAGGGAGATGCTGGCTCTGCTCCCCCCTCTGTAGTGAGCAACTGGTGGCCTCAGGATGGCCCTTGGCCCTCTGGGCCCTGCCACCTCATAGGTCATGGGGATGGCACTCTCCAACCCCTGGGCTGGAGGGAGAAAGCAAGTGGCCAATGGAATTGCTCACAGGGTGAGCTGGGCTCACTGCAGAGGGTCCTTCAGGCTCTGGAGGAGGTGGCCTTTCTGACACCCCAGCAGGGGATGGAGGCTGAGGGGTCCCTGTGTAACCTGACAATCAGTGGATCCCTGCTGCTGTCACTCCTTGAGCCAATGAAGCAGAGACAGGATGGAATCACTGTGAGCATTAATTCCAATACTGCTGGCAGTGTCAGTGAGCAGCAGGTCATCCACAAATACCTGCTAAACCAGCTGCTTATATTGGGTAAAAGGACAAATATTACATGGGGAAGTAGGCAAGGGAATGCCAAGTGAGCAGTTTTCAGGTAACACAGGCTGGAGATTTGCCAAGGCCTGCGTTATGCACAGGCTGGGGGCCCTCAAAGGCCTGGGCAAATGGGAAGGGCTCAGGCTCTGGTTTCCACCACCAGGTTGTTAATCTTCCCATGACAATAGGCAGCTCCCTGGTGGGGAGGATGGGCTGCATTTCCAGGTGAGCTCCCAGCCATGTGCCTTCTTTCATCAGAACTAAACAATCATGGTTATCAGAACATGGTTAATAGTTCTTACAATTTCAGTTGGTCCCCAATATTCTATTTTGGCCCCATCACCTGAGAACTCCTGGCCTGTAGCTTGAGATGCCCCCCCACACCCCATGTGCCCTGGGGTCTTAGCCCAGGGGGGAAGCCCTGGGCCCCCTTATAGGCCCTTAGTTGTCCTGGGTGCACCCTGTCCATGGGGAAATGACCAGAGTCCTGTGTTTGGCCCATTAACTGGTCGCTGGGCATGGCCAGGTCTGGCTGAATCTCACCAAATTAAGAATGCTTTTTCCGCCATCTTCTCAAGGAAGCAGAGCTCACCCCTGTGGGGAGAACACCACAAGTCACCTTCCCACACACTCCAATTCCCCCAGGGCCTCTGGGCTCTGCTCCTGCAAGGCAGAAGCCAGGTCCCAACCTCACAGGGACCTGCCTACAGGGGTCACCTGGACAACAGGAGAGCTGAGGGTTAATTGCCCTGGAGCGGGCCCACTCTCTGGGCGTGGAGGGACAGGGCTCTGTCTGTGGAGGCCCAGGGCCTGGCTTTGCCTTGGGCTCAGGAGTCTCCTCTGCAGGCCTGGGGGGAAGCTCACCTCCCACTCCCCCCTTTTGCCTCTGGGCTCCGCAATTGGCTGGGGCTTCCTGTTGTGGGAGACATGCTCTAAGATTCATCTTCATAGGAGGAAACAGCATATGGCCAGTCAGTTACTGAATTTCCCCAGAGCAAGCAGGATGTGGGAGGGGAGGTGGGGAGAGGATATGAGAGCTGTGCTCCTGGCTTGCAGCACATTGTCCAGGAAGATTCGCTAGACAAAGGGAGATGGAGACAACTACAAAAGGCCTCAGCCAATGGAAAAAAACAAACAGACCCACTAGGAGACCATAAGACCTGGGAACCTATGGGATAGAATGCAAACTCCATGTACTCAGCAAAGACCTGAGGAGGGATTTCACACAATGGGATAAACACTGCCTGTGCCAGCTAATTCAGGGGCTGCACCAGCAGACACCCGCTCACCAGAAAGTTTTAAAAGTCCCATTTTCACCAGACTTCTGTCTCTGAGTCCGTTACTGGAATTCAGACAGGTGAGCCTTCCTCACACCGTCTCCTTACCCACCTTGGGAAAGTGTTTTCTGAGGGAGCTCCTGTGGCCACCGGCCCAGGCTCTGCCCCACCTCCTGCCCATCCCCTTCAGCACCCTCTGGCTGTACCCCCAGACCTTGAAAACTCAGGCTTGGCTCCTGGGTCCCTGGGCCCCTGTCCTCTGCTCCCTGGGTCATATGGGGATGCTCACCAGCTGCCCTGTCCACCAGGTATTGCATTTGGCTGCTCAGAATTCCTGACACCCCTCCACCCAGCTCACCGCTCCCAGCAGGACCCATGGCTAAGATCCTGCCATGGGACAAACCTGGGGAGGACCTGAGGTGGGTGGTCATGGGACAGGTGACAGTGGGGTGAGGGGTGGCCCCCTGGGGACAGAGAGGGACAGCTGGGGTCCTTGAACCATTCACACTCCCTGCCCAACTCCCTCCACACATCCGAAGGCACACCTTCCAAGTCCAGGCCCTCACCCTTTGTCCTCAGTCGCCCCTTCTAGAAGGAAGAGCTGAGTCCTGCATGCAAATCATTTCCCTGCTGTACCTGGGCCTCGCTTGCCTGAGGACCCCGTTCTCTGAGACTAAGGCTGCCGCCCTGTTCCGGATCACAGCCCCCTCCCTGGTGGACTCCCACCTCTTGGAGAAGCAGCTCTCCTTCCCGGTGCTCCTGCCCCTCACCCTGCTCTCACCTCCAGGAAGAACCAGCCGCTCTCCTGCTGCTCTGGCTGGTCTGACCCAGAAATACACTTGGGAGTTTGCTTCCAGCTCTTCCCCACTGTGTACCCAGTGGTTCCACTGAAATCATGTGACCATTTTCCTGAGGTTATTATGTCTCATTTTATTTTGTTTCCCTTTCACTTTCCCTGCCGAAAAAGCAGTTAACACATAGCCTTTTGGGAGTCAACTAAGCACAACTGAGGGTGAGGGTCAGAGGGAGAAAATTGATTCCTGGGCAGGCTTTCGGCATGGCTGGTAGAGGAGAAATACACTGAGTGACCAGATTTTTTTAATCGCTGAACGCATAATAATCTGGCCACTCAGTGTATATCATATATAATAATCCTATATAATAAAAGGCTAATAAGCAAATTGTCCCCTCAACCAGGAGTTCAACCAGCAGGCAGGTCAGCCAACCACCCATGTCTCCTTCCCCTGGCCAGGCTGGCCGCCCCCCTCCCCTGCACAAATTTATGAACTGGGCCTCAAATGTGTGTGTATATTTTCTATATTAATAAAAATGTAAATGTTCATTTGTTCAAAATCTTAAATCTCTGAAAGTTCTTCACTGATTGCTTTGAAATTTTGCCACAAAGTTTCATTTGAATACACAAGTATTTTTATATACCTTATCCCTACTATTGTATAAATGTCACACCTGTGAAAGGTAAAAACATGCGTGCTTTTTTTTTTTTAAAGCACCATCAATTGGACATAAAAGCAACACAGGCTATACTAAATATTTTAAGATTCCATTTCAATGTTTCCGATTTATGATCCATTTACCATTTCCGAATTTCCAATTTTATGATACCATTTCAATGTTGATAATGATTGAAGATTTGTGCTTAGAAATCGCGAACAAAGTTCTCAATCAATTGGGAATGCCATCACCGACTCCATCTGCTGCTGCTTCATTCGATGGAGAATTGCGTAGTGAACAAAGTTACAACAAGGGTGACCTTTTGTCATATGTGCAATCAAATATTTTTAAACTAACACTTGAGCAAAAAGGCATTTACAATCAAATAATGCAAAATGTCAATAATGGGGTTGGAGAAATCTTCTTCTTAGATGCACCAGGAGGAACTGGTAAAACGTTCCTAATTAGATTGATTCTGGCAGCAACTGGATCCCAAAATGACAGAGCCTTAGCTCTTGAATCATCGGGAATAACTGCGACATCGCTACGAGAACTGCTCATTCCTCTTTGAAATTGCCATTAAACATGCAATTCATTGAAACTGCCACGTGCAACATTTCCAAAGCATCCAGCATGGCAAAAGTATTGCAGAAATGCGAACTTACTGTGCACCTATAGATGAGGACAATGGGGGATGGGGAGGGGGGAGGGGGAGTGGGAACCTGGTAGAGGGGGGAAGAAATGAGGAACCTTTGTAATAATATGAACAATAAAGATTGATTTTAAAAAAATAAAAGAAAAATAAAAGAACAACAACAAAAAAAAGAAATGCAAACTTATTGTTTGGAAAGAATGCACAGTGGCGCACAAAAAATCCCTCGAGGCTCTTGATCGATCATTGCAAGATTTGTGTGGAAACATCAGACCATTTGGGAACGCATTAATATTGCTTGCAGGAGATTTTAGGCAAACATTACCTGAAATCCTCGATGGACACCAGCAGACGAAATAAATGCTTGCCTGAAATACTCTACTTTGTGGCGACATGTAAAGAAGTTAAAATAAATGACAAATATGCAGGTTCAGCTGCAAAACGATCGATCAGCTGAGATATTCTCACATCAATTGCTGGAAATTGGGAACGGAAAGGTGCCGGTTGACCTGACCTCGGGAGCAATTTCATTGCCTCATAACTTCTGTAATTTAGTGATGTTGGAAGATGAATTGGTTGAAAAAGTATATTCAAACCAATTATAAGAATCACGATTGGCTGAGTGAACGAGCTATTCTTGTGACCAAGAACAAAGACGTCTACGAACTTAACAACATTCTTCAGTCTAACATTCAGAGCGAGGCAGTCACATACAAGTCTGTCGATACTGTTGTGGAAGCAGGTGAAGGGGTTAATTATCCAACAGAATTTTTGAATTCACTCGATCTGCCAGGGATGCCACCGCACCTACTGCAATTGAAAATCCGTGTGCCAGTTATCATGTTGCGAAATATCAGCGAGCAAAAGCTTTGCAACAGCACGAGGCTCACAGTACAAAAATTAATGAACAACTTGGTAGAAGCAACAATATTGACAGGACCTTTCAAAGGTGAAGAAGTCCTCATTCCTCGCATTCCTATTATTCCAACAGATATGCCATTTCAATGTAAGAGATTGCAATTCCCAGTTCGATTGGCGTTTGCAATCACAAAGCTCAGGGCCAATCTTTAGAATTTTGTGGTTTAGATCTAGACTCGGATTGCTTCTCAAATGGACAATTATATGTTGAGTGTTCTAGAGTCGGCTAACAGGACAACCTCTAAATCTGCACAGACAATAGAAGAACAAAAAATATTGTATACCCACAAGCATTGTGAAATAAAACATATTAGGAACGTGTGCTTTTGCCTTTTCTTTCTTTTCCATTTAACCAGACTGAGCCACAGCAACACGTGGCTGGTGGCAAGATTATTATTAGTTCAGAGATCATAATAATCTGGCCACTCAGTGTATAGTTGAAGCCCCAGACAGGAGGAGCAGTGCTGGGGGTGGGTGGGGAGTGAGGCCAAAGATTCCATAATTCTGAATCATTTGAAGAGGACCCCGAGCCTGTTATGGAAACAGAGCTTCGGGTCCAGTGCCGGCCCCAGTCTGCAGCCCATCCCGTACTCAGAATCCCCGGAGCCAACATTTTGGCAAAGGCCCTTCCTCTGGAAGCTCAGTGTTAGAAATGCTCTCAACGGTGTCGCAGCAATGAGGCAAATACTCAAGCGTGTATGGGCAAGGCCAATTTACCCCTGCGCAGAAGGGTGCTCTGGCCAGCTGGAAGTCAAGGGCAAAGCACAAGGGAAGGGAAATCCAATCAGACATTAATTTCCTGACCCAGGGTCGGCCCTGGCCTCACTTTGAACTCTGACTTGATCGCTCAGGCTCAGAGCTCAGCTTCCCATTATTTTGAGACTGGCTATTTCAGAGGGAGTGGAAGGGGAAGTCAGAGCCCAAGATGGTGGCCTCCAGGGGAGCTGCCAGTCATGAGGACCAAAATACTGGCGTCAAGTCACTGGAGCCCAAATGGTGGCTGCCAAAACTGTTCTTTGACAGAAAAGATTTCTTGTTTATTCTCACATCAGCCAGAAGCCTTCAGTCCTGGGAGACTTTCTGGAGGAGGTAACACTGGGCCTGGGAGGGCAATGACCAAGGGGCATCTTGGGAAGGCCAGCAGGAGGGGCCTGAGGCCTCCTAGGGAAAGTCTTGCAGGGGAGGACCCTCAGGGAGGGCCCCCGACACAGACAAAATAACAATCAAGCCCACCACCAGCCACCTACCCACCCACCACCCACGGCCCAGCACCCACCATCCTGTGTCTCTGCATCTGCCTACCTAGCTCATCGTGCTGAGCAACAGCCTGCCTGACATGTGTGCCTTGAGAACCATGTGGATACAGAGTTCTTGTTTTAATGCCTGTTTATTTCAGTTCATTGATATAATCAAAATATTCTATCGATGGGCATTTAGTTTTTTTCTACTTCTTTTAATATTATGAATTTGTGCTGTTAAAAGATACACAAAACAAACAAACAAACAACAATGGAACCTGTAAAGAATTTTTGTGAGTTTATTTGAGCCAAACTGTCGACATATGCCGGGAAGCAGAACCTCAGCGAATTCAGATAAGGCTCTGGAGAATGGCGGGTTACACTTGTATTTATACATTGCTGTCAAAGGAAAGGGACACAGGTGGGTTACATGAAATTCATTGGTGATAGATTAAGGAGGTGGGAGAAAGCAATGCAGGGGAGAGGGGGTTGGGGGTTGAGGGGGAACCCCTGGGATTGTATATAAGGTAAAATGATAGGTACTTAGGTGGGTGCAGGGACAATGATGATGATAACAATGAAGGAGTTTGTGGTGTCTGTGTTGGCGCATTAGGTTGTACCCCAAGGGGTCCAGAAAAGGGAAAGTGAACATTTACCCAGACATTTCAAAGGGTATGTTATTATAAACGCAAAAAGATGGATAGGCTCAGTGAAGGGAAGGCTGACCTTGTCAGTGAAGATACTGGCCTAGGATGTAACTACCCACCGTAACTGCTTTTAGTTAAAGTTTAATTTCAGACCATCCTGTGTGGTTGCTTTAGGTCTCTGAGTTTGCAAGACTACCACGCAGGCCTTCCCTGAGCTGGTCAGGTCAGCAGGTGGCCCCTTTCCCCCACAAATGTGTCTGCTGGACCTTTGAAACTCCAAAGTCAGATCAAACTGGGCAGCATGCAAAGGTGGCTCCCTGGGTTCTTGTCAAAGAATGAAGCCACAGACAAAAGGTGGTGTAGGAAAAGGAGGAAATTCATTGAGAAACAAGCACAGACTCCCAGCTGGGGCAGGGGACAGAGGCCCACTAAGTCCCCTTTCCTAAGGTTGATAAAGGCTGCAGTTCCTTGTGGCCTGACATCCCCTCTGATTGGTCACTGTGGCGGCTTCGGAGCCCAAACCTCAGGTGAGGTTCCCTCTTCTTCTCCCTTTGGCTTTTCTTTTCCCTGGGCCCTCCTCCTCCTCCTCCTCTGAATGAGTGGCTTCCTGCCCTTCAATCTGTAATGTGCACCTCCTGGCAGCTCCCTCATTCTGTGAATGTGTATCTGCGGGCAGCTCCCAGCTTTGCAGCCTGTGGTTCTCCCCATAGAACCCCTAATTCCCAAAACTTCCCAGACCTGCTGTTTTACCCCCAAAAACTCCTTTCACCTTTAGCCTGCCTGCTGCTCTGTGGCCCCTCGAGGGACAGCTCCCACTGTGCCTCTGGGGGCCTCTGCAGTGCAGGGCTGAAGGGTCTGGCCAGTGAGGGGAATGCCACTTCCTATTTTATCATTTTTAAGTGATGGGGTTTTGACTGATGGGTCTCTTACTTTTCAGCATCTCCTGTTCCCGAGTTTCCTAATATATAAAGAGCTAGGGGCCGTCCCAAATGAAACAATGAGACAGGCAACTAAACTACAGACTGTGTGGTTCGACCAGGCCTGCAGGGGGGTTAGTGAGGGATGACCAAATGACTGAACAGCAGGCTGTGTGGGGCGACCATGCTAGCAGGGAGGCAGTTGGGGGTGACCAGGCTAGCAGAGGGGTAGATGTGGGCAACTACGCCAGCAAGGGGGTGGGGGGATAGTTGGGGGTGACTACCCCAGCAGGGGGAACAGTTGGAGACTAACAGGCCTTCGGGGGGTGGGCAATTGGGGGTGACCTGGCCAAAAGGCAGAAGCGGTTAGGGGTGATCAGGCTGGCACTGAGGGCAGTTAGGGACAATGAGGCAGGCAGGCAGGCAGGTGAGCAGTTAGGAGCCAGCGGTCCTGGATTGTGAGAGGGATGTCTGACTCCCAGTTTAGCAAATTATTGAACCCAAGGAGAAGTTGCAGGAATCCCTGGAAAGAAATTTGTGGGTAACCTGGCAACCATTATCTGGGACTGGCTTTTGAAGTTGGGGCAGATTGGTGGGGTCTTCAATAGCTCCTGTTGGTGTCAGAATTGAGTTAAATCAGAGGAAACAAAGTCGGTGTTCCCGAGAACTGGAAACAGGTTGGTGGGGGAAATGGCACACAGCTGGATGTGGCTGTGAGTGCTGTAGAGGAGGGAAACAGAATTGGCTTCCCTTTTCAGGCCCTGAGGAGGCCCCAGAAGAACCAGTGGCCCTGGGTCGAAAGATGAATCAGGTCAGGCAGCCTGGGGAAGGGCAGGTGGGGGCTGATGGGGTGTGGGGAGGGCCCAGGGCTGGGTCTCAAAGGAAATCCTGGGATAAAGAGTCTGGTACTGGAAGAGCCAGGCACACAGTATGCATTTTATTTTATTTTGCTCCGAAGTTGACGTTGTTCATTATGAAAATATAAACTGTGTATAGCATGCTGCTTCACACATTCCCGGAAGGTGGAGCCCTTCTCCTTCTGGCCAGGGGGCTTGGAAAGGCTTCTGTCCGTTGTAGGGCAGGTCCTCAGGTTACTCCGGAGATCCCATTCCCAAAGCGCCACTTCCGCTATTTGTGTGCCGTCTTGCATATTTAGAGATCTAAAATAACCACAAAGAAGGTTCTGAAAATCAAATATTTAACTACAAACTGTTATGGTGG